>NW_012101721.1:2732279-2789215 GCF_000951045.1 Mandrillus leucophaeus
AAACGGAGCTGGTAAGCTGGTGGAGGAAAAACTTTGCCATTCTTATTAAGGATGCTTGACTTTGGCCAGGTATGGTGGAAAAAGTATAGGCTGGGGACCCAAAGAGACTGATTGTCAGTCCTCTCCCTGCCCTACTCGTTGTGTGGCTGTGGATGATGGCAATGTTGCATTTCCTGCACACCTGCTATGTACCTTAGGGGTTGGTGTTATCTTTATTTGATAATGAAGGGAGCGCCAGAAGGTCTGTGACCCCAGGCCAGTTATTTAAAACTTTCTGCATCTTCGTTTCTGACACAGATGTGAGTAGTGCCTGTCTAATAGCATTGCTGTGATGGTCAGAGATGTACTGTATGGGCAGTAGCTCTAGCTGCTGGTTATTGTACTAAAGTGTATGGTTTCAGCCATGCCCCTGGCCAGGTATTTGACTTAGTTCCTCTCTTCTCTAAAAGATGAAAACAGTAATTCCAGACTTGTATTGGGGTGTACTTTAGGATTATATATTGGAAGTTCTCTCAACTCTGTGATAAGACGATCTAGCAGTCTAAGAAAAAAAGATGAGACAACATCATCTACAGATACCATCTCAAACATGGTTCCTTCCAGAATTAAGATGTTATATCTCATTGATGGTTAAGATGGAACAATTGACATGTAAATATGATGCATTTTATTCTCCCGTTAATTTTTTGGTGAGGTTATCAATCTCGTTGGAAAGCAAGAAGGGCCTGCAGATGTCTGGTAAGGAAAGCATTAACATCAGTTGTACATTAGACATATCACTTGCTTTCCAGATCTTGTTAAGGTATCAGGAAATCCCTTTATCCTTTGTTATACAAAGTAGTACTTGAATTCTTGCAATATATTTTGTACTTCCTGTTGCAAAAGGGAAGATTTAACTACTTTTTTCTACTAGGGATTTGTAGTAGGATATGGGAATAAATAAAGCAGTTTCATTTGCTCACTTGTGCAGCTGAAGCTTGTGAAAAACCCCACCTAGATATTTCAAGGAAGTAATAGCTAATTTTTTTATCCCCTATACATGAAACACTTTAACATACATCATCTCCTACAATCCTCATAACAACTCTTAAGGATACTATCATCATAGTCAATGCTTGTTATTTTTGGTAATTACATTCTACACAGTCACCACAAACACTGAATAAGGGAACACTGAATTGTTGCTTCTAGTGAAATGCAGGATTAGGTTCCTGGGAGCCTCTGGCCACAATATTTTTGTCGACGGATCAACATCTTAGCTTGTTTTAGGTGCGTTTCTGTTTAAAGACACCTTACTTAATATTTATTTTTGATTAGTTAAAATTGAACTCATAGCCATCAGCATGACTATTAATAATCTGTGACTGAATGAAGCTTAATTAACACTTGTATTTTTATTGTAAGGCACATCACAGATTTCTTGTACTTAGGAACACTAGATAGCACTTCACCACTACCTTCGGAGGCATTTTAAACAGCGACATCACCGCCAAAAGCACAAAAATGTGAAAGACCTGGCACTAAATAGACTGTAGAAGACTGGGCATGGTGGCTCATGCCTGTAATCTCAGCAGTTTGGGAGGCTGAGGCAGGCAGATTGCCTGAAGTCAAGAGTTTGAGACTAGCCTGACCAACATGGCGAAACCCTGGCTCTACTAAAAATACAAAAATTAGCCAGGTGTGGTGGTGGGCACCTGTAGTCCCAGCTACCAGGGAGGCTGAGGCAGGAGAATTGCTTGAACCCAGGAAGCAGAGGTTGCAGTGAGCCGAGATCGTGCCGCTGCACTCCAGCCTGGGCAACACAGTGAGACTCTTTGTCTCAAAAAAAAGAAAAAAAGAAGAGCATGGAAAGGACACTTGTTTATAGTATGAGAGCTGAGGCAGGAAGGCAGAGCATCGCCTTGTTTAGCTGGGAAGGACAGTGCTCTGCACATGACCAAGGAAGTACTGCAAGTATTGATTTTGGGGTTACAAATAAATTTCAGAGAATAGGTGAATTTGTAAATACAGAATCTGCAAATAATGAGGAATGTCTATATTACTGTATTATCATCATTTTGTTTGTTTGTTTTTGAGATGGAGTCTCACTGTCTTGCCCAGGCTGGAGTGCATCAGCTCCCTGCAGCCTGACTACCTGGGCTCAAGTGATCCTCCTGCCTCAGCCTCAAGAGTAGCTGGGACCACAGACGTGCCACCACACCCAGCTACTTTTTTACTTTATTTAGAGATGAGGTCTCTCTATGTTGCCCAGGCTGGTCTTGAACTCCTGGGCTGAAGTGATCTTCCCAGAATTTTCAATTTCAAATAAAAAACTTAATTTGAGTGACTTGCCTAACTTCCACATAGGTAATAGATAGGGAAACTGACGCCTATACTTTTGGACTTGCTTTGTTCAGGGTATGCCATCTACTGAAACACTCCCTTCCACCCAGATCTCAGGGGCTTACCACAGGTCAGCAGGGATGTGGGACTGCAGCAGACCCTACTCCATACAGTCATTCAGGGATTCAGGCACCTCTATCCCCTGGCCCTTCCCAGAATCCCCTGCATCCCATCAACTGACTCATAGGAAGGAGGGAGGGGCAAGGCCTGGATGTAGTTTGGGGACATTGCTGTTCGTCTGTCTACACTGCATTGCACCTGGAGCCTGGGGAATATTCTTTTCCTGTGTGCCCAGGCAGAAAAAGTAGTGGGATTTGGTGAGCATCATGACATTTTCTTCCTTCCAGGAGCACATAATGATGTTTTAATCCCATTCTTATATTCCTTACACCATTTTTCTGTGTCCCTTCGAGAAGTGTTAGAGACTTATAGCTTCTACCTGTCGGGATTCAGTTGAAGAAAAGAGTGGAAGTGGAGGTTTTGTTTTCTGGGCAGTAAGTTTCCTGAATGCCAGGGGAAACGAGCTGATTATTTTCTTATACTTAGCTGGGTCTTTCAACAGAGAGTCTTTTCCAAAAATCAAAAGAGTTTTCTAAATGAAATGACTTGATTTAAAATTAAAATAGATGCAGAGATGTATTTTTCCCCCTCAATACATTTTCTGAGTCAGGTTCTTGCCTCCCATAATTGAAGGCAACCATAATAACGAATTTGATTGCATGGCTTTTACTATTACTTTTGAGGTAATTGCCAGATTGGCATACACAGTAATTTGTATGTGAGAGGTGATCAGATGTGAACATTTCCATTCAGTCATCTCCCTGGAATTCAGACACATCACTGCTTCTGGTTTTAGAATTAGGACCAGTAATTGCAGCTCTGGGGTGAGCTGCGCATCTGAAATAGGCTGTGTTTCATGTGTGATAGTAATGTTATCAGACTTGCTTAGGGAGGCAGAGGTGAACAGATTTCTAGTCTCCTCCATATCCTGAAGTAGTAATGGTAATAACAGTAGCAGCAGCAGCAGCAGCAGCAGCAGTTGTTGTTGTTGTTATGAAAATATAGCAGGAAATGTGCAGATGGGGGTGGAGTTGGGGGTGCCCAGCTTCAGGATGTATTAAAACAAGCGTGGAGACAGAATGAAGACTGATGAAAGATTAGGATGAAAATATACAAGTTTCTTACTTTTACTTTTAATCTCAAATTAGATACTGGGTTAATTTTTTCTTCAGCAGAAGTGGAAACATATTTTTCCTCTACTATGCAAAGAGAATAGTGGCTATTCTTCAGAGGATTTAAAAAGAAATCATGTGAATTAAAGGTAAACAAGCCATATGGCTGTGGATCTATGCTTCCTTCTGGAGCTGTCTTTTAAAAGGATCTGTTTTCCAGCTTCCTTACTCTTATAAAAAGCACTTTCATTCTCCTGCTTGTTTTTAATTAGTTAATATGCATTTGTTGAACTTCCGCTGTATTCACGGCATTGTAACAAGCACTCCTGGTGGATACTGAAGACATGACTAAGACATTTAGATCAATCCTGCATATGTTGTAGGGATTTATAAAGTTGATTGGCCGGTAGCATCTTCATGCTGCAATCCTGTTACCGTTGTTTTAGACGTATTCTGTTTGATATCCATAAGAGACAGAAAACTGCTGAGAGTTATAATCTGCTTTTGTTCAAGTTGTGACTTGCAATTTATTCTGATTTCTTTTAGATTTGGCCTAGTTTCTTTGAGGCTTGGGCCTGAGGTCCGTGCTAATTGATATGATTGATGAGCTGTCTTTCATTTTGTGCTGTTGACAGAAAAGGAAAATTAACCTCAAATCTGGTCATGATAATTAGGCTCCAGCTTAACTCACTCACATGTCCTGGGGGTCAGTTCCTTTCTCTGTCTGTTGTCCAGTCATGCGCAGGCAAGTGGCACATTAGTACCTGGGCAAAGAAACTCTTCCCTGGGGATTTGTCCTTGAGGACAATAGACTTTTTTTTTTTCTTTTTTTTTTTTTCCCCCCACTTTCACCTACCCTTTAGGGGCTGTGAATTTGGTACAGAGATTTAAAAGAAAACCCTAAAGGCTTTGCTGTAGAGTATTCAAGATATAAACACACTGATATTTGACTGGAGTCTTGGTGTTACCATGACTCTTTCCCTTTATTAAGAAAGAAAGCCATTTTTAAATTGTAGAAAAACTGAATATCCAGAAGTAAGAGAACTCATCTGTACATGTGAATTTCTTATGAAGTTTTGTGGTTCTTTCTTTTCTTCTTTTTCTTCTTCTGGCACTTCTTCTCTTGAGTGGCCCTGGTTTCTGTAGACCTGGACGATGTGTGATTGGGTGACAGCTCCAATCTGTTAACATCTCATGGTGTAGGATGGGACAGAAGATGAAGATGAAATATTGTTTCAATATCCCCTTTCCTTAGCTGTCAGCAGCTTTAGGGATTCACAGATAGCTTGTGGTTTATAAATATTAAATCAAGGATTCATTATGGGGAGGCGTCACCGTGACTAGCCAAACCCCAAACCCAAGGGATCTAGCTATCACGATGCCATTTGTGATGAGAAATTCAGGGCTGAAAAATAGTTTCTATTCTCCGTAGACATTTAAAAACACATGGGAAATATTCTGTTATTATAGTAAAGTAGTCTGGAGTCTACGTTAGGAAGACCCTGTTAATAACCTTCAATCAACACTCTCTAGCATTTTACGGTGGAGAAGGCAATATAATAATACTGCATTTACCTGGGGCAGTTAGACTTTTGACACCTTATTCTTTGAATTTGTAGAGACAAGAAAATGAAACACAGTGAAAATAACTCAGCACTGAGTAAAACTGTTGTTATAAAACTCCTACTTAGTAGAAGTCTTACAGAAACACCCTTAGACCTTATAACTAGGGCCCATTTTGTTATAATTCTATGAAAACAGCAATTCTGGTTTGGTAAGTTTGATTCTCAATTTTTTCCCTTGAAACTCTTAATGCAAGTTTATATGGACAACACATAATAAGACACATCTCACCTTGAGATGAGACGATTGAGCCGGAGACAGCAGAATCACTAACAATGACATCGAGATCTAGGATCCCTTATTGAATGGGTGAGTAACTCTGCACATCTCACCACCCCTGAAGGCATTCTAGTATTATATTGTCCAGGATAGTGACAGATTTTTTATAATGATGACCCCAAGACACCAAGGAGATATTAAATTATGCTCAGCCTACTGGGGAAATGTGTAGTTCTTTTTTAAGAGCACGCCACCGAAATATTTTTTAAAGGCCTTGGTGTTCTAGAAAGCAAGCTTCATTATTGGGTGAGTCACGTGTGCGAAGCCCATATCATCTAACAGAGCTGGATGTGAGAAGCCCTGGAATATTTTCTAGATGAAATGTAACACTACCCCCTGCTTTCCATATTTGCATTTATGAAGTATGTTTGGTCTAAATAATTATTATGTCACTGTTATTTTATGATTACTGTGATTTCCTCTTTAGTTTTATTTTCCTCTTAACATCTGTCTTTCCAAGACAGGGGTATGTCAGGAAGGAATGTAGACCATCTCCACGCCTCCTGGAATATGCCTTTGCCTGGGAGGGCCTGAATAAAACATTTAGCATTTACCAGCCAGTTTAAGGATGTGACTCCAGTCCCTGAGAAGTCCAGGTCTGTTTCAGAGCCTGCCTTGTCAGCCCTACGTCAGCATGGCCCTGTCATTTCCCTGCTCCTGTCCCGGGTGCCTGGGGGAAGTCTCCAATCTCAGGGAGTCCTTGTAGCCTTGTCTGCTTTACTCCCTATCTCAGTCCCCACCCGGGCTCTTCCAAGCCCTTTCCACACTCCCCAAGCCCCCAGCCCCGAGCCTGATCCTGCCACTCTTAGTAAATAACCTCACCTCTGGTTTGGAAGTTCTAATCTACCTGACATGAGCTGCTTCCTGTTTTTATTCTTCCACTCCAACTTTTTGGAGTCCTTATTACCCTCTGCTCCCAGCTCAAGAGAAGAGCCACCCTCTTTGTTTTCCAGGCTGGACGCAGCAGCCCTCTCCAGCACTCCGCCACCCTGAGCCATCAGCTTTCCCTTCTCTCTGGCCTGCCTGGCTTGCTCCTCTGCTCTGGTCTAGGGCGCCTCTCCCCAATTCCATTGCTTGAACCACCTGCCAAGCCACTGCTTCCCCCTGCCTTGCCCCCGCGCTCACCTCCCACTCTCACCTTTCTGTGTTGCCGTTGCCTCTACCCCCGCTACTTTATAGATGCCTTCCCTCCAGGTCATTGTCTACTCCCAGGACCCCCATCCTTCTGCTGTTTTGGGGTTCATCCTTCTTGCCTTCTGTCTTTATTTGGTGCTTCTGACCACCTTTTCCTTCTGGAACCCTCTTTCCTTGGAACTCTTTGCTATTATCATAATTCTCACTATCCTTGTAAACCATTGTACCTTGCAAGGTAAGCTCCTGCCCCGCCCCACCCCAAATATTTCAAGGAAATGGATGCCCTACAGATAGGCTAAGACTTCAGTACCATTTCGCTTGTCTCTCTAGGTCCCAGGGGCACCCACATCTGAATTCTGGTGCCTAGGCTTCTTGATTCCTGGCCCAGTTTTTTTTCTGATGCCCACATTGCTTGCCGGGAACAGGTGGGCATTCATCTCAGTTCATTTCTCAGCTTTTTTCGCTGTGCTTTTTCCATTCTACCCTTTCTTCTGTACCCATGACTTTAACTACTATCCTTATTAATATGACTGCCAAACTTATCTTTAGCTAGATCGTCCTCCTTCAGTCTTTATATCTGAGTTTTTATCAGGTACCTGATGCCACACCAATGCCTTAGAATTAACACCCACATCAAATCATATTCATAAAGCATTTTGAGATTCACAAAGTGCTCCCACATTCCTTAGCTTGTTTAATCCTCATTATAATTCAGAGAGGACATTATTATCAGCCACCTTTTTAAGATGAAGCAGTTGAAGCCCAGAAAAGTTACAGGATTGCTCAGAATGACAACAAGGAGGAAAACAAGAGGGCTAGGTTTGTGAGTTGTAATCCCTTTGCTCTTTTCCTGCCCAGGCCGCCTCGGGTCTGTTCCCAGGCTAGTTCAAGGCTGAAATTGCCATTGTCCCCCCTCTTGTCTCCTTGATAACAGTAATAAAAGAACAGAAACAAGGTGCAAGCCATTAGCAGCCTCAGACTGTCGCTGGTGTGGGAACGTGTTAGCTGCAGAGACCCCGTCTCCATCATGTCTGGACGCCTGAGCACAGGTTCTGTTATATAGGACTTTATTTTAAAAACATCTGCTGATTGATATTGAATTGTTCAGTGTTCAGTTCTTGTCTAATGCACCCAGACTCACAGCCTCATGATCACACTGGAGTCCCTCCTTACTCTTCTTCATTAAATGCATGAGTTCGATATATTTGTCCTTTTCCAATGCTGTGGGCATTTCTATGTTGCTCCCACTTTCTGCTTCAGACACAAACTCTGGTCTTCATGTTGACATGTCTCTTGTACTGTGCCTGTAGCGTCCTCCATAGTCCTTAGGCTTCCAGCCTCTGGCTGCACGAGTGCCAGGTACATCTCCTGAAAATACAACTCTCTTCCTGGACTCAGACATTTTCTTCGAGTGTGTGAGAATTTTAGAGATTGCCTGGCCCAGCCTCCAAGAAAAGAAAAATGTCAAGACACAGTCCCAGAGGGCCAGGCCCACCCCTGCGGGTGGGGAGCACCACCCCCAACCAGGGCCTTCCCGACACCCAGTCCCGGGCTCTTGTCTCTGTGTCATTGTGCATCTCGTCAGTCCCTCCATCTGAAGCCTGCACCAGTTCTCCCCAACCTGCCACAAACGGAGTCCAGGTTTCTTTGTCCGGCATTGAGGCCCTCTCCATGACCCAGTTCTAACATGCTGTTCGAATTATTGCTCACTAATCCCTAAATCAATGTCCCAGCCAAAGTGCCCTGCTCACTGCTCTCCAGCAAGCCCACTGCTCTCTGGCCTCCTTGCCTTTTGTAGATAATTCTCTCTGCACAGAATCTCTTCATCATCTTCCTCTCGTGCCATCCTTTCCAAGGAAAGTTTCCTGCTTATTTGTAGTTGAAAAGAAAAGGGCTCTCCTGGCTGGGCGCGGTGGCTCACGCCTGTAATCCCAGCACTTTGGGAGGCCGAGGTGGGTGGATCACGAGGTCAGGAGATCGAGACCATCCTGGCTAACACGATGAAACCCCATCTCCACTAAAAATACAAAAAAATTAGCCAGGCGCGGTGGTGGGCACCTGTAGTCCCAGCTACTTGGGAGGCTGAGGCAGGAGAATGGCGTGAACTTGGGAAGCGGAGCTTACAGTGAGCCAAGATCACGCCCCTGCACTCCAGCCTGGACGACAAAGCGAGACTCCGTCTCAAAAAAAAAAAAGGGACTCTCCCATCTCTGAGAGCCCCATAGCACTTTAGTCTGGACTTACCTCTTGGTCTGACTTGCATCGTACTTATTTTTATGCCCATCTTATCTCCCTACTAATTCTAAGCATCTTTAAAGCAAGCAAGAATTTCATTTGTTCACCACTGGTATCCCTTACCATCCAGCATAGTAGATCTGCTTGGCTTGGGACTGGTTCTGATTTGATGATGGGTAGTTGAAGACATGACAGAGAGATGGTGCTGTGGAGGGCCCACGTATTAGGAGCCTTGGATTTAGTTCATCCCAAAAGAACTCTAGGGTTTGGCCTCCATTGAGTTAAAATTAGATTAAAGTTTTGAAAATATCATAGAGATGTTGAGGGGAAGAAATGCTTTGCTTCTGCCATTTCTTGCCCCCCTCCCCCCACGGTCGTTGCTCAGTGGTGAGAATCCATCAGCTTTTATCACAGTCACACCTTTATGGCTGGTTCTCTGCTTTCTTGGGAGAAACGAATGTTGGTGTTCCAGGAAGGGGTATTATAGTTCACAAATACTGTGGATATGATGAGGTGAATAGACATCACCAGGGCTGCAGATTTCTCATCATGTATGTAAATGTCATCCATTTGTCTCCTTATACGACATAGATTTACATGGAAAAAAATATGGCTAACCAAAGGGAAAACTCACTGATTTAAAAAATATATATATGTACTGTAAATCTGTTAGCTTTGGGTGTTAAGTGAGATAAATGTTAAGCAGAATATGTGTGAGTCTGCAATAATAATTAATGCATTTTGTATGATAGGTTATATTGTCCAGATTTGTTTTTTGCAATTGGCAAACAGAGGCTCACTTGAACTTGGCTTTTCGTGGCAAGGCTTTTCTGCTCTTCTCTTCTATTCCTTTACTTGTTAGTGTGCTGCAGGGAACTTGCTGGAGGTGAGACTTTGCATTGTTCTTATCCCTATAATGAGGGAAGATGAAAGGATGTAATTGGTCTTCACCAAAATTTATTGCTCCCAGGCAGTTTGATACCGGCAACTTACACTGTGTCTGTATGTAGCCAATAATTGAACATTTTCACTCATTTTCTTCAGTCATCTCAAGGACCAAATTAACCAGACAAGTTGTACAATTTAGTTATGAAGCGAATGAAAAAGCAGACCAATTACCAATCATTTGCTGTCTAAGTTCTGGGAATATAGCCTAGACACAGGATGTAAGTTGAATTATGTTATTTCAGCATCACATCCTGGAGAAATATAATTTTCAGAGTATTATTTGTCTGGGGCCTAGACTCTAGGCTACTTCTCTTCAGGAGAAATAAAATTAGAGCTTCATATGTATTTAAAAATTTTCTAGTAGCTGTGTTAAAAATAGAAACTAGTTTTAATAATATATTCTGTTCAACTCAATATATCAAAAGTATTATCATTTCAACAGGTATGCAGTATTTTAAAAACAATTGGCCAGGCACGGTGGCTCACACCTGTAATCCCAGCACTTTGGGAAGCCAAGGTGGGCAGATCACCTGAGGTCAGGAGTTCGAGACCAGCCTGGCCAACATGGCAAAACCCCATCTCTACTAAAAATACAAAACTTATCCGGGTGTGGTGGAGTGTGCCTGTAGTCCCAGCTACGCGGGAGACTGAGGCAGGGATAATTGCTTGAACCCAAGAGGCGGAGATTGCAGTGAGCCGAGATCGCATCACTGCACTCCGGCCTGGGCTACAGAGTGAGACTGTATCTCTGAAATAATAATAATTTTAAAATAAATAAATAAATACAAGTAATTGATGTGATATCTTACCTTTTTGCTATTGTTTTACTGACTCTTTGGAATTCGGAGTGTATTTTGCACCCCTCAATTTGGGTTAGCTACAATATATTCCAAGTGTACCCCAGTCGCAAATGCATGGTGGCTGCCGTATTGGACAGCACAGGTCTAGGCTGGTTGGGATGTGATTGTCTGAGAAGGAAACAGGTAAAGGAACAATTGTATCATTACCCTTAAAAAAAGGACAGCAAACATTTTCAATAATGGGCAAATTGTAAATATTTAGGTTTTATGGGCTGTGTGGTCTCTGTTGCTCTGCTGTCATAGCACAAAAGTAGCCACAGACAATACATAAACAAATGGATATGGCTGTGTTCCAGTAAAACTTTATGTACAAAAAGAGATGGCGGGTGAATTTGACTTGCATGCTGTAGTTTGTCTACCCTGTTCTTAACCTTAAAATACATTGCTCTCTCGTATAAATCTAAATAATTTCTGTTTGGAATTGTTGCTTGTATGTTGAATAATAACGTATTTAGAAATCATAAGTACAGCAAATGATAGCCTCTGTTGTTTATTTCCTCTCTTATAAAGTGCTGGGTGATTCTCACTATGTTATAAGTGTTGTTCGTTGGTTGGTTTAGAAAATGAAAGTGTTTTTACATCACTATTGATGACCACTTTTCTCTTTTTTCCCCCTTCTGCTCTTCATCCCTTCTGGCTGGAATAACATTTCTGGATGGTTTGGCTACTGTATTCCAACTCATATTATTCTGTTACAATAGGTAAGACCCTTTTCTTTCCTTTTGAATTATTATTCTGCCCAATGTTATAATATTAATATATATGGTTTTGCTTTTAAGTGTTCAAGGAAATAGCATGGCATAGTTTCCATAAATTTATTCTAAATTAAATTATTTTCAGCTACAAGGAAATGTCATTGGTACAGAGTATAAGATGAGATAGATTCCAGTCAACTGTGGAATATCCTTTTAAAATATTTTATAAAACATGGTTTACACTCAATACACAGTCAAAAAAGAGATATGTGCAGAATTTTACTGTCTTATTTTTTTTCATTCTCAAATTGGATATAAGAGAGTCGTAAACCCATACACGCCTTTATGTTTGTTAATGTGGTTATGTTTAAAAAATTTTTTAAGCTTTTTCTCACATTAGGAGTGCTGGCAAGAGATGTTTCTTTGTGTTATAGCCTTGGGTAGCATGCTGGTAAATAGTCTGTGAAGCCAGGAGAGTAACTATATAATGAATTGACCATTTGATTATGTAATGGGGATGGCTATCTTCAGATTTATTTTGACAACTTGATGTGAACCAATAGTAGACCTGCTCATCAGGGTGTAATAGGAACATTTAATGAAAGAAGATATAATGAACATCTTTAGGTCTCTTCTTGTCATGTCATTTTATTGTGTCTGAAAAAAAATTATTTTAAAATTTGTTCTCCGCCATTTAAAACAAGAACAGCAACATCACTGTGAAACCCTCCAGGGCGAGGTCTGACTAATTCCACTGCTCCTCCCATGGGTGACCCAGTCATCACTGGTAGAATCCTCCTCACCATCCCCCAGAAGCACTTTACCCCTTTACCTGTCCCTGTGTCCATCTGTGGCTCTTACACATTACGAGGAAGCAGCAGTGCTCTGAAAAGAGTCCCTTCAGCTTTTCTCTTCTCTCTCTAAAAGACCTCCTTTCTCTTAATTCGCTTTCTCCTTCTTTCTAATTTCATGGGAAAAACCAATCCATCTTTCAGAAGCTGAACTTTGCCCTTGTCACTCGCGCCTCCCTCCTCTGACTTCCTCTGGTACCTATTTCATTAGTTAAGCCTCGCCCTGTGGCATTTGATGTTTTTTCTTCTCCAGCAGATCTCTGAGCCCAGAGTCCAGCCTGCAGACATCACAGGGCTTCCTTGTGCCTGAGAGGGACAGAGAATATCCCTTCTCCTTGCTGCTTTGTCCTTCCTTTCCTCACCACTTGTCTGAAGAGATGTTATCACCTCCTTTTCCTTCCACTCCTGACTCCCCGCCCCTGCCACAGCCTTTCCACTAGCCATATCCTCCCAGACACCGAATTCAGTGGCGCCTTCTCAGCCTCGGCCTCAGCCTCTGCAGCACCTTCCTCCCTCTGTCCTTTGGCCTCCCTCCCTGTTCTCCTCTGGTTTGCCTTCTCCCTTTCTGACTTCACCTTACTTTTGTTCTTCTTGGGCTCCTTCACTTGTTCCCAGTCCCCGAATGCAGGTGTTCTTCAAAGCCCTGCTTGTATCTTTCCTCCTGTCCTCATTGACTCCTGAGTCATCCCTAACTCTTCTCTCTCATCTGCACTGCAGCCCATACTTCCAGTGCCTGCCTAGGAGTGCTTTGGATGGAATACACCCCAGACACATCCGTCACCTTCCTTCCTCCTGTTAGGGCCATGGTCATTCCCTTGGTCTCTTCCTCACCTGTCCCAGCTGTCATTTGTGAAGGCCTCAGGTCTGCCTCTGCCCTGACTTTTCCATTCCCTTCTCCATAACCACTGTGGCCTTTGCAGGGTCACTGCCAGATTCCCCGGCTCGCCCCTTCACCCGTTGCTGTTAGATTCATCTTCATAAAGCGTAACTCTCATCCTGTCCTTCTTCTGCTCCAGAAAGTGTCCCTGACTTTTCATCATTACTTAGATTAGTGCCTGACACATAGTAAGGACTCAGTCAATACTAGTTTTCCTCCTTCTCATCATTTGTATTCTCAAATTCTTATTTTGCCATTTAAAGCTTTCTGTGATCTAGAACAACCTTCTTTTTGACTTTATTTCCCGCCAGTGGAAATAGAGTGGGAAAGGGGGAACTGTAGGTGGTTCCTCCCCAGGGTGGGAAATGGGGGCCAGTAGGAGGTGAGGCTGGCAAGGGGGCACTGGGGACAGATCAGGGACGGGGGCTCTATCTCGTTTTAGAACTTCATTCTGTGGGTGCCATGAAGGATTTCAAATAGAGGCGTGATATACCTGTGTGGTCATCAATACAGACCACTCAACCTGCTGACTCACACTATCCATCCCCTCTCCTGTGTCCCTATTGAAATCCTACCTTTTTTTTTTTTTTTTTTTTTTTTGAGACGGAGTTTCACTCTTGTCACCCAGGCTAGAGTGCAATGGCTCACTGTAACCTCCACCTCCCCGTTCAAGCAATTCTCCTGCCTCAGCCGCCCGAGTAGCTGGGATTACAGGCGTACGCCACCATGCCCAGCTAATTTTTGTATTTTTAGTAGAGACGGAGGTTTCACTGTGTTGACCAGGCTGGTCTCGAACTCCTGACCTAGGTGATCCACCCGTATCGGTCTATCAAACTGCTTGGATTACAGACGTGAGCCACAGTGCCTGGCCTGAAATCTTGCTTTTAATCAAAGGTGGATTTGGAATGCCATCACTTTTAAGAAGTCTTTTGTTCTCTCTCCAGCTGGTAACAAGCATTCCTCCTCAGGGTCTCCTCGTTGCCGCGAGCACATCCAGCTTTCCAGCTTGTAGTACATCTCCTTATGCCCCAGTCATATCTCACTCCCCAACCGGCAGGGCCCCTGCCTGACACAGCCTCCAGGGCCCTGCTCCACCTAGCATTGTGCCACGTGCCCTGCCTGTGCTCTGCAAGTGTTTGTTGGAATCTAAATGTGCCTAGACGTTTTTGAGTAGTTTCCTTTTTTTTTTTTTTTTTCGATTTCACAGCAGATTTATTCAGGCTCACTATTTTTAGTGATATTTTCATTATAATATTTAGCCTCGGTAATATTTAGTCAATGTCAATAACATCTGTTTAACTAAAGGAAATAAAAGTTTGCTGGGTCAATGCGTGGTCTACCAAGTCTGAATCGTTTTTCCCCAGACAAGGAGGACACTTTGCCTGGTTCCTTCCTGTCCACCTGTTCTTTCTCATGCGCTTCCATATCAGGCTATTGTCTGAACAACTTTGGACCCATAACTTCTTCAGGACATGGCAGAATACCAGGGTGGATCTAGTAACGTTCATTTGACTTTTGAGGGAGGATAAGAAAGTAATTATTTTTAGTTATTTGTTTCATCATGCTGCACTTTGCTAATTCCTTCTCTGTGTGACACACATACACACACATACACACACACATGCTGTAAAACATGATTTGTAGGCTGTGTGCCATGGCTCATGCCTGCAATCCCACCACTTTGGGAGGCTGAGGCAGGAGGATCACTTGAGGTCAAGAGTTCAAGACCAGCCTGGCCAACATGGCAAACACCCATCTCTACTAAAAATACAAAAATTAGCTGGGCAGTGTGGTGCAGGCCTGTAATCCCAGGTACTTGGGAGGCTGAGGTAGGAGAATCACTTGAATCTGGGAGGTAGAGGTTGCAGTGAGCCGAGATTGCACCACTGCACTCCAGCCTGGGCGACAGAGTGAGACCTCCGTCTCAAAAAACACAAACAAACAAAACTATGATTTGTAGAACCTAGCAACAAAATGCTAGCTTGTGAGCTTTCTTTCACTTTTATTTCTAAGGCATGGAAGGATGGCAGATATTTGAGCGAAAACATCCCCAGTTTTAGTGTATTCTTTAAACACATATAAAACAAAGATACAAGTGTTTACAAGCGAGGAAGATGACAATTGGTTTACGCTGTAAGCATTCTCCCAGGACAAACTCGCTGGGTTTGTTTCCCCTGTCAGTAAGAAAACTAGCACTAGGTGGACTCCCCCTACCGTCATGGCCTTCTTGGGTAGAAAGACAGGATGGCTGTTTTCAGGGGATGGATGAGTCACTACTGGGCGGTGAGAACTTCTCAGCGGGTCACAGTCAGGCTTTGGCAACTCGGCAGGTGAGGGAGCACCCACTAAGACAGTAATTGTGGTAAAGGAAGGAAGTGCACTCAGACACCTCCGCGCCCTGGGAAAGGCAATTCCCTTCCCACTTTACTCCCTAAAACAGCCCCCTGGGAACCACATTCGCGAGCTTGCTGTGGGATCACGCACGCTGTGACTACAAAATGTAAAGCAATAGAACACAGAGAACACACTGGAGCATTAATCTGAGGTTCTGAAATGCCATCATGCATTATTTATACTTCCTGATATGAAAATATATCGCAAATGAATTTAAATGAGAGAGATAATAGTTCTGCTTTTCCCCTGATGATAGATTCAGAATGGGTAAATTGCTTTATTTTATTTCAACCTGTCTTCTAAAATAGGCCAGTATGTTATAGAAATAGGCTTTTCTCTTTGAGGTGAGTGAAGTGGCTCAACTCAAGAAAATTTTTCTTTGGATAAAGGAGTTGTTTTTTTTTTTAATTGGTTTTCTAACTGTGTTATATTATCTGCTGATCAGTTTTGGGAATGTTAGAAGTTTTGTCATTTAAAGCTCTGAGGTGAGATGAATAGAGCCACAAACCTATAGGTGAATGATGAGAAAAAGATGAATTGTGGTATGTTTCTAAAGACTTACTCTGTTCCCTTTAACAGCATTTGGGGAAAATTACATGGGAGAGACAGCGCAGTTTGTTAATTATTCATCACAGGAGTGCCCATTAGCCTATACTAATTTGATTGCTTTGAAAAAAACAGATTAAAATACTCTGTAGAAGGCAGAGCCATAATTATTGAGTGTCCAGTAGGTGTCTTGCTTATTTAATTCCCTGGATCCAGTCTCAGAAGTTGGCATTAATATCACCTTGCTTCACAGTGGAACAAACAGAAGAGCAGAGAGGTTAGGCACCTGGCTTAAAAGCACAGAGCTCATAAGAGAGGAGGGTAGGCTTTGAACTCAGTCCAATGTTGGAGCTTGAACTCTTGAGTATTATTCTATACTGACCACCTCCCCATCCCAAAACAGCACTGACCTAAGGCACACAGAATCCATAACTTCCCCTTAATGTTTACAGACAACTCTCAGTTACCTTAAATTGAAACGTTGCTTTTACAGCCGTAGATGAATAGGAGTTGACTCTTTTCAACAGGAGGGTCAAAGGTACCAGGCATGGAAGATATCCTGTCCACAACCATAAATGTTTTGATGTTAGCAACATTGCAGATGGTAAATAGATGAAAGACAGAAGCATGAATGGATGGATAAACACAACGATAGCTAGATGGATAGCTAGATGGATGAACAGACAAAAAGACAGATGAACAGGAAGAAGAAAGGAAGATAGAAAGATGGACAGAAAGATAAATGGATGAAAGAAAGATGATAGAATAGTAGATGAAAGAGAAAGAAAGAAAGAAAAAGAAAGACAGAAAGAAGGAAAGAAGGGAGGGAGGGAGGGAGGAAGGAAGGAAAGAAAAAGAAAGAAAAGAAAAGAAAGAAGGAGAAAGAAGGAAGGAAGGAAAGAAAAAAGGAAGGAAGGAAGGAAGGACATAGATGGACAGACAGAAGGAGAAAGGAAGGGAAAGGAATAAAGGAAGAAAGATGATAGGTAGATGGTTAGATCAATGGATGAACAGCTAAATAAATGGCAGTTCATAGATGTGGAAATACACTGGGTGTTAAAGTTCATGCTTTAAGCTTTGTATGTGTTAGGTTTTCATGTAAACAGCATTTGCTGATGGGAACAGCAACGTAGGCACTCAGGAGATTTGTGGCTTGATACTACTGGTACTTTTACTGGAACGCATGTGTTCCCATAAGTCTGGTAATACAGGAGCTAACTTTTTTATTTTGCCACATTTTTTTCTGAATAATAACAGATGATCAAAGTAAATCATATTTTCCCATTAAATTCCAATATTTATTTAACCAAATATTTATTGACTTGAGGAAATTCTCATCCTCATGTAATAAAATCATGATGAAATATAATATGACACTTAAAATAAAAATAACATAAAATCACACTTAAAATATTTTAAAAATAACTTGATTATAAGCAATACTGTAAAAATATTTGAAATATTAATAATGTCTTAGGTTCAACCCAGCAAATAACAGAAAATAAAGCCTCTACTTCCCAGGCCATACCAGGTTGGAGGCAAAAATTAAGTTGTATGTATAGTCTCAGAACAATTTCTCTGTCCCACCTGCTCTGGGGTGATCAGAGTTCTGCACTGTTCCTGTCATCTCTGGAAGTCAGCATCATGTCTTCTTGATCTTCATCCTCTGTTTTAGTCTATTCTTATGCTACTATAAGGACATATCCAAGACTGGGTAATTTATAAAGGAAAGAGGTTTAATTGACTCACAGTTCGCCAGGGCTGGGGAGGCCTCAGGAAGCCTACAATCATGGTGGAAGGGGAAGCAAACAGGTCCTTCTTCACATAGTGGCAGCAAGGAGAAGTGCAGGGGAACTCCCCTTTACAAAACCATCAGATCTTATGAGACATATTCACTATCATGAGAACAGCACAGGAAAGACCCACCCCATGATTAAGTTACCCCCAACTGAGTCCCTCCCACAACACTTGGGAATTATGGGAGCTACAATTCAAGATGAGATGTGGGTGGGAACGTAGCGAAACCATATCATCTTCATATATTCTGGTCCTGGTGGCTGCTGTCTTCCAAGGCTCCAGCTAACTGCAGTAACATCTCTGCTTGCAATGAATCTCTCTGGGCTTCAGGTTCCATGTCTGGAAATGGGCATCAGAACAGTGATGATGACTGTTGCTGAGACTTAAATAATCAGACATTCTGACACTGCTGTCCTGTTTTTTCCTGAGAAAAAGAGACAAAACTTAGAGCTTTAAAATATTGAGGAGGGAAATAGACCATTTGTTTGGAGTGGCATTGCCATTTGTTCCAAGAATGTTGTTTTTGACAGAAACTTTGAAAACTTTTAAAACAATGTCAAAACAATGGGTATTTAGGTGGTTAGCAAGTTATTTTTAACTCTTTACAATATTCCAGAAATGGCTTTGTGCATCACTTGCTATATTAGGTTTGCCTTCTAGTAATACCTCTGGTCCACCATAGAATCCGTGCACACTTGCAGAGATCACCAGAAGATAAGCTCCTGCCTGTGGTTGAGTTACTGAAGAGCAAGGACTTCCCTTGTGGACACGGATGTCAGCTCACATTTTGTTGGTAGCTTTACTACCCATCCTGATGATCCATCCATCTTGTGAGGCCTGCAGTTTCTCTGATTCCCTCGGTTCTCCCTGCTTTTGCAAAATGAATAAAGGACTGTGCTCCGGACTTTAATTTTTCTCGTTCTGTAAGGCATCCATGGTCTAGTGTTAAGAAGTGTGGACTTTGGGTTATCCTGCTTGGCCCCAGCCCTGGCTTTGACACATACCAGCTCAGTGAACTCAGACAAGGTGCTTCTCTAAGCTTCAGGTGTCCCCATGCAGAATCAAATGAGATAATGTAAAGCTTCTATCACTTAGGTGTGTCAGAGGGAAAGGGTTAGTAGTTCACTAGCTTAGTACCAATTCCAGCTGCTTAGTACTCTGCTTGGTTCACAATCCTTCAGTATTCCTTGAAGGAGTGTTTCCTGGGGTGCTCTTGTGAGCCAAGTATTGTTCTACAGGCTAAGGGTGCAGTGATGAACCAGACCCCTACAGTTCCTGCCCTGGGATTAGACTCAGGGCGGGAACCTTTTGTGAACAGATCTCACTGTCAGACCAGCTTTTGAACTCAAGATTCTGTGACCTGGGAGTGACAGCTTCATGGGTACAGGGTTTTCTTTTGGAGTGATGCAAATGTCTTGGAACTTGATAGAGGTGGTGATGGCACTACTAAATGGCACTGAATGTACTAAATGGCACTGAATTGTACACTTGAAAATGGTTAGTTTCATGTTATGTGAATTTCACTTCAATGAAAAAAAGATGATACTATGATCAACTCCCTGGCCTTCATGCCAAGCTGTGATTCATCCCGGACCTGATTCATCCTGATCTTAGGTAATTTCTTCTCTGAAATTTTATTTCCCTTTATTTAGAAATGCCTTTGAAACTCATGGGTCAGGGCCAGAAAGTAGCCTATGTAATGTGTCATCAGCTATCTTGCAGAGTGTTTTGCACATGTAATGAGTTAATAATAATTAACTCTATCTCCCAGGAATGCCTGCTTTCTACTTCTGCTTCCATTCTTTGAGCTAGGGTGATGATTCTTTTCCCGGATACTCTTTGGAGGGCTCCCAGGGAAGGGAACAGAAGATCTGAAAGTGCTGAAGGTGAACTTAGCTTCAGCTTGAGTTTCCTAGGGCTGCCCTGACACAAAGAGTGCAGGTCTTTGCGTTAAAACTCTGCTAAAGGCAGAACAGAAAAATAGCAGGGGCTCTAACAAAAGGCCCCCTAACCTTGTGCCTGTGTCCTCCTTTCTCTACACTCCCCTGAGCTAGAACAGTTACGATCATTTCCCATAAAACTAAACAGCTATGTGTCTGTCCTATTGACAAAGCGTGTTTGAGGGCCATTCAGGTGGCATGGCTGAAGCAGGTGTGAGAGAAAGCTTGATTGAGTTAGTTGTCTTCAAGGGACGCAAGTCCACCATTCTAATGGTATCTAATCCATTTGATTCAGGCATTTGGCATGAGTCTGAATGCCTGAAAAAGAATGCCTTGGAGAAAGTCTGAAACAGACATTTGTCTCCTCGTGGCTGGTATGGATGTCTCAGATTCAGTCAATTCTGTGGGGTTTTTCTATTCCATTTTTTGCTCTGTGGTGAGAACGCATGGTGCAAGGTGGGGGGCAGAAACAGAGGGTAGAGGGAATGAGTGACAGAGAGAAAGAGAATGAATGAGAAAAAAGAGTTTATATGTGGCTGGATACGATTTACACTCATAGAATCAAAACAGTACATAGGAGAATGTTGTCCATACCTAATGGTAGTAAATAAATCAGTTAGAAATAAGGCATTTAAGTGCTTATGCATTGTAGACCAGAAAGACTGAAACTACTGGCTCAGACTCTGACTCAAATATTTAACTTCTAGTTTTTTGTCTTAATAGCACCAGATAATTTATTATAGGAGGTTTGAGAAATTCCATTCTTTCCGCTTATTTTCTTCAAAACGTATAATTAACTTTGTTGATTATCAGTTGGTTGTAGATACGTGACTTTATTTCTGGGTTCTCTATTCTGTTACATTTATCTTTGTGTCTATTTTTATACCAGTACCATGCTGTTTAGGTTACTGTAGCCTTGTAGTGTAGTTTAGAGTTAGGCAGTATGATGCCTATAGAAAAAAAATACACAAAATTCAAAACCCAGTACAAAATTTAATGTTAAAAAAAGTGTAGTTCAGTATTCACTTAAATCACCCAGATGCTGTTTTCCCTCCTAGTGCAGGATTTTTAAAACTTGGGTTAATGAGCTTCTGGGACAGTCACTTTCATATTCTTTAACCCCAATCCATGGTGATAAATATATTTTATATCACAATCTAGAATACACAAGCAAATCATACAGTTAAATATTCCTGTGATATATTTAGATATTAAAAATAATTCCTGAGACAAAATTTTCACAAAATATTACCAACCCATCTCATACGCATGCTATATTTTATATTGTTCTATTTGGTTCTTCTTTATTCTATCATTTTCTATCCTGTCCTTCAATTTTTTTGTCACAAGATACAGCATACAACACACTGCTGTAGGGAACCCATGGACCAGCTTTGGGGTCCCTTTTAAGCCATGAACCAATGCGCTAAATTTCTACTAGGTCATATGCATTTTTCCAGGAAGAGCACTTGTGGTACTTGTCAAATATTTCAAAGGTAGATTCAATGACCCAGAAAAGCTGAAGAACTGCTACTATAGAGGGTCTTTTGATAAGTTACAGGTTATTTTGATAAGTTTGTAATTCATTTAAGTTCCAATTTAATTTAAGACAATATTAATGCAAATAGTGACTTAAATTCTTTCCCCTTTTGGTGGGAGAGTTTCTTTTTCCCCCAATATAACTTTTTAAGCAACAGCATCACTCTATATGAAATGAGGTCTTGGGTTAGATTATTCTTAAGTCTCTCATAATTCTAACTTTACCCAAATACTTTATTAGTATCAAAAAGTAATACATATTTATTGTAGAAAATTTAGAAACACAGATAAACAAAGTAGGAAAATAAAAATTGCCCATTAAACTACCACCTTAAAAAAAAATATGTTCAACATTTTGGTGTCTATCCTTCAGGTCTTTTGTTTATGTACAAACATATACTTTATAAACTACATTTTTTATATTGTAGTATAAACTATTTTGTAACATTTTGCTCACTATAGCATCATTTCTCCATGTCATCATATATTTTCTACTGTATTTTTTTAATGCCTGAAAATACCTATAAAATATTTAATTGTATAATTTAACCAATAGCAACACTGAGCATTAGTTTACTTCAGTTTTTCTCTCATAAGCAACATTACAATGACCATCCTTTCAGTGTTTTACATTAATTTGATTTTCATAGTCTAAATTAACTCATATAAATGGAATAGCTGGGTCTAAACGTGTAAACATTTTTGAGACTTTGATACCTGTTACAATTTGCCCACCTAAAAGGTGTACTTACGTAGATTCTAGGTACTGCACTGGTCTTCCAGATGCAAGGCTCCTGTGTCCCCGTGCACTCTGAGTACTGTGTAGCATCCAGGTGTACCTTTAGGCAAGAGAGACTTTTAAGTTTCCCTTCATAGAGAAGTGTTCAGTAACATGAGGATTTCATTTGGGACTGAATCTGTGTGGGTAGTAAGTTGTTTACCGGACAGTAATCGAATCCAATCCTTAGCTGAATTGGATGTGCTGGTGATACCTACCTAAGGAAATTGCTGCAAGTCAAGTCAATAAAGCAATTTCAAATGGGAGAAAACCCGAACTTCCTTTTTAAAGAATAAATAGACAAAGGACTTTTCTTTTGAAACATTGTTAATTAAAATGGGGTTTGAACAACCCTTGAGCCGTGAGAAGCAGATTTGGTATTTCTCAGAAATCATCTTTTATGAAATGTGACTTCAATTTCTATTTTCTGCCTAATCTGAACAGAAGCCTAGCAGCAGTCCCTCCCCACCCCCGCACCTCCACCCCTCTAGAGAAGTGGGTTTCACATGGGACTCAGGGTAAGCTGGGACTCACATAAGCTGGGAAATGCCATAGTATGTCACTAAAAGGAAATTTAGTTAGCATGATTTAGCTTGGCTTGATGATAGCAGTGGTTTCTTACCTCACAATAACTGAAGCAATATTTTACCTTTCTCCAAGTATAAAGAAAATTTTGTGAACTTTAGATTTTGTTGTTGTTTATTATTATTTTTATTTTTAAGTTCCGGGGTCCATGCGCAGGATGTGCAGGTTTATTACATAGATACACGTGTGCCATGGTGGTTTGCTGCACCTGTCAACCCATCACCTAGGTATTAAACCCAGCATGCACTAGCTATTTATCCTGATGCTCTCCCTCCCCCCACCACCCATACCCCAACAAGTCTCGGTGTGTTGCTCCCCTCCCTGTGTCCATACTCTTTGGAGGGCTCCCAGGGAAGGGAACAGAAGAGCTGAAAGTGCTGAAGGTGAACTTAGCTTCAGCTTGAGTTTCTTAGGGCTGCCCTGCCGCAAAGAATGTAGGTCTTTGCGTTAAAACTCTGCTAAAGGCAGAACAGAAAAATAGCAGGGGCTCTAACAGAAGGCCCCCCTACCTTGTGCCTGTGTCCTCTTTTCTCTACACTGCTCCCACTTGTTCAGCTCCCACTTATAAGTGAGAACATGTGGTGTTTGGTTTTCTGTTCCTGCATTAGTTTGCCGAGGATAATGGCTTCCAGCTCCATCCATGTCCCTGCAAAGGACATGATCTCATTCCTGTTTTATGGCTGCATAGTATTCCATGGTGTATATGTGCCACATTTTCTTTATCCAGTCTATCGCTGATGGGCATTTGGGTTGATTCCATGTCTTTGCTATTGTGAATAGTGCTGCAATGAACATACCCGTGCATGCATATTTGTAACAGAATGATTCATATTCCTTTGGGTACATAGCCAGTAATGGGATTGCGAGGTCAAGTGGTATTTCAGCTTCTAGATCTTTGAAGAATCACTGCAGTGTCTTCCACAATGGATGAAGTAGTTTACATTTCCACCAACAGTTTAAAAGCATTCCTGTTTCTCTGCAACCTTGCCAGCATCTGTTGTTTCTTGACTTTTTAGTAATCTCCATTCTAACTGGTATGAGATGGTAAAAAAAAAATTTGTGAAGTTTGGGGTTATAGAAAAAATTTTTCCAAACTTTTCCCAGTATGAATAATAATGCTAATGATCCAGATGCCTCTGGCCTGTCCCTGCTTATAACTTCAGTGAGGGTCACACTGAGAGTAATGATATTACTTACTGTTGCCCACCCACACACCACAATCTTCGCCACAGAAAAATTCCTCTCAGTTCCTGGAAGTCCCCTGGGGGCTTGTGAATGCCCTTATGTTACCCAGAGCAAAAAATTCTTCTTTGGTTTTCCCATGTCAGCCTTCTCTTCTCAGGGTCCAGGCCTAAGCCATAGGTCTAGGCAGGGGCAGACTTGGGCAGTCTCTGCCATGCTGTGTTCAGAATCATCGTCTCCAACTCTGGGTCAGGTTGGTGGCCCAGCTCTGTGTCACCTTAGGATGAATTCATTTGCTGAAAGGACCCCAAGTCTCTCATGTACAAAGATATTTGACAGATCCCCTGACCCCAAGTCCACAAATGTGCTGAGAGATGTTGGAATCCAGATTCAGGCTACCAGCCGAGTGAATTAACCGAGGAAACAGGCACGTTTCTGGTGAGAGACTGAGGCCCAGAGGAGTGAAATGAGCTACCCAACTAGTAAGTGAAGATTGCTCTGATCCTAATGTTCCATGCTCTTTTTAAAATTCCTGATACTTAATTGGAGTCCAGTGTCAGCCAGTATAGTGCCAGGGCTGGTGGGTTTACCAACTTAAAATAAAAGTCCCACCGTCAGCATTTTAAACCCTTACCTGAGGCATTAGGCAGCCCCTTTAGAATCTGGTCCTCCCCTCGAGGAAGGATATTTTTCCAATGGAATCCTCTGGGTGCAATTGAATTTCACTGGGTGGTCCCTGAAATTCTAATTGCAGATAATGGCTACACCTCAGAAATTACTTACAGCCTTTAAAGTTTACTGGAGAATTCTCTCCTTATTCCTCGATACAGAACTAAAGAGAGGCCTGAGAGAGGCTGTTGTCACTGTGAAGACTTCAACCTCCTCGGCTTGTTGGGGGCCAAATTGATCCAGTCTCGAAGCCTTTTTAGACGATTGCTAATAGCTGTATGTTTTTGATGGAAAGCCAGAAGTCATTTTTTTTCTTCTTCCCTCATCCATAATGTTGCTTGAAAGGCATTTGGGGCCTTCTGCATGGCTGTCGTGATTAATTCAGTGTCTGAGAGAGCAAGAGAGCCACTCAAAGGGGAAGCATAACATTTATAGAGAGGATTGAAGCCCTTTAAAGGCAGGATATAGGAAGGTTTTGAGACAAAGTTATACCTTGAAGTGACCACTGTGTCATTGGCCATCTTAGGGCGACCTGGCTGGAGAATGGCAGGTCCCTCACAACTTTGTCACAGGCTGCCGTTTGCTGAAGACGTGGTACAGCCCACAGGAACACGTTTAAAGATTGCTGGTGCATGAAGTACATTCTTTATGTTTTGAAATGTTTTACTATACTTCCTTGACTTGCCTTATTTCCATAAATTTTGCTTTCTCTGAGGAAAATTTGAACACCTCTAACTTTTCAAATTTCAGTTTTTATGAGGTTGACATTTTCCTTAGTGTATTGTTGGCTATAAATTATTGAGATATATTAAATAAGGCTCTGCCTCCTAGGCCCCAAACACCCTATAAAATGGATGGAAAATAAATGATTTAAGAAGATTCTAGCTGATCTACAGAACCCGTTACAAAAATAATGAAGCTCAAAGGAATGCAAAAGTAGAAAATAGTCAACGTTTTAAACTTGGTGTTTCCACTCAAACCCTGAGTTATGCTTTACAGAAATTTTTAATTGTAGAATTCTCTGGTAACCTAAAAGTCATATTCAGGAAGATAAAAAGATTAAGATTGTATGGTAATATTTGCATAGAAACATATTCCTTTTTCCCTTAACATATTCCTGCTGTTCTCAACCCACTCCTTGCTGTTTTAGCTACACAGCCTCTCTGGTATGGACCTACTCCAAGATGGCCCCTGTTATCCCCACCTCCTAGTCTTCATGCCATTGTCTAATCTTCTTCCCTTGAAGTGGGACCCGTAATTTGTTTCTAATCAATGTAACGTAGCAAAGGTGATGAGATATCACTTCTGCAATTATATTATGTAAGATTGTAATGTTTGATATGGAGGTTCCTCAAAAAAAACTAAAACTAGAACTATCATGTGACCCAGTAATCCCACTGCTGGGTATTTACACAAAAGAAAGGAGATCAGTATATGAAAGAGATACTTGCACTTCTATGTTTAATATAGCACTGTTCACAATAGTCAAGATATGGAATGAACCTAAATGTCCATCAGTGAATGAATGGATACAGAAAATGTGATATATATAATATACATACACACGCAGTGAAATAGTATTCATCCAGAAAAAAGAAGGAAATCCTGTCATTTGCAGCAACGTGGATGGAACTGGAGGTCTTTATGTTAAGTGAAATGAGCCAGGCACAGAAAGACAAATATCACATGTTTTCACTAAAAAGTGGATCTCATGGAGGTAGAGAGTAGAAGGGTGGTTACCAGTAGAATGGTAGAGG
Source organism: Mandrillus leucophaeus (assembly GCF_000951045.1). NCBI lineage: Eukaryota > Metazoa > Chordata > Mammalia > Primates > Cercopithecidae > Mandrillus > Mandrillus leucophaeus. The sequence continues at coordinate 2,758,523 of NW_012101721.1, forward strand.
TTGGGAAGGGAGAAGGGGAAATGAAGAGAAGTTGACTAATGGTTACAAAAATATAGTTAAATAGTAAGGATGAATTCTAGTATTCAATAAAACAGTAAAGAAATTATGGTTAACAATATATGTTTCAAAATAGCTACAAGAGATGAATTGTAATCTTCCCAACACAAAGAAAAGATAAATGCTTGAGGTGATGCATCTACCAATTACCTTGATTTGATCATTACACGTTGTATTCAGCCATCACATGTACCCCTAACATAGGTGCAACTATTATATATCAATTTTAAAAGAATGTCATGTTTATCTTACTAAGAAACTCTTTTCCTTTCTGGTCATGCCGGGAAAGCCCATATGGCAAGGAACCAGGGGGTGGCATCCAGCTGATGGCCCTCAGTCCAGCAGCCCACAAAGAAACGAATGCTGCCAACAAGCACATGAGCTTGAAAGCCAACCCTTCCCTAGATGAACCTCAGATGAGATTACAGCCCTGGCCAACACCTTAACTGCAGTTTGTGAGACCCTAAAGCTGAAGACCCAGCTAAGCTGTGTTTGGATTACTGACTTACAGTAACTATAAGATAATACATTTGTTTTGTTTTAAGCCACTAAGTTGATTGTAATATTGTTGCACAGCAACAGATAACTAATGTATTTTGGTACAGATGTATCCCCTGAGACTACATTCATAGAATCATTTAATCATCCAATTATTAAAAATCCCTTGAGCATCCACTACAATGCCAGGCTTGGTGTGAGGTGCTGGAGAAAGAAAAAATAAGTATGTCATTGCCTCTTGAAACTACATTAGTAATGAGTGTTGTATAAGGTGCTGGAGATGTAGTGGCAGGAGTAGTCCAAGTCTCTTACAGGAGCAAAGCAGCGGGGGACCTAACCCTTCAGGTGGTGAAAGATGAAGAGTAATGTCAGGAATGACTTCCTAGCAGCAGAGACACTTGAGCTATGCCAACAGTGACAAGGAGATAACCAGGTGAGGTGCGAGAGAATGCAGAAGTGAGGATCGCCCAGACAGAGAGGGGACAACATTGGCAAAGGCACTGAGGTTCTGGGAACTGCCAGCAATGAAGTGAGACAGTGAGGGGTGAGGTACTGTGCATAAGAGATGGGAGGGGTGAGATAATGAAGGATCTAGTATACACTGTTAAGGAACTTGGGCTTATCCTATAGGCAAAGGGAAGCATTGAAGAGTTGAAAGAAAAGGATGAGGACACATTTGTACTTTAGAGGGACAACTATGGCTTTTTGGGGGTCTCAATTTGGAATCCAACTAGTTCTGCTCTTTTTCCATAGCCCACTAATGAGGTAACAGATGTCTAAATTAGGACTACACTAGAATGGAGGAGAAGGACAAGTTTAAAAAATACATATGAGAGGAAATCTAGTAATTTGTTAGTGAGTATGCTTTTTGGAGTGAGAGGCAGAAAGAAATCAAAGATTACCTCTAGTTTCCTAGCATGAGTAACTGGGCAGATCTTACCAATTAAATAGAATATACAAAATAGCAGGTTTACCATGGAGGAAGATGAATCAACTCAGTTATGAACATGTTGGATTTGAGCGCGTGTGGCACATCCAAGGTGAAGATTGCTGTTCAGTAGACTGCAAGACTTCTTATCTCTTGCCCCACTTTATGGCCTGGCAGTACAGAAGCTATGGAAGGATATGTAGATTTCCTTGACTGGCGCTATGGGGAAAGAGTTGTCCTCAGAGAAGAGCCTGGTTGTCATTAAGACATGGAGGTGGGGCGGGTTTGGTGGCTCACACCTGTAATCCCAGCACTTCGGGAGGCCAAGGCAGGTGTATCATGAGGCCAGGAGTTCGAGACCAGCCTGGCCAACATGGCAAAACCCCGTCTCTACTAAAAATACAAAAAATTAGCAGGGTGTGGTGGTGGGCGCCTGTAATCCCAGCTATTCAGGAGGTTGAGGCAGGAGAATCGCTTGAACCTGGGAGGTGGAGGTTGCAGTGAGCTGAGATCTCACCATTGCACTCCAGCCCTAGAAACAGTGCGAGACTCCATCTCAAAAAAAAAAAAAAGACATGGATGTGGAGAGACTGTTCTATAAAATATAAAGGAGAGAGGTGGTATGTTTTCAATGAGAAGGAATGTCAGGGAGCCCGATAGAAAAGGTTATGAGAGGAAGATGGATAGTGGAAGGCACACGTAAGCATTAGGAAATGCAGGGGTTTTGATTGAGATGAATGTTCTTCCTTTGCACAGAAGCTATGCCGTGAAGCACTGACTTCTCCCTGCATGCCTGTATTTATAGACTCTTTATATTAAGGCATACAGGCCGAGCTTATTGAGTAGGATAATTTGAAATTTGCCACTTTCTTCAGTTTAGAGTTTGAGTTTTCTTTCATTCTGTCGTCGTTTTGAACAGATGGTGCAGAACTGCTTCTTCTTGATCTTTAAAAAAACTATTAAGAGTAGAGTCCAGTTGCTTGTCCATTTCTGCTTCTTCACGCCTCTACATAATGATCCCGCCAGCTTAACTGCAACTGCTTTCATAGCCGGCTCAGCCTGGGGATGCGCCATGGCCTTTTTCCTGAAGCCACTGGGAGCACGTTGTACCCTCCTGACAGACACACTTTTATCTGGGGGAAGCTGTTATTCATTCCTATAGGGTCACCTAAATTAGAAACATGACTATGATGAACTGAAATCTTTTATATCTGTTATTGGCTATTTTTTCTAGCCTGGAAGCCTTGGTTCTCCATTTATTTCATTAATACATTTGTGCTCTGGACAAACAGCTTGAAAAAGTAACTAGGAGAATGGCTGGACGGCACTAAAGAAGTGACAGAACAGAGTTCTAGGCTTCTCCCCGACTTGCCTATGACAAGGTGATTGATGCATTCTGCTATCCTGGACAAGCCATTTAATCTTTATGGGCCTCAGTTGCTTTCTTAGTAAAACAGTATAAATTATACTTTACGGAGCTTAAGATAGTGAGCTCAACCAAAATCTCTTTAAATCGTTTTCAGATCTAACTCCCTTCCAAAGCCAAGCCCATGGGACAGTGTTACTATTATCTACTGCTGTGTAACAAACAACCCTGAGATTTAGTGGCTTAAAACAGCCTTCTTCTTTTCCTCCTGTTGTGAATCAGGAGTTCAGGAAGGATTTAACTGGAAATTTTGTTCCCGATCCTCTCAGCAGTCATGTTGATGATTGGGGCTGGAGGATCCACTTCCAAGATGGTTTCTTCACTTGTACATCTGATACCTCCATGCTCTTTGGCCTCTCCCTCCATGTACTGGCTTGTCCTCCCAGGCCTTTCTATGTAGCTCAAGATTCTCACAGCCTGGAGGTCTCAGGTAAACACTTCTTACGTGGCAGCTGGTTTCCAAGAGGCAGGAAGAAGAAGCCACAGGTCTCTCAAGGGCTTCACATGTAACCAGCACTGCATCACATCAGCCATATTCTATTGGTCCAGGCAGTCACAGGGCCACCTCTTGATGGTAACACGACACAAGAGTGTGTGAGATGGGGACGTCGTGGCCACCTTTGGAAAGTATAACTTGCCGTAGCCAGTGACTCCTTCCCTCCAATGAATGGAGAAAAAACTTGGTTTTAGGGGTCATGTATGTAAAGCACTCAGCACAACAGCAAGTGTTTAATACATAATACCTCTTACTAGTCCAGTGAAAACAAAAGACAAACAGGAATGAGAGCCAGGGCCTCTCTGCCTCATACAGGGAGGAGGGTATTTTGCTTAGGAGACAGAATGGATGAATAAGAACATAATACAGAAGACTGAATACTGGATGTGAGATGAGATTCTCAAAATAGACTGACTGAAATAAAAGAGTTAAATGTTTTTAAGATTAAATTATTCCTGGCTTTATAATATTTGTCTCTAGGCTTTGTAGATCTTGACTGCTTCACTTAAAAAGACAATACAGAAACATTTTCAGACAAGATTTTTAATATGTGATGCATGTCCTTTCTGCTTTTGCGACATCATGATTTATGATACCATAGTGGCTGATTCCAGGGCATAATTGAGATTGCTGCCTATTTTTTGGCAGTGATTTTTTGCCCATTTTATGAACTAAATTTGGGTATTTACATTCATTTGTATACAGTGTAGCCATCTTCACTTGAAAGACTTGGGTCAGGTTCTTTAGAAGGTATGTGTACATTTCTTTTAAATATTTTATGTCTTTGGTGATGTGTGAGGTTCAGCTTATGAAGAATTCTAGCTTTGAAGTTGGTTTAGAAAGATTGCCCCTTCTATGAATGCATAAAAATAGTTTAAATTATTTATAGTTCTAGAAAGGCTGTGTTATTTTATGTGGGACAGAAATTATGGGAGATTCAGAAGGTTTCCCATTGCTTCCTGTCCAAAACTGAATCTCAATTTTTTGGTTGCAGATTTTATTTTTAAAATTTTTATATTTAAACTTTTATATTTGGAAAGAGAATGCATTTATATCTTTTGCATTTCATTTCCTTGGGGTGCCCCAATGTTTTCCCTGGATATGCAGTTTGGGTGCTTGTCACTAGTCACTCTGAATTTTTTGTAGAACCGTGGAAAGGTTTACAAGATAGTGATCAAGATGTTGAAAGTAAATGGAAGAATGCGTAAAGAATGGTGGTTAAGAATACTTGATGTAAGATCTGCCCTTGTAGTAGAGTTTATGTATATAATGCCATTTTGTTAGCTAGAGGCCCTATGCTCTGTAACGAAGCTCCAGAACTTATATATCTGGCATAACTTGGACCCTTTAATCAACACTTCTCCACTTCCTCCTCCCTACAACCCCTAGCCACTACCATTCTATTCTCAGCTTCTGTGAGTTTGCCTATTTTATTAACAGATTCCATATTTAAATGAGATCATATACAGAATGGTCTTTCGGTGTCTGGCTTATTTCACTTAGCATAATATCCTCCGTCTTGTTGCAATGGGAAGGTTTCCTCATTTTTAAGGCTGAATAATGTTCGGTTCTATGTTAAAAAAAGAAATGGTTAAGTTACTGACCAGCCTCCTAGGTAGGAACATATGTACTTAACTGGAGGTTCCTTACAACTTTAGAGTCTAAGTAGTATTTTAATTGAACAATTTCTTGCAATACCTGCCTCCCAGACCCATGTTTTATGAGTAATCTCAAAAGTAGGTGAATTATGGAAGTGGTATACCAAATAAAAACGAAGCTCTTAGATAGTTAAGAGGAGCTTCTTTGTGGTTTATTGCCACTTGCGATGGGAATGACATTCACGGAAGAGGGAAAGGAATACTTGAACAGAAGCCATCTCCTTCTGTTTTGAAATCTCCCATGTCCCATTTCCCATTGGGCCAGCTTGGTTGGCTCGCACAGGGGACAAATACATGGAACTCACATCCTGTCCCCTGTATGTGTAAAGCAAATGAAATGCAACAAATACCATTTATTCACTTTCTGCTTCTAATCATGCAGCTTGTCCTGAGCTCAAATTGGCCATGACAATTAGTATTGAGCATGACAGTAACAGAAAAGAAATGATTGGTGTGCTGTAGTCTGATTTGACCATAGTATTAGGAGACTGGAACCTGGGGTTCCATATGTGACTGTGTGTATTTACAACCCCCTGATTTTCCTTGGATTAATTAACTTGACAAAAGTAGATAGTCCATCTCGATGGTTCAGTTTTTGAGGACCTAGTCTGTTGCTGTCACATCCAGAAAATGTGCAGCCTGGCATGAGTCTTAGGAGAAGTACCCTACCTCGCAGCTGCCATCTGCCTGGAAGGTCGGGGACCGTGTGAGCACAATGCATGCACATAGAAACCGATTGGTTTTCTATTGTGGTAAAATACATGCAACATAAAATTTACCACTAGTGACGTTTAGTAAATTGACAACCTCATGCAACCATCACCTCTATGTAGTTCCAGAACATTTTCATCACTACAGAGGGAAACCCTGTACCCATTAAGTGGTCACTCTCCATTGTTCCTTTCCCCCAGTATCTGGCGCCACTGAGTTGTGTTCTGTCTCCATGGATTTGCCTATTCTGGACATTTCATACAAATGGAATCAGGCAATCTGTGACCTTTTGTGTCTGGCTTCTTTCAGCGAGCATAATGTTTTCAGCACGACTAATTTTTACTGAATGCCTGCAATGTGCTGGGCACTGGATCTACAGAGACAAACAAAACCAACGTATTATCTGCCCTCATGAATCTCATGTCATAGTGGTAGAATCAGGCCAAAAACCAAGTAAAGGAACTAATAAGATGACTTTAAATCATGCTAGGTGCCAACAGATATCAAAGAGTGTGCCAAGCAGTATAATATGAGAGCGAGGAAGGGGTTTGCTACTTCAGAGAGGGGTCAGGGATGACTTCTCCAAGGAGATGACATCTAAGTAAAAAATTTAAGGTTTAGGCCAGGTGCGGTGGCTCTTGCTTGTAATCTCAGCACTGTGGGAAGCTGAGGCAGGAGAATTGCTTGAGCCTAAGAGTTCGAGACCAGCCTGGGCAACCTATTGAGACTTTACCAAAAAAATTTAAAAAGTAGCTGGATGTAGTGATGTGTGCCTTTAGTCCTAAATACTTGGGAGGCTGAAGTGGAAGGTCCACTTGAGCCCAGGAGTTTGAGGCTGCAGTGAGCCATAATCATACCACTGCACTCCAGCCTGGGCAACAGAGTGAGATTCCATCTCAAAAAAAAGGAAGGAAATCAGTTCTGTGAAGAATGGAAGGAAGGGATGTTCAGAGAGAAAGAATAACCTTTGCAAAGGCCCCAATGTCAGAAAGAATCCTGCAGCCTCCGAAAGAAGGCCAGGATAGCTAAAGCAGCTGGAGGGACCGGAGCAACAGGGAAGACTCTGGGTTTTACTTCGAAGGTAATGGAATGTCAGTGAAAGGTTTTAAGTAGAGGAGGATTATGAGTAAACTTACCTGGTGCTGTGTGGAACACTCAGTGGCTATTCCAGTGATTTGCAGAGGACAGAGAGCCCCTTCCTGAGATTCATAGCCATATGGGGTACACAGCTGAGTGTGGCCTGCTGTTAATGCTGAGATAGCCTTCCTCCCTTTCTGATTTAGACTCTGCTCTCTGCGTGTGCCTAGCCTGGCCTTGCAGTCACTGACAAGCCTTATGCTCAGATGTCTTCATGACCAGAAGTCTCCACTGACATTCCACCCACTAGCACAGGCTGTCTGTGAGCCTCGCTCTGTGTGCTCCGCAGACCACTCAGCATCCAGTGTTACTCATCTAGAGGGTTTCTGCTGAGCTCTTCAAATGAACTGCATTATTTCAAGATGCCCAGTTCACATGGTGCTGAGGAGGCACACAGTGGGCCCACATAACTGAAGTGACTTGGATGGGGTTCAGACATTCTGCTCAATTCCAGGAATCACTCACTTCCGATGGACCCATAAGCCCTTCCAACACACTCATACCTTGTCTATGCTAAGAACACATGATACCTTGGTCCATTGTAACCCTGTTAGGCCATAGCCCTTGTAGAAACAATACAAAATTTGACTTAGTTTAAGTGAATGTTTAAGTAATCTTTTAGAGCACCAGAATATGCATGAAGGACTCATCAGCATTAGCTTGAAATCAGTCCACAGAAAGCAGAATCTGTATTCTGAGCAACTGGTATCTCATTTGGCCCTTTGTAAAGAGATAATGCAGTGTATTTACCAAATGTAGTCGTTTAAAAGATGGAAGACATCTCTGATTATGTCATTCCAGATCTATATGGACAGGTTTTACAAGTATTGAGACAGTTCTAATCAACTGTAGGAATTGAAATTATTTTCTATGGGAAGTCTGACTTCCTTCTATTCAGTGGCCTGCCCGATATTGAATGATTGACATTCTGATGGAGTGGGGAGATGTGGAAATTGCAGTCCCACGTCTTATTGCTCTCTTTTCTTCCTCACTGTGACAAGTGTTTTTAACCCGCTAATATCCCTTGAAGTGAGTCATGAGAGTGTGTATTAGGAAACCAGTTTCTCAATGCCTCCAGGCAGGTAATATGACTAGTAAAATTATGACTGCTTAATCTTTCAAGTGGATATATTTGGAGTGAAATAATACATCTAAACCAATGTTTAGTTTTAGTTAGATGGCGAAAATGAATACTACAGTCAAACATAAAAGAGTTCTAGACTTAAAATTATACCAGTATACCTTTTCTTCTTGAAATTATTTTTCCTTAAACTATATATTTATTTTATTTATTATTGATTAAATGTTTGTTTCGTGTTAGATTCGGTTTTAAAAATGTAAATACATCATCTCATTTAATTCTCCAGTAGTCCTTTGCAGTTTGTGTCATTACTATCCCCATGTTTTAGGTCAGCAGAGTGTGGCTTACACACTAATGTCAGATATATTTTAACCCACTCTCAAACTCTAAATTTCAAGTCGGCACATTCTCTTGGATCACCCAATACCAGGTGCCTTGGCAAATTTAAAATGTAAATGACATAATTTTCTTCTAAGGCACTTTTAAAAACTTAAAGGTGTTAATTTTTTTCTGAAGAATCAACAAAATATAATGTTTAATTTAATATAGATTAAGATGGTTGCATATAGAATATTTATAGGTATGTGTACATACACAGGTTAGTATACATACATACATATATTTCTTTTCAGCTGAGAGAGCATAAAAGACATGATGCCCCAGTAGCAACAAGCACACCTAGCACCCATATCTTGGTTTCTAGTACCATTCTCTGAAAAAAAAGAACCAGAGATTTTTGGAGAAATGTCTGATGCTAGGACTGGCAGGGGCAGGAAGTATGTAAGATGAGCCTGGAACATCTTGTAGTGCCTGAAATAAGGAAGTGCTGCAAAAGAAAACCACAATGGTTGGAGTCTGTCAAAGGGACACAGAAGCCAAATGAAACAACTCCCAATGTCCAACGCTGAAACAATTGGAGCACCAGAACAACAAAATATTGAATTATAACCTAAAGTGAAAAATAAATATCCATGAATCTATACCAACACAAATAAATGAATAAATTAATGTATGCGGGAGAAGAGACAAATTTCACACGTAAAGGAATTTTAAATAAATGATGTAGCTACTCCATCCTAGAGCGGGGAGAACATAGCCCCCTCCTTAAGTGAGGCTTTGCATAGTGACTTCCTTCCTGCAGCATAGAAAGGGGAGAAAAAAGAGCAACTTCACAGGGGAGAAACCTGGTAAATACTACCCAAGCCAGGTGACCAAAGGCAATTTCAGTAGTTGCAAACCATTGATAGTATGTAGGCTTGAGATGATGCAACGAAAACGGCACTTTACATGTGTGATCTTCCTACCCATGCCATCATCCCAGTCTAATTGTGAGAAAAACACCAGACATAGCCAATACCAGGAAGTTCTGTAATATGCCTTACTAGTACTCCTCAAATCTGTCAGGGTTATCAGAAACAAGCGAAGTCTGAGAAATTGACACAGAAATTGACATATGAGGAACCTAAGGAGATGTAACAACTAATTATAATGTGATACCCTGGATAGGATCCTGGAACAGAAGAAGGGCATTAGGGAATAAAAGGAAATTTGAATAATCTGCCTCAATATTGGTTCATTAACTATAACAAATATACCATGCTAATATGTTAATAATGGAGAAAATTTGCGAGTTGATGAAGTGTATATGAACACAATTTTCCCTACAATTTTTAAAAATAATCTAAAACAGTTTTAAAAACTAAAGTTTATTAATGAAAGAAGTGTGCGTGTGAACATTTTACTATGATTCATGAGACAGGGTCACTGGCTTGGTTCTTGCCCGTTCATTTTCATAATTCATCTGTCTAATTTATCCTGTGAATTAGGATGAACATATGAATTTATTGAAGTGGAGATTGTCAGATAAGTAATTTTTGTAAAAGGAAGTCGTATAAAGATCCCTTGAACCCATCCAGCTTTAGAATATGAACAGTTCAGTGAGAAAAAAAAATCTGTAGGCAAGAAATGATTCTCTAATGTAATTTTAATCTTGTAAATGTCCACATAAAGGTATTGAGATTATTTATGTACAGAAATATATTTATTTTTGTAATAGTTGTTTTAATAGATTTTAAATTAGCTTTTGGTCTTTTCTATTTTGCTCCACTAATTATGTAAGACTTTGACTATTACATTAGGTTAATTTATCTCCATTGCATCCATCCAGGATTGGGTAAAAAGGTAAAAAGGCGAAGTGTTGGATCACTCAGGATCAAAACCAGGCTGCAGGCATCGAAATTCCTGGTTTCTGTGCTTTGCCTACCATGAATATATTGGTTGACTTTCAGATTGCATACTCCTTTAATCAGCTTTTCTCTTACAACTCTAGTTTTCATTTTCTCTTGGGATTTTACAAGGAGGATTTTATTATGAATGTACTTTGAAGTGAGAAATATGAGCCCTTTTGCAGTCTCTTTCCCTCTAAAAAGAATTAGATTGGCCGGGCTCAGTGGCTCACCCCTGTAATCCCAGTACTTTGGGAGGCCGAGGCGGGCAGATCATGAGGTCAGGAGATCGAGACCATCCTGGCTAACCCGGTGAAACCCTGTCTCTACTAAAAATATGAAAACAAAATATTAGCCGGGTGTGGTAGCGGGTGCCTGTAGTCCCAGCTACTCAGGAGGCTGAGGCAGGAGAATGGCATGAACCCGGGAGGCAGAGCTTGCAGTCAGCCGAGATCACGCCACTGCACTCCAGCCTGGGTGACAGAGTGAGACCCCGTCTCAAAAAAAAAAAAAAAGAAAGAAAGGAAAAAAAAAAAAAAAGAATTAGATTGCAAGAACACAGTGGCATTTTCAAGTTTTCTGTGATAACGCTTAACATAGTTTGTTCATCTGATTGCTGGTTTCTTTCCACCACACTGCAGGAGAGGCTGTGTTTCTTCTTAGCATAAGAGTTTGGCATATAGTAGGTGATCAATAAATGGAATTTCAATAAATAGCAAAGAGTGGTTCAGTGGAATTGCCAAGTACTGCAAGTTATTTGTAGCAAAGACACTTGTTCTCCTTCAGCCTTTTACTATCAGGTTTCCCTGACTCATGTGCTTTACTGGAAACCCAAGATTTCACTGGGGGAATGTGAGTGTCCTAGAAAGGAAGAAAGTGTGGCAAGACTGGGAAACCACATAAGCAGACACGGATATAACCTCAAAATTAGAAAACCGTGGCACCAATTAAGCAGTCTGTATACCTTTGTCTCTTTGACAAATTGTCTTTTTGAATTGGCTTTGTGATTCATGGGCTCAAATTTGAAATACTGGTGTTTAATTCAATGATGTTTTTTTCCTCAGGTGGGTATACTAATAACAGATGACCATAAGGTTGTTATGAAAATTAAATGAAATAATTATGTATAAAACACTTGGCACAGTGCATGGCACCTGGGATGTCCTTAGTAGATGGTAGCTAATGGTGATATTACTGTCTTGGAGAATATGAGAGTTCTGCAAAATACAGTTTTGGAAAAGCTGATCTGTAATCTTATAGGTTGTTCATTTCATCCAATTTTACATACAAGGCCAATATAAATTCCTGTGATTAATTCCATGGTCAAATCCTTGCTCTATCTCTAGTGCAAATGCCAGATCTTCAGTCTTACAGGACATATTGTGATGTAAACATTCTACCAAAAGGATCTCATTTCGAAACCAGGCCCTGTTTGTGACTGCTTTAGGAATCTTACCACTGGAATATGAGGGGTTTTGATGATTTGGTCCTAGAGGTGGGGTTTAGTCTATTCAGTTGTATTGTTATGGCCATCAAATATTATCTAGTACCCCTTGAATGAACATAATAATATGTAGTCATATTACATCAAGGTGTAATATGTGGCTCACCAATGGAGAGAAGGGGTATCTAGCTAAATTTGATGCTTGTGTTTAATTTAGATGTGAGTAATGTTTGTGCTATCTTAACAGATGTCCCAGCACATGGTACTTTGTTTGTATTCATTAATTCATTTATTGATTCACAGATATTCAATGATTGCCTCCTATGTGCTGGGTATGGAGACTGCAAAGATGAGTAAGAAGTGTGCCCTGTCTCCAAGGCTGTAGAGTTGCCTTGTGGAGCTGATCCTGAGTGTGAATGATCAGAGTACAGTGGAGGGAAGTGTCCCAAGGAAGGACAGAGAGATGTATAGAGAAAAGGAGGCACTCAAACCCAAGCAGAAAAGTCTCTGAGGTAGAGTAGAAAATGCCAGACAGCTTATGAAAGAAAAGAGCTTTGGGGCCTTTCAAGTGGTCTGGTATAATGCCAGCAGCAGTGGGCAGCAGGGAAGGGGCTAGGAGTGCCAGGATATGAGATGGAAGTGGAGGCAAGAGCAGGCCATGATGAAGCCTCAATGACAGGGCAAGGGGTTTTGTAGGAGTTTGGACTGTGACATACTGGTTAGGTTGCTTTTAAGGCAAATACCTGGAAGCAGTATGGAGAAGGACCCGGAAGGAACCAAAGTGGATGCAGGGAGAGCAGTTCAAAAAGATGAACCATTCAGGTCTGGGCTGGTGCAGGACGAGGGGCATTAGTGTTTAGGAAAAAGAGGCAAGTGCAAGTTTTAAAAAACTCAAGCAACATTGTTCTAAGCACTTGAAGAGGGACCTATGAGGCAGTGGCTGTGGAGATGGAGAAGTGAGGAGAGATTTAAGAGATTCTTAATATGCAGGATTGACAGAATATGGAGACAGTTTATTGCTGGCATTATTTTGGTAGATGGGAGGGAGAAAGGACATCGAGGATGACTCAGGTTTCTGGCTTTGATGATTGGAGATACAGTGAGACCATTGACTGAGACCTGGAATGCAGTGGCCAGAGAGAAAGAAGCCATGTGTTCCCGAAGGATGGGATCCAATGAGTTGGAAGTGTCTGTGAGGTATTCAGGAGGACTGGTCCAGTAAAAAATGCAAATATGGCCCTGGCACTCCCACAAGCTCTGGGTTAGAGATGTGGACACAGGATTCATTAGCCTGTTTGAAGAGAGGGGAAGTCATGGGGGCAGGGAAGTGGTTCAGGCTGAATTGGAGTCAGCCAATGAGAAGGTCATAGCTAGGATAAGCCAAGTGCCATTGCACGTTGATTCCTTCTCAATCTTAAGAGATCCTGGCTTGGGTGCTGAATAACATGATTATGCTTGATGGAACCCTAGGACATATCAACATTTATAGTGAGAAAGGGAGATGGAGACTAATAGCCAGGGAGGTGAAAGGAAATAGCAAGAAGAGTGATGTGATAGCAAGTGGGGGAGTGTAGACAAAAGCTGGATGGCAGTGCCTTTAAGATTAAAGGAAAGATGCAGAAACATCATTCCTCCAAGAAGTTTGCCTAAAAGGAAAAAAATGCACAGGTAGCTGGAGAGAGGCATGGGGTTGAAGGGGAGCTGCTTATTTATTTCACAGAAGACTCTACAGAACATTTTAGTGGACTGAAGGGTATCAGATAGTGGAAAGGGAAAGATGAGAGAAATAGAGGAGAGAGAAATGATGGACGGAATCACAGAGGAAGACAGGAGGAGATGAAGGATACAAGTGGGAGAGGTATATTTTAAAGGGAACGTATGGCTTTTTCTAATTGGAGGAATCATAAAAAGATTGATAGGAATACAAATAAATTTGGAAGTAGCTGGGGAGCAGGCCTGGAAGCTGAGAAAATCGATTCTTCAGTGGCCTCTCTTCTCACTATGAAGAAAGAGGTAAGGTCATTTGCTGATAGGGGAGAAACGGCAGGAGCTAGGTGCTTGAGAAGGTGGTAAAAAAATGGGATAAATGGGAAAGGAGCTGACTGGATGCCTCCCTCACAGAAATATTTTTGGGGTGTGCTGAAACTGGAAATCACAAATTTATCACTAGCCCAGTCTGCATCATTTATTTTTCTTCTGCAGCATGTGGCAAGCCCTGTGCTGGTGAGACATCCATAGATCATTAGATTGATCCTATTCTGGGAATAGGCTGTGTGTGGTAGAGAGATGAGGGCTGAAGAACTAAGGCTGAAGGTGAGCGAGCCCTATGGTGGAAAGTGAAGTCAATGAGGCCGATTGGAAGAAAAAGGGCAGGAAGAGGAATCCCAATAGATGGCAAGGTGTTGGTATGGCTGGAATAGATGAATGAAAAAGAGCAGAAATGTGAATGGATTGCCGTTGGATATAGGAGTATCCAAATTTAAGATTGCAGAGATGGAACAATTCCCAGTGGCAACAAAGTCCAGGATGTAGCCATAGGAAATTATTGCTTAAGTGAAATAAAGAGACAGTTTGTCAAGTGAATAACATGATATTCTTTGAAGCTTTTCACTTGAGCAACCTTTCCAATTTATTACTTTGGAATTTACCATTGTTGGTTGGAATTGTACTGAGAACCTGGATCTTTCTATGATTGGTCTAGATAGAATGTTTTGTTGGCAGTAGGCAAACTGCAGGACTGTTTTCATTGGTAACTCTTGAGAACTTAAAAAGAATCTGAAGGTTGCCAGTTAGACAAGGTGCCTCACACCTGTAATCCCAGCACTTTCAGAGGCCGAAGGTGGACCACTTGAGGTCAGGAGTTCGAGACCAGTCTGGGCAATACGGAAAAACCCCATCTCTACTAAAAATATAAAAATTAGCCAGGTATGGTGGTGCATGTCAGTAATCCCAGCTACTCAGGAGGCTGAGGCAGGAGAATCACTTGAACCTGAAAGGTGGAGGTTGCAGTGAGCTGAGATTGCACCACTGCACTCCAGCCTGGGTGACAAAGCAAGAATACGTCTCAAAAAAAATTATTGATAACTGGCCATTAATAACTTGTTCCTACAGTTGTGTTAACTTTGTTGGATTTTGATGTGGCCAATGGTTACACTAATTTTGAATAAGCTTATTAATAAAGACAAAAATTGAAGAATGAATTTGGAATAATCATTTGGAGGAAGCCAAAGGGCATTGTCGTATTTCAAATAAACAATGTCATCCATGAAATGGTAGTCTCAGATAAATGTGGTATAATGAATGCAACAAATGTGTATTTTCAGTTGCCTAGGGATTCGGGTCAGCATCCTGGACAGTGAAGACAGAGCATTTTAAAGGAGACTTTGTAGTGGTGCTCAGGATAACTAGAGAGAGAAAAAAAAAAAGCCAAATAAATCTAGACTGGACCCGTTTTGTTGAATTATGTTGTTTCATTAGTCATGTAGATTTCTCATACATTACCTAACAATAGAGGGTTAATGTTTTGGGGCCAACCTCATCTGGTGCACGTTTATTATGTTACTTTAAATACAATCTGTGACTTGATCTACATGTTTGTTGACTCAGTATGCATACTTGAGACACATCGAAGCCAAGTTGTTTGCTATGTTGCTAGAGTCACCTTTTTTTTCTTACTTTGCTATAGTAAACTTTCTTACATGGATTTTAGACCAATAATCATGATTTCTAAGTATTTTACATTGTTTCTTTCTTTTATTTTTTTCATTTTTTTTTGATTGTGGTAAACTATACATAACAAAATGTATCATCTTAACCATTTTTAAGTGTACAGTTAAGTAGTTTTGAATAGATCCATAGTGTTATACAATCCCCATCACCACCATCCATTTCCAGAATTCTTTTCATTTTGTAACACCAAAACTCTATACCCATTAAACAATGTCCCCCTCCTCCCAGACCCTGGCAACTACCGTTCTGCTTTCTGTCTCCAGGAATTCAATTACTCTAAATATCTCGTATAAGTGGAATCACACAGTATTTGTCCTTTTGTGACTGATTTATTTCACTTAGCATCATGTCCTCAGGGGTCATCTATATGAACTTCTTTACTTTTTTTTAAGACTGAATAATATGCCATTAAATGTATAGGCCACATTTTTTTTCTTGCCTTTTTTTTAATACTTTTCTTTCTTTCTGCAGCTGAATATAACTGCATCTTTATGGGGGAGAAAAAAAGGCCCTCTTTCTCAAAAACACATCTTTCTTCCGCTGAGTCCAACATGTGTTAACCAAACTAAAGAGGGTAAGAAAGAGAGAGCTATGTGTAGAAAAGTTATCTTTGAAATGTAGCTCAGGAAACATTTCCATATCTCACACACCGTAAGAGTGCCTCTCTGGGAATGTGTCTGCCTTCATACCTCTCTGGCAGCTGCCCCACCTTCTGGTGTTCCTAAAAGTATTTTTAGCATGGCATTCGACTTACTGGATGATGTTTCTCCATTTTTTAATTATAAGGTTATTTTATGTTAATTTTGTTATTTTAAAGAGTATTGCTAACTTTTTTAATGTCCTGAGGCCATATGGAAGCATCTTGCTCCCATTTAAGCTAATGAGAAAAGAACCTTTTACAGAACCTTTAAATCCACATCACACATTTTAGAACACCCGAGTCGGATGGTGGTGTGGAGGTGGTGGTGGGGATGTGGAGGTGTCAGAAATGAGGAACACACCTGCTGCTCTTATTTCTTCTGATCAATTCATTTGCAACCTCCATGCAAAGAAAGTTGCAGAAGGAAATCTGAAGCACTCACCTGTAATTCCAGTCTTGAAAATGTTCCTGTAAAGCATCTACGTCTGATATTTATGGCTCTGTAAGTGGCAGTGCCTAGCTGTTTTCTGAGTGGGAGTTGATTTCTGCTGTTGAGTAAATAGTAGGTGTCAGAGAAGCGTTTGTAATGAAATTTAGAAGGAGAAACACGTTGGTGTGGAAGTAATAATAGTATTTACAGGGGAGCACCTTGAAAATAAGGTAAGTTATTTTAAAATTACTTTTTGGTGCTGCTGCTGTGTCCTTCTCTCCAGATTCCCTTTGAGCTTGGCAGTATAAAGTTTCCATAGCTCCTAAATATGAGGGCATAATGTGGAGCAATTGAAGAAGAAATAATAAATTTGGAGTGGTCAGGGTTGCTGTAGGGAGCTATGATCCAGGACAAGACATTTTAACATGCATTGTGAGGGAAACGGGACCCCTGGATTTGTATAGCCTGGTGGCCCTGGCTGTGGCAGAAGGGTGCACCTGGGGAAATAATCATTTATTCAGTGGTGTATTTTGGGCTTACTGAAAGTAACTTGAGTTCTGTCTGAGTTATGCCTAAAATTAAAATCTTGGGTCTCATGGTGAAAAAAGAAAACAGTCTAAGACAGCCCTGTCCAAATAGTACTTTCTTTGATGAGCTAAGTATTCTGTATTTATGCTGTCCAATACGGTAACCCTTGTCACATGTGGCTTTTGAACACTTGAGATGTGCTAGTATTACTGAGGAGCTGAATTTTTAATTTTATTCAGTTTGATTTTTTTGAGATGGAGTCTCACTCTGTCACCCAAGTTGGAGTGCAGAGGCATGATCTCTGCTCACTGCAACCTCTGCCTCCCAGGTTCACGCGATTCTGCTGCCTCAGCCTCCCAAAATAGCTGGGATTACAGGCCCATGCCACCATGCCCGGCTAATTTTTGCATTTTTAGTAGAGAGGAGGGGTCACCATGTTGACCAGGCTGGTCTCGAACTCCTGACCTCAGGTGATCTGCCCACCTCGGCCTCCCAAAGTGCTGGGATTATAGGCGTCAGCAACTGTGCCCAGCTGATTTTATTCAATTTTAATTAGTTCAAATTGGAATGAAAACAGCTTCATGTGGCTAATGGCTACGGTATTAGATAGCACCTGTGTAGAAAGAGAGCCACTTCCTGAGTTTCTGCCCCGCACTGTGTTGTTGTTTGTTTGTTTTTGAGACAGGATCTCACTCTGTCATCCAGGCTGGAGTGCAGCAGCACAATCATGGCTCGCTGCATGGTGGACCTCCCCGGCTCAAGCGATCCTCCTGCCTCAGCCTCCCCAGTAGCTGGGAGTACAGGTGCACACAACCACACTCGCCAAATTTTTTTACAAATTTTTGTAGAGATGGGGATCTCACTATGTTGCTCAGCCTGGTCTCGAGCTACTGGGCTCAAAATATCCTCCCGCCTTGGCCTCCTAAAGTGCTGAGATTACAGGCGTGAGCCACTGCACCTGGCCCTGATTATAAACCTTCTGCTTCCCACACATTTTAGAGGGGACAGCCTTTAGCATAAGAAAAGCTGCATATGAGATGCCGGAAACAGTGTTTCTATATGGGATGCCTGGTCACTGGCCACCCTCTCATTCTCACATTCCTTAACTATCTTTGGAACTCAGCTATTGATTTCCTTGGTCAAGAGGTAAGAGAAGGTTGAGATGTGTAGTTCTTGAATCACTAGCTGGGGCCTTTAGAGGAAGGCTCTCAGCTTTCCTGGGTTGCCTCTACGAATAAGAGTTTGAATAAGCCTACATTGGGAGAATTTTTGAGGTCCTAGGTAGGCCAAAGAAGCCAGGGTTAAAGGAAACATGATAGAATATTCATAAGAAACCTTACCAGCATCAAGTACCCTTACTAGCCAGATGACCTTGAGTCAATCACATACCCTCCTAGAAACTCAGTTTCTCCCACATAAAAGGGGAGGAATAATAGCTGTTCTGCCTACTTGTGTGGTTCTCAGGAATCACCAAATGAAACAATGTCAACTGCAAAGTGCTGTTTAAATGCTTGTCATCACTCTTGGCCAATGGCCTGTGCTTACAGCTGTTTTTTGTATCCATTCCCTCTGACTCCTTTCCTTGTTAAGTAGAAATAAAGCTAAAATGGGGGGAAAAAGAATTTTATATGCTAAAAGAAATGCGTAAAACCATCAATGTCTTCACCATTGGTTCAAAGAAAAAGGCCTGATGTCTGTTGGGCAAGGGTTCCCTGTCCTCTTTTGAATTAACAAGTGTCTAGAGAGGCTGGGGTGCTGGCATGGCTAGGACTGGGTCAGCATCACCAAACTCAGTGTCCCTGGTCAGAAGGCCACACACTTGGCCTTGAGGGGAAAGTTCTTGCTTCAGGAGAAATTTTCTATTTTCTGTGACCCAGGAAGCAGCAGCAGTTTGCAGATTACTTCTGTTCCTTGCCAAACACAGTCACATTTGCCCATCCCTTTCTGGGTTCCAGTTTTCACTCTGCAGGTTGTGAAAACTGCTTGCTCATTTTTCCACCCAGATGCATAGCCATGGCCCCTCTAGGCCAATGGCAACACAACATTAGCTGCTTTCAGAGGGGAAAATAATATATGAAGAAGTAGAGGAAATGATATCCTCATTTCTACACAGATAATGAGAATTTCCTAGACCTAGACACTAAGAAAACATGGTTAGAATCTGCCCCAACTAAATAGTTGAGTGACTTTTTCTTGTATTCTATTTCTCAGCATCAAACCATTTATTCTAATGCTAGACTACTTAGACAGCGGTCGGATCCAAAATATTCCTTCCCTCTAAATGCAAAATAAAGTAAGATATTTATATGTGCCTCTCCCTTCTGGGAAAAAATATAACAGATTTGTTTCTAGGGTTTCAAAGGATTGTGCTCAGCTGAATTGAAATTGATAAATTATTACCTTTTGTTGCATCATGTTCAGCCCACTTTATTATATATTTGCATCTAATACTCTTGATTATGTACCTAGGGAGAATGTAACATTGGCATTGAATTACAATTGAGCAGAAAAGAGGAGAAAAAATTTCTATTTTGATACAAGAATATGATTCAGTGTGATTGTGAATATGACTACTCTTAAGTATCTGACCTAAAAATATTTTAATACCTGATTATTATCCATGTGTCAACATGGGATCTTGACTCATGAATAAATAATCCCAAGTCACTCATTCAAAAAATACATTGAGCATCTCTTGTGCCGGGTACTAGGGATGCTAGGATGTATCAGACACAGCCCCTTCTTTCTAGGAGCCTGTAATTAAGTGGAGGAGGCAGAATTGTCAGCAGACAATGACAAAACTGCATGATTAGTGCTATTATAAATGTATGAAGAGACTGATGGAGATATATAGAGGAAGAAATTACTAGTTTCCCAAGGGAGTTGGTCAGCAAAGGTTTCATGGAGGAGATTGTATTTTGATCTTCATATAAAGACATTTACTGGTCAAAGAAGGGAAGAAGAGCAAGCCAAGAAGTTCTTTCTATAGGGCTTGGGTGAGTGCTTGGCTTATCCTAGGCACACTGCAAGTGTTTGACTTAACTGTATATACTTCCTCTCTGAATGTGATATGTCTGTCCCCAGGGATCCAGCTACAGAGTGTCAGCCTGCTTTGTCATGTACATCTTTTATTTAGGCCAGTTTATTCTTGTGTACTGACCGTATTCTAACATGAGGTTGGATGCCAGCCCAGTCCATATGCCAAAATGTGTTTGTTGAATTCACCTTTTCCTTATCTCATCCAACATGTTCCTCATGTCCTGCATAGCTCAGAGCTTGGCATGTAGTGGGTGTTAAGGAAGTACTTCTTCTTTTTTTTTTTGAGACAGAGTCTTGGCTCTGTCTCCTAGGCTGGAGTGCAGTGGCACGATCTCGGCTCACTGTAACCTCCTCCTCCTGGGTTCAAGTGATTCTCCTGTCTCAGCCTCCTGAATAGCTGGGATTACAGGTGCAGGCCACCATGTGTGACTAATTTTTGTATTTTTAGTAGAGACAGGGTTTCGTCATGTTGGTCAGGCTGGTCTTGAACTCCCGACCTCAGGTGATCCACCCGCCTCAGCCTCCCAAAGTGCTGGGATTACAGGCGTGAGCCACCACACCCAGCCCAGAAGTAATTCTTGAATGGGTAAACATAGCTGCTTATTTTAGAGTCTACATTTGTTTCCTAGAACTGTCATAACAATTAGTATAATCTTGGTGGCTTAAAACAACAGAAATTTATTCTCTCCCAGTGTTAGAACCCAGAAGTCTAAACTCAAGTGTCGACGGGGCTGTGGTCCCTCTGAAGGCTCTAGGGGAGAATCCTTTCATCTTTCTTCCAGCATCTGATGGCTCCGAGAGTTCCTTGGTTTAGGGCTGCCCAACTCCAGTCTCTGCCTCTGTCTTCACATGGCTTCTGTGTCTCAAATCTCCCTTCCCCTTTTCTTTAAGGACACAAGTCATTGGATTTGGGGCCTTTCCTAAATTCCGGGTGATCTCATCTCTAGATCCTTTGTTACATCTGCAAAGACCCTTTTTTTTTTTTTTTTTTTCCAAATAAGATCTTATTTACCGGCACTGGGTGTTAGAACATGCACATGTCTTTTTGGGAAGCATATCACCATTCCACCAGCTATAGGATGCTTGCCAAGGCCTGAGGCTGAGTAGGGTACAGCAACTATAGAAAGCTTTGGTCAAATAGCTGTTTCGATTGCCATGTTTGCATGGGAGTGGAGGGTAGTGATGAAAGACTTTTAAAGATGTCTCATTATATTTCCCTCTTTCTTATCTGCCTCATTTTGAGGAAGGGTCTTCTGGAAGAGCATTTCAGTGAGTCATCTAGGCCATCCCATGTGGCTGGTCTATAGCTCCTTTGACCCCAAAGGCTATGCTGTAGTCCACAGTAGCTCACTTCTAATCATGGCTGACTTGAGCCAGGTTGGAGACCTGTCCCAAGATCATCCAATCTTCTAGGCTGTCCAGTGGCTCATGGCAGATGGTCTTATTAGCAAATTGAGGTGATCCACTTATATTTTCACATGGCAACTTGAGTTTTGAAACTCGAGAGACTGAGTTAGTTGATAGTGCACTCTGCAACTGGAAGGTCCCAGGGAGTTCCTCCCAGCCGAGCTGGCTACTGGGCCAAGGGACAGCAGGAGTTTCGAGGAAGCTGGTCAGTAGGGAGAGCTGACTCAGCCATGTGGAGAGCAGAGGCACCATGATGGAGGGGCACCCGTGGCCTCTGAGAAAGACCAGCCTTGGACCTCAGCCACCTTCAAGTTTACATGAGGCTGTGATTTTGTGTTTCCTATTCTTGAACTTCCATGACATATAAAGATATACCAACATAGTGTTGATGTGTTAAGCATGCGCTCTATATTAAGCTTTTTACGTGCATTATCCGATTTATTCCTCATTGAATAGATGCTGAGATGGAGGCAATAGAGAGTAAGGGACTTGTCTAGAGTCAGTCCACTGGTAAGTTGTAGAATAAGCCTCAACCCAGGGATCCAGCTCCAGAGCTGTGCCTGCAGCAATCCCAGCACCTCCTCTGGTACCCGTGTTTCTGTCCCAGCTTTTATAAGCCTCCCTGGTTTTCTCCCAAAGGAACTGGGTATGTCCCAATTCTTATATCCCAGACACAGATGCTGAATTGATTAGCCAAATTAGTAACAAACTAAAAAGTTCGCCAAGTTTTTTGGTGTAGTCTTCATTGGGTTAATGTGAACATGAAGGTAATCTATGATAAGCCACGGAGATGTAGAGTTTTTGTGATATGCATTTTTTGGAATGTATTTATATTCTTCATAATAAATCCATTATAGTTTTGAAAAAATTAAAGCAACCTTGTGTTTGATGACTGTCATGCCATGATACCCTAGCACCTTCAACTCAATCAGCCAGTCTAATCAGTCTGTTTCACAGTGGCTGAAAACACTGCCCTGACTGTTTTCCTGGCCATTTTCCTGTACTGGGCAGACATGGGCACTGTAATATAATAAAACTATTTCAAGATTGGCGTATTAGAGAAATGTGCTCTTGCCTCAGCTTACTTTTTCTTCAAAAGGAATGGTCTTCATTCTTTGGAAGGCTTTGTGCGCAAAGGTATCTTTAAGGGTTTGAAGTCCTGAAAATATTGCAGTATATTATAATTGAGCTACAAAGTCTTCCAGAATAATACCGGAGATTCAGATTCTGAAATTCTACAGAGAACAGTCTGAGATATCTGATTGTGTTTCTAGAAAAGGGAATAGATTTGGGTTTGAATAAGGCGTGTGAAATTACAGGTTATCATTTTTTTTTCTATCATCCACTTATATAATAATGAAAAGGGAGGCTGGCAGAAGATAATACACCCTATTGAGTTAGTAATATAGGGTGTGATTTTCAAGTGCCCACTACAGAAATGTGATTTACTTGATAATTTGAAACAGGTCCTCAGGTAAGCATATATCTTTCCCCAAAGTCTGAAATGTCCCTAAAGAAACACTGTTTCCTGATGAAAATTTAGGTTCACAAAGTAAAAATCTAAAAGTATTCCATCTAAATCACATACCGATTGTCAAATCAAACACATAAAAAACCTGAAAATTAAATGCTCTGAAAAGAGGGTTTTGTGTTTTTTTTTTCCTTTTTTCTTTTTTAAAGGCCTGCCTGTCAGGTTTGATGCGGGTGGTATTCACATGCAGCCTTGCTTTTGTGTATAAGAGCAAGCATCTGCCCCATTGAGCATCTAATTGGTAATCACGGAGTATTAAGTTAATTATTTGAATGGAGGCTATAACTGATATAATTTATAAAGCTCTGGATTATAGAACAGTATTTTTATAGTGATAGGAAGGAAAGGACATGGCTGTGACTGTATTGCCAAAACATTGCATCTTGTAGACGGAGCCACACATAGGGTCATGTTAGTGGTGGTTTTGTTTTCCTAGGTGCTTGAAGGGCTCCTGAGTGCCAAGTCATTGTATATGTAGTTCCCAAGGGAAATGTAAGTAATTAAGGGAACAGAGTGCAGCGGCTTCCGCTGTGCTATTTCTCACTTTGTTTTGCATATTGCAAGGATCCAGAGCGATATGATTGGCATTTGAGGGAAGATAAGCACCATACTTGTGTTGCTTATTTTCTTTTCAAATAAGTTGCTGTCTGACAGTCATGCTTTCTGACATTTATTTAGCCTTTCCATTTGGTAAATTACTTTCACATATGCTGTTTCATGTAGTTCTCTCAACATTAAAAGGTAGTGTGATTTCTCTTCCAGAAGCTAAGTTCGGGGAGAGATGATCCCGGATAAACACTGGGGATGCCCGTAAGAGGGGAGGCTGGCACACTGTTTCCCACTGGGTGACAGCCTACCCGCAGCGTTTACCCTGGTGCTACCAGAGCAGGGGGAAGGAGACTTGCAGTGAGATGGCAGGACGGGGGTCCCATGAGGTAAAGGAGTCTAAGGCAGCCTTCCATCCTCCAGTCAGCCAGATTCCAGTTTCCGAGAAGTATGGCGGACGGCTCCTCAGTGCTTGCCGGTTGTGGAATTGGGCATGAACGGTAGAGGAGGTCAGGAGATACCGTCTTGCTGAATCCTCCACAGCGTGGTGGGCAGAGAGGCACTAGCCGAAGGATGCTACGTGCAAGGCCACGGCCAGGGGTCTGCCCGCAGATCTGCCGCATGCCACAAGGGATGAGAGACTTTTTTCTTTTCTTTCTTTTTTTTGTTTCGCTCTTGTCACCCAGGCTGGAGTGCAGTGGTGCGATATCGGCTCACTGCAACCTCTGCCTCCAGGTACAAGCGATTCTCCTACCTCAGCCTCTCAAGCAGCTGAGATTACAGGTGTCCACCACCACACCCAGCTAATATTTGTATTTTTAGTCGAGACAGGGTTTCATCATGTTGGCCAGGCTGGTCTGGAACTCCTGACCTCAAGTGATCCACCCACCTCAGCCTCCCAAAGTGCTAGGATTACCAGAGTGAGCCACCACGCCCTTTTATTTCTTTTAAAGAAAATCTCATCTAGATTCTTTTTGGTAAAGAACTAAACCCAACTCCAATAACGCCTTTACTATCTGCCTATTTGCAATTATACTCAATTTGCACACAATTTGTATGCCATATACAAATATATACACATTCTTTTTACACTATATGCACATGAATGGAAATCTGCTGTACTAATATTGTCTTTTAATGTATATGTTTCGATTATAAGCATATCAAAAGCTGCGATTGCCTCTTTTTTTCTATTATCGTTCTTCTTGGTCCAATATTGATTACAGGCTTGGTACATTGTATTTAAGACCAGTTGGTACTTCAGCTTGACAATGGCCAGTTATAATTGATAACTGAGAAAAAGTTGTTGGAAGCGAAAACAGACCAAGGACCATACAGATTGTTCCCACATACTCTTAAGGCTACTTGGTATTTAAATTGGAAAAGCTGTGATTATACATTTTTTGATATGCCCATAGACTTGTACGTGTATCTCCTGAGATGCAGATTAAATTTTGAGAAAATGTTTTGAGCAATAATTTAATACAATGCTGTGGTAGTCTTATTGTAAAACCACAGGGCTTAGTGGAAATTTTTGTTGTATCACCATAGATACCAAAATCTAATTTGATTACTCTTGTGAATAGTTGCTAACTATAATCTGATATTGACTGTTACTTTTCATCAGCTGGAAGTAGTCTGCTAATTGAGCTGGAGGCAAGCCAGGGAAATCTTTCAAAGGAGTAGTTTTATATACAGCAGTTTTAATAAGCAATTCAATGAAACCTTTTATAAAGGCAACAAAGGCAAGAAGGGGCTGGACGCTGTGAGCGTGCTTGACACATCTATGACTGAATGCAGGACAATGCCGGATCATGTCGGTCACTCAGACCTGGCTCGGCAAGGTTAAATAAGAAGAGCTTAATGTATTCAGCAACCGTGAGTATCCTTATTTGCTTAACAACTCTGTCAAAAGCAGTCCTCTATGTCCCTGGAGTTGAATAAATGAGCAAGGTGCCTCTTGCATCATCAAATTATGCATGTCTATAGCTCTGCGAGGAGGGCACAGTTTGCTGTGTGATTGTTCAATCACAATTAAAGTAATATCAGATACCTTTACTGGGAAGATAATTTTTTCAAAGAGGCAGCCATATCTTTGCGTGTTGTCACCTAGGATCTCCCAAAACACAGTGAATTTTTTTTTATTCTTTTTCTTGAGGATAAACAAATTCCATAGGGCAAATTGTTAGACTAGTCATTTGTGCTTGTTTAGTTTAACAAGTCTCTGCTCCTGGCCGTGTGGTGGGCTGTGCTGTATTCGTTGAGCTTTTCCTGCACACCATACACTACTAAACACTTTACGTCCCTTCTATAATTTCATCCTTATAACATATACTATCGTCTCCTATTTTTATGATGAAGAGACTCAGTTTCAGAAAATTTAATAACTGGCCCAAATGTACACAGTTAATATCAGGCTGTACATCCTGGTCTTTAGTCATTTTAACTGTACTGCCTCCTACCAGGGCTTGATCATTAGATGGGAGGTGAGTATGACACTATTTGCAGGAAAAAGGTGTAAAAATGCTGTTTCATTGGGCTGAAATGATTGGTGTACCACTTCTACTTGGGCCATTGAATTTAAATGAATTAGCATTTATTTCTCTATATGGTTGCATGTAATGGAGTTGCCCTATGGAAAACACTTGACAGGTATTAGGTGCTAATAAGTAGTCGTTATTCTCATTGGAGTTGCTTTTCAGTATGTTCGGCATGATTTTGCCAAGTCCTGTGCTTCTCAAACTTACTGTGCTTTCAGTCCCCCAAGAATCTTGTTAAAATGCAGATTCTGCAAGTCCAGAGAAGAGCCTGAGAGTCTGCAGTTCTAAACTGTTCTGAGCCAATGTAGTGCTGGTGGCCCAAGTACCACTTTTTGAGTAGCAAGGGCTTTGTCCTTGAGCACAGCAGTGGATTTCCTGTGAGATGGTGTGTAGTTTTTAACTGAGATACAGCCAAATCACCAGCCCAGAACAGACGTTTGTCCTTGGTCTCAGTAAAAGAGTGAAGAGCCAGTTGAACTAACTAGGAATTAGGCATTTTAATAGAAATGGGAAGAAGTTGGAAGGGAATAGAAATGAAAGGAATGCTCCAAGTCAAGGAAATACATCTTCGTAGGAAACATGAAAGTAGTTGGAAAAAGTTGCTCTGAAGTGTGAACAGGTTTATCATGAAAAGATCTTGGTAGGAAACCCCCAAAGACAAACTGTCTCAATCCCACATTGCTTTCATCATCAATGCCCCTACTAATGAGGCAATTAAGGTTGCCAGGATACAGAGTTTAAGGAGGTGCCCACTCTCAGGGCCCGTCTCTATTTGCACCACCCTGAGAGTGAGTGCCTCATTAAATTTTGAGTCCTAGAGACTTCATTCTCCTCACCCCTGTTCTATCTATCTAACATTGTCAGACTGAAAGGGATCTTAGTAATCACCATATTCAGCCCTCTGTTTTATAGATAGAGAAACTGGGTTCCAGGTTAAATGACTTGTTCAATGTAATTAAGAGTGAAATTATGTTTAATGGATTCCAAGATGCACATTTCTCCCTGATGGTTGATCTGAGATCAGGATTGTCTTATCATTGATGGCTTTTGACTTTAGTGTCATAGTTTGATTGACAGTGTTTCACCTTTCTTAGTGGTATAAAAATAATGATGGTGCATCTTACCGTGGATGGGTGCTTATGTACCATGAGCCACAGTATTAGAGAGCCAGGTCCTCTGCCTCCTGATTCGGTGCTCCTCTGCTGCACACCTGTTGACAAAGTTATCCTGATGTCTGCATGGTTACTCTGATGCTTTTGGAGACAGCTTAGCATTGTGGCTGATAGCATGGGCTGTAGAACCAGACTGCCCTCCCACATACCAGCCATCTAACTTCTGCCCATGCAGTTTACTCCTCTGTAACCAAAGGTGGGAAAAGTGTTAACTACCCAGTAGTGTCCTTGTGAGAGTGAAATGAATTAATCCATACAAATCAGTTGGAACAGTTGCTGACACGTAGTAAGCACTCAATAAACATACTGTTGTTGATGACAGCCTCACTGACCAAGTCACCTTGGACCCCCGCTGGTGTCTGTACAGTAACTTGAACCAAATAGGTATTCCTCTATGCATGCTATATGAATGTAACTGTATTGAGAGTCCTGTTAAACCCTGGACAGGATTTCTGAGTATCAGCATAATTCACTTCTTATACCTACTACCAAGGGAAACCATAGCATTTCCACCCATAAAGGGTGTTAAAAGTATAAATTGACAAAGATTTGTCTTGACTGATACAGATGTTGGCCTATCTGCAAACAGAGCTATACCAGGTGAAATCCATGACAGTTCTGTAATTTTCTGTTAAGTGAGACCCGTTATTGTTTTAGTACTAATCCCACAATGACCAGGGAGTTCTGACTAGATTGCAGTTGTTGTGAGCCTTGATCAGATGAGACATGATTGGCCACTGTGCCTTCTTCCTTTACCCTGCCTCCAGCTCTGCAATTATCATTCGTATTAGCTCCCTTGTGTGATTGCCTAATACAGTCATCTTGAAAGTGATGGATATAGACAACATGATTGTTCTTCACGCTTATTCTCAAAATTTCTCCTTATTTTTTCTTTCTTCTCTTGTTATCGCTGTGTTTAACTAGGTGATTGGAGAATCTGGGTTAAGCTTCTCCTAAACCTCTTCCCTTCACCTTGCAGGATACAGTTTCTCCTCCTGAACCCCCAGGGCACTCTGCAGCTGTCTTCTACCACTTATCACAGGCTTCAGTTTATGTGTGTATTTGTTTTGTCTGCTGCTCTGCTGCTTGCTTATGAGGACCCTTAAAGAAGGGATCTTGGCTCACTCTTTATCATCCTGCAGCAGCTGACATAGTACTTCACGGTTCTTAGTAGACATTCACTGAATGGATACCTTTTGGGTTTCTGAGTAGATCTGGGTTAGATTTATTTCACCCAGTTCACATATATTCTATAAATAGATAATAGCTCATCTGGGATTATGCCAGCTTTCCTAATTATCTGCCTTATAAAAGCAGGGCACGTTATTCTCCCACAACATAGCGAATTTTATCCAACTTCTATAAGCTGCATTACACATCAATAATAGCAGTAATACTATACCTTGGAAGATGATAATAGACGACTTCAGTCCAATTTGCTTCTAACACCCAGATTCCATACAACGAACCTCACGTTGCACTGATGCTCAGTTGTCAAGGAGAAAATCTATTCCATTGGTGGTGAGAGTTTCAAGGGGCTGAGCCTTGGAAGGCAAGTTGAGGGAGGCACTCACTTTCTGTGATGTAGCTGTGAACAAGAAGGTGCAGGCTGTGCAGGGCTCCTGGCCCCAGGCAGTCTAGCAGATCTCATGAATGGAATTTTGGTCTTCCAGAACTTACAAAGTAGGGAACACTTTTGGTGAACGTTTTTTGGTGAATGCTCTAAAAGACACCTCAGACTTCCTGCCAATCTTCAGGTAACATTTACTAAGTTTGCAATGGGTCTGTCTTCTTAAATATACTTTTCATTGACCAATGGACGTATATTGGGAAGGGCAGAGCAATCTGATATTGAAGAGCAGCTATTTTTCTATTTGAAAGGAACTCTACAGTTCAGATGCTCAGGGATGTGTCTTGCTTCGAAGTTCTTGTAAACGTTCTTAAGGAAGGTAGGTGTTAAAAGTTCATTCATTACTGAGGCATTTCACTGTCTCTTATTTATGTCTTTCACTTCTAAAAGTGTCAGCCACACATTTTGGTTCCCTGTGTTACTTTGCATCAGTTTAAGGTGAAAAAGACTGTTCCTAACTCACAGAGTCGGAAGAAGCATGAACAGAGGAGTGGATTAGGAAAGTTAGACAAATTTCCAGCTTCTGGCAGAGTCTTTATTTGGTAACTTAAAAAAAAATAATACTAGCAGTGCTAAAAATTCTCAGGTTATAAATCATAATCTCAATAAAAGTTAAGAAAAATAACAGGAGGTTTTATTTTTGATTATCTGAATAACTTCTCTTCAGTTTTCATGAGTACTTATAAGTTGACTGTACTTAAATCCCCTTTGTAACAATGCAAGGTGAATAAATAATTAAAACATGGCAGCTGTGCAGATTAGTTCAAGCCTACAGACATATTTTTTGACTGAGGCTTTAGAATCCATTTTTCTAAGGCTTAGACAAATGCAAATTTTAACCAGAAAGAAAGCACATAGTTGTATTCTAGTCATTCTTTTTTGAGGTGGTTTTTCTTTGCAAACAGATAAACTAAATGTATAGTTGGTAATGCATATGAGAATCACAGAGAATCATTTATCACAGGCTGGAGGACTTTTCTTTGTATTCCTTTGCAATTATATCTGGGGGCAGGTCATGAATGTATCTCCTATTTCCCTGTCTCCCCATCTTACCTCACTGTACTTACAGCATTCATGTTATGGGCTAACAATGGAAGGACTAAAAGGCAAAAGAGCCTAAAGTACAATCCACAGATGACCTCAGCTGACTTTGTTTTTTGTTTGTTGGTTTGCTTTTTTGTTCAAAGTGAACTTTTACATTCATAATTCTCTAGCTTCTCAATTCACAGTTGTTCCAGATCTTTAGCAGTTTGCCATTCATTCCCATTTTGTCTGTTCCTTTCTGAAGTTGTCCGCACCTTAGTGACCCCAGGAAAGCCCTTCCTGATGGCATGCAGCTAACTTAAGGGTGTCAAACTTCCTATTGATAGGAGCTGTTAAACTTGACAGCATCGATAGAGGGTGAGTATGAGGCATGAATAACTCAATTTGTTCCCTTGATCACTTGGGGGGCTTCATAGCATAGTTCTCTCTATTATCATCATAAAATAAATTTGCATGAAAATGTCTGTGCATTGCTCTTTTGGCCTTTTCAGAGAAAGCAGATTTACTCCTGCTTTAAGGAGCTCAGTCTCTAGTTTCATTTGACTTGTGGCATTATAGAGGTCAGAGGACATGGGCTATCGTTAGCAGCTAAGATCACAAGGCATTCTGCATGACCGTAACTGGCAAGGTAGCATTTCAGGCCAGTGCAGTGTGCTTTTCAGGTGTCATAGTGATTGCCTTCCAAAGCATTTGAAAAGAAAAGTTAACATTAACCACCATAACAAGTGGTAGCGTCATTCTAATGTTGAGATCGTTATTTTAACAAAACAATGGTTCTGGAAGGATACTATATGCT
>NW_012101721.1:2789265-2857376 GCF_000951045.1 Mandrillus leucophaeus
GGAAGAAGCATGAACAGAGGAGTGGATTAGGAAAGTTAGACAAATTTCCAGCTTCTGGCAGAGTCTTTATTTGGTAACTTAAAAAAAAATAATACTAGCAGTGCTAAAAATTCTCAGGTTATAAATCATAATCTCAATAAAAGTTAAGAAAAATAACAGGAGGTTTTATTTTTGATTATCTGAATAACTTCTCTTCAGTTTTCATGAGTACTTATAAGTTGACTGTACTTAAATCCCCTTTGTAACAATGCAAGGTGAATAAATAATTAAAACATGGCAGCTGTGCAGATTAGTTCAAGCCTACAGACATATTTTTTGACTGAGGCTTTAGAATCCATTTTTCTAAGGCTTAGACAAATGCAAATTTTAACCAGAAAGAAAGCACATAGTTGTATTCTAGTCATTCTTTCTTGAGGTGGTTTTTCTTTGCAAACAGATAAACTAAATGTATAGTTGGTAATGCATATGAGAATCACAGAGAATCATTTATCACAGGCTGGAGGACTTTTCTTTGTATTCCTTTGCAATTATATCTGGGGGCAGGTCATGAATGTATCTCCTATTTCCCTGTCTCCCCATCTTACCTCACTGTACTTACAGCATTCATGTTATGGGCTAACAATGGAAGGACTAAAAGGCAAAAGAGCCTAAAGTACAATCCACAGATGACCTCAGCTGACTTTGTTTTTTGTTTGTTGGTTTGCTTTTTTGTTCAAAGTGAACTTTTACATTCATAATTCTCTAGCTTCTCAATTCACAGTTGTTCCAGATCTTTAGCAGTTTGCCATTCATTCCCATTTTGTCTGTTCCTTTCTGAAGTTGTCCGCACCTTAGTGACCCCAGGAAAGCCCTTCCTGATGGCATGCAGCTAACTTAAGGGTGTCAAACTTCCTATTGATAGGAGCTGTTAAACTTGACAGCATCGATAGAGGGTGAGTATGAGGCATGAATAACTCAATTTGTTCCCTTGATCACTTGGGGGGCTTCATAGCATAGTTCTCTCTATTATCATCATAAAATAAATTTGCATGAAAATGTCTGTGCATTGCTCTTTTGGCCTTTTCAGAGAAAGCAGATTTACTCCTGCTTTAAGGAGCTCAGTCTCTAGTTTCATTTGACTTGTGGCATTATAGAGGTGAGAGGACATGGGCTATCGTTAGCAGCTAAGATCACAAGGCATTCTGCATGACCGTAACTGGCAAGGTAGCATTTCAGGCCAGTGCAGTGTGCTTTTCAGGTGTCATAGTGATTGCCTTCCAAAGCATTTGAAAAGAAAAGTTAACATTAACCACCATAACAAGTGGTAGCGTCATTCTAATGTTGAGATCGTTATTTTAACAAAACAATGGTTCTGGAAGGATACTATATGCTAAAGAATCAAAGTTTAATGTTAGTCTTGAGTTTATTTGATTTTGAAGTTGCTTCATCAGAAATGAAATGAATAGACTTAAGGAGAGAAATACCACAAGCTTCAAACATAAACACTAAGTAGATTGACATCTTGTCTTTAACTTCAAATCATAGTAAAATCAGCAATTCACAAAGGAATTATATATATTCCTCAGCCAATGGTAGGTGGATTAGATGATGGGAATTCGGGCTGATACAAGCTAATCAATAGAATTTTACTATCCTTAGAAGACAATCCAATGGCCATTCTGTTGTAGTCAGTCATTATGAGAAACAACCATTTACCCACTAGGTTTTATTCCAAGTAGAAGCTGAAACCACATGGTGGGATTAGCTTGATCAATCCAAACTGACTGACCGTGGTGGTTTTTTGTTTGTTTGTTTGTTTGTCTGTTTTCCCCTCCTCAACCATTTGATATGGCATGGAGAGCTCCCTGGTCATTGGGTAAAATACTAGTACCGAGCTACCAAATTCATGTGCAGTTTGCAAAGCTTAACTTTATGGGCCCATCTTCTGATGTTCTTATTTGGGCAGTGATATGATGCGAGTAACAGAAGATGGACTTTTATAGGCTACAGGTGTATGTAGGAAATTTGTCATATTATTATATTTCTCTCACTCCTTTTTTTCTAGGTTGCTTTTAAATGTATCATTAGCATCTCTATATATTAATGAGTTACTTTTCAAAATCCAGTTCCTAATAACACCATTTTTCATAAGTAGATTTTATCTTTATTGACTTGTTTTGCTGGAGTTTA
This sequence comes from Mandrillus leucophaeus, assembly GCF_000951045.1. NCBI lineage: Eukaryota > Metazoa > Chordata > Mammalia > Primates > Cercopithecidae > Mandrillus > Mandrillus leucophaeus. The sequence goes on from NW_012101721.1 coordinate 2,791,435, forward strand.
ATGGCGGTGTTGAAGGATATTATTTATTTTTTGATTTGGGCTAAGATAGCTATAATTGGGAACAGTATGCACTAAAAATATAAAATTAGCAAAGCAGTTGAGAAATCTAAATGTACCAGATCTATACATTTCGTTAAACTCTACATCTGGCTTAAAAATTATAAGGCAGCCAGGTGCGGTGGCTCACGCCTGTGATCCCAGCACTTTAGGAGGCCGAGGCGGGCAGATCATAAGGTCAGGAGTTTGAGACCAGCCCAGCCAACATGGTAAAACCCTGTCTTTACTAAAAATACAAAAATTAGCCAGGCGTAGTGGCTCGCTCCTGTAGTCCCAGCTACTCGGGAGGCTGAGGCAGGAGAATTGCTTGAACTTGGGAGGCGGAGGTTGCCAAGATTGCACCACTGCACTCCAGCCTGGGTGACAGAGCAAGACTCCATCTCAAATAATAATAATAATAGTAATAATAATAATAATGCTTTGGGTCTTTCCCTTGAAACTAAAAAATAGAGTGGATTTAGTTGTTTTTTTTTAATCAGAGCATAAAAGCTATTAAGTAGGTTTACATTTACTAAATTGAACAACCATGTTTCAAGACAGTGTTAGACTTAGAATTTGCTTTTCTTTATCGAGGTCTTGTTATGTTGCCCAAGCTGAACTCAAAATCCTGGGCTCAAGAGATCCACCCACCTCCACTTCCCAAGTAGCTGAAACTACAGGCACATAGCACCGTGCCTGGCTATGCTTAGAATTTTCTCTCTTTCCTGACTTTAGGGTGGTATGTAATTCAGCAGGATGCAGAATAAATGTGTTGCAAGAGTTTGGAAAAGTTAAGATAGCTGTGTGTTGGAGAAAAAGAACAGAATGTTTTATAAAAAAAGCAACCGGGGAGGCATTTTGGAAAGGGAGAAGATGAAGATACATAATAATGCTAATCATAACATGAAGAAAGTATATTTTTCCAGAGAAAGATGATAATGCTTGTTGTTTTGATGAAATGAACCAAAGAAGTACAACCAAGGATTCAGATCCACTTTTCCTTCCAAAAGTAATTGGAAAGGTTCTTGTCTATAAGATTCGATTCTGTTACAGGAGAAAGAAATTTTTCAGTACATTCAACCTAATATTATGCAGAGTGAAATACATAGATTGACAAAAAGAGTATCCTCAAAATTTGTAGGATTTTGTGTGCATTCAATAATTTGAGTTTTTCCAGCAATTCGTAGATTGTGGTATTTCCAATTCTTTTTGTATCGTAATCTCAACTAGTAGTTACGAGAAAATAATTTTTAACTGTCCTCTCTGACCTAATTAATATTACGTTGTGCTGTGTACTACTAGCTGTTAAGTTCGAAGGCTCTGACAGGAAAAAGCTGTTGTTGGTTGTATGTTTCAGTTAACATTCATGATGACTTTGTCTTGCATGAATTATTACTTAGAGTATTACTGACCCATATTAATGGGATCAAGACCAATACATCTTCTGTAAGGGAGAAGTTTTACATAACTGAACAATAAAGCAGGACAGCGTAGTTTGTGGAAAAGAAGATTTAGAACTACATAGCCCATTATTTCACTTTCTGCAACATAATTTGTAGTGAAATGCAATGAATGAACTCTTGAACTTGTAGGAGATATATGCAACATTAAGACCAAGGAAGTAATCTTATTTTCCTCCTTAGATGCAATGCCTAATGTCACAATGCCATCGCATCACCACATCATCTGAAGAAACATTTGGGAAAAGTCAGGTCTGCATGTCTGACTTGTGAATTACATTAGCTAAGTCTAAATGTAATAGCCCGAGTATGCTAGAGGGAAAGGAGAAAAGGGAGAGTTAAAAGTGCTTTGAATTAAAATTGGAAAAAAAATGAGAACCTTTGTAGAAACTTAAATTATCCCCAAAACATGACTACCAAAAAGTAGCACTTCTAGGCATGGTTTGATATATATTTCATCATCACTGCCATTTGTTTGTTCAGCAAATGCCTACTAGCACCTACTATAGTGAGTCAGCTATTGTGTTATGCACTTGGGATATGGCAGCAAAAGGTATGGGAAAGATTCATTCTCTTGAGCTCACATCCTAGTAGAAGATTTGAACAATAGACAGTAAACATAATAAATGACCAAATGCTATAGTATGTTAGAAAGTGGTAATAGCCAGGGAAAAGAAAGCATAGAACAGAATAATAGTGACTTGGAGTATGCGTGGGATGAGCTAGTGTGTGGGCAGTTGTCACAAGTTTGATTTCCTAGAAGATCTAATCCATATCATGGCATCTCTCCCCCGCTGCACACACTTTGTAGAATAAATCTATTTTAAGATATAAGCCAACTGCTTCTCAAAAAGGTTAAGTAACTTGCCCTAGATCAAGCATCTGTTAAGAGAGAAATCTGTTTACCCTAAAATATTTTTATCATACCCTGCTGCCTCCCAGTTCAGTGACTCCTTGCTCCCCTGTTTCTGTTGCTTTCTGCCAGGGATATCTTTGGCTCAAAGGGTTATCTCAGGATGGTGTGCTGCAGATGTTTTATCGGACACTTGCTTTTTCTAGGCCACTCAGGGTTCCAGTACCAGACATAGTGCACTGCTATACTTATATCCTTGGGAATAGCAGCTTATAATAACTGGAAATTAGATATGCATGAGAGGGTAAGAAGGCTAGGATCGAAATGTTAAGATGTAGAAAGTAGGTTAGAGGCCAGAGCTGTATAATAGGTGAAGGGAAATAATTACTTAACAAGAAAATTGTGTCCAGGGTTGGTGCTGAGGACAGTAAATAAGGCATGACCCATAAAGGATGCAAAAATCACATGAAGAGTTAGTGCTGCTGGTTCTTAAAACTCACATGCAGTATCTCATTCAGTCGTTGGGGCCTGAAAAGTAGGGTTTATAGCCCCACTTCATGGATAGCTAAACTAAGAATGGAAAAAATTAGGTGGCTTGCCTAACAGTCATGAAGGCAGGTGAGAATTCAAATGTAAGTTCTCTAGTTGCAAAGCGTCTTTCTTTCTACTACACCAGAGAGTAAGATTAGAAGAGAAAGAAACAGAGGCAAAAGGAACAAATACAGCAATGTCTGCCCTTTGATGTCCTCCACCAGTTCTTCCTTGAGTGAGGATTGAGTTCTACTCGAGTTCTGATTTAAGAAATATTGATAGAGAGGTAGCGAGATTTATTTCCACCGCATCTACCAGATTTCTGGGACAGCCTTCCTCTCAGTGGAAACTAACTCACCATTCTCATATTGTCTTTACAGCAACTTCTAGAGCTGCAGCTTTTAGCTTGCTGTGAACAAAAATAGCTAGCTTTTATTAAGCACTTACTCTCTGCCAGACAGTGTTCTAAATTTAATTCAATTAAATTTCATAATGTGCCTATGAAGTAGGGTCTGGTATTTTCTACATTTTACATATGAGCAAATTGAGGCATAGAGAAAGTATCTTTCCTGAGATTTCACAAGTAAAAGGAGGACCTGTGTTTTAAACCCAGTAAGTCTTAAGCCACAATGCTGTGCTACCTCTCAACTGAAAGGTGAGTAGCTACCATAAACTAATAGTTGTCAGTGCTTTGCCAGAAATTGAATCATTACAACTCTGGAGGCAGGTCCTTTTATTATGTTGTTTTTATTTTACAGGTGGGGAAACTGAGTCACAGGGAGGTTAAACTATTTGCCCCTAGTTACACAGCTACCAAGTAGAGGAATTGGGATTCAAATCCCAGCAGAACTGAGCCAGTTCTTGATAAAATTGCAATTATATGAAAGTCTATTATTGGTCTTTAAATTCTTAAGATGTTAGTGAACTTGGACGGTGAAGGGAATCTGATCACCTTTTTTCCATCCTGCTTGCTTATCAGTTGAGGGCTACAGAATCAAGATTGTATGGACTAGGTAGAAAACTGCTTTTTATCTTAGGCAAATAAGTCATTACACTCACTTGTATAAGAAAGGAGTGAGATTATATGGCATCTCTTGTAACTGTCACTAAAGAATATCTCTATGTTTAGCATTAGGAACTAGCACTGTCTGTCCCACAATTGCTTCTTCACAGCAGTGGTTCTCAAAGTAGGCACCCACAAAATACTAGCATTAAATGCTGAATGTGAAAATACTAAATGCTAAAAGAAAATAATGGTAAGCCTAACTTGCAGAAAACAATTATGCAGATAGAATTTTCTTCATTGAATATTTCTTTCTCATGAATTCTTCTTGAATCTTTGGAGCCTGGCTTGTCAGCGAGTGACAATATAAATGAAGAACAAACACAGAGCATTAGAAATTCCCTGGTCTGCTCCAGCTATATTTTGGGAGTATCCAAGAGTGCAGTTTCCTATTACATTCATAACTTGGATCATCACTTTTGGGGGTTCCTCTAGGAGCACCTTAGCTCCCAGATGGAGGCCATAAGGTCAAGCAGCCAGCATGGAGCAGGACATTTGATGGAAAATGGGTCACTCAATCTGCATGGCTTTTCTTTCTGGCCTCTGGTTTAGTATAGACAAGGCCCACTCAAGGAAAGCTTGTTTCATAGAAAAATGCTCAAGTAGGCATTCAGAAAAGCTTTGCTGTTGCATCGCACCAGTTGGAATGGGAGACTTTTTTTTTTTTTTCATTTTATTCTCAAATGTAGTTCACATCCTGGTCTTCCTCCTTCGTCCCGCTCCACAACTCTCATTCAGCTATGTTGTGAAGGGTCCACAACCCATTTAGGGTTTATGGTCTTATGAAGCACAGCTGGAAAGAGGTTCTTTATTCCTAAGCCTTTGGAAGGCTTCCCTTTGAAAGTTGACAAACGCCCCATCTCTTTTCTCTAGGTAGGAACATTAGGAGCAGACTTTAGTGGAAGTGAGGCATGCTCAGTAGCTACCAACACAATCAGGTACATGGAAGTCATTCCATTTCTGACTGCAGGGATTGTTTCCCATTCTTGTACTTAAAAGCAAGTAAGCAGATGGATTGGAGCAAATAACAATAGTCAAGGCCCTCTGCAGACTGGTGGAAGCACTCAGGAATGGCCTCCCACCTCCGTGGGCCATGAAGTCATTACATTCTCCTGATGCTCTGCCTTCACTCTGTGGTCTTCCAGACCAGTTGGAAGCTACAGTGTGCTGTGCATCTCTGCAGGAGCTCCCCTTCAACCCCCACCCCCGACACAAACACACCTGCAAGCTGCTTTAGTGGCTGTTCCATCTGTGGCTTTAAGAATAGATAAAACAATCAATAGCAGATAAGTGGTATCATGCTGCTTCAAGCACAGAGGGAAACATAGGGTCCTCTTTAGACAGTTAAAACGGCAGCTGCAAAAATGAACAGCAATGACTTGGGGGAGGGACCAATCTGACATCTGTTGACCATTTGGCCAGTAGCTAGTGGTGAACCAAAGAGGTAACTTGAACAAGTTCAGAATCCAAGAAAAAGAGGTTGAATTGATTTGGATATCAGAATAGGGGAACACATTCTATCGTTTGGCACCATTTTGATCAGAGATAGATGATAGACAAAAGGCCGATTTATCAAAATCATTGTAGAGATGACGGGTTTTGTATTTTTGTATAGTCAGCTTTGGGGTGCTTTGTACACCTTCACATAGCTGGCCAATTAACCTTCGGAGATGGAACTACATTGTTCCCTCAGTCTTCCTCGTTGTCATAGAACAGAGAAGTTTTTCATTTGCTGTGCTTGTGAAATCTTAAGGCTTTTCCATTGCTCTGCCACCCTCAATCCTGCATTTCTCATTCCTCCTCTGGCAAAAGGCTTCTTGAGGCCCATGTTTGGGTGTCATTCCATGTTTCATAAGCACTTAGGGCCTGTGATTTGCTGTCGTGGCCCCACACTCTTGTTAACTGCCCCCTGTCTGGGGTCTGTTTTTCAGGCCAAGGCTCTACCAGTCCATGCTAATGCGCTAGCGGCAGGTAGGTCAGCAAAGGCATCTGGGCTGCCTGAATTGGAATGAAGGGAGAACAGATTTGTTGTTGTTGACTCTTAAACAACTCAGTTAGCTGTGGCCTAGGTCTTTTCTAAGTCACATTGACAAGAATGAAAAATGTTGAAAGGAAAACTTTAATATTAAATCATATTTATTTCATATGCAAACAGCCATAGGTGTATTTTTATATGAGGGCTTTTATAAATAGGGAAAATAGTATTGGGTTTTGAATGATTAATTATTTTATATTTCTCTTATTCAAGCTGCCAGACCACTTACAGAAAATGATACCTTCAAGTTCTTGCAGTTAAGACTTCCTCATAACCTTGAGCGCTAAAAGAAACTAAACCTTGATCTTTTATGGAGTTTTTTTAATCAAAACTCAATAATTTTGTAAAGAGAATGTAATTGAAGAGCAGCAGTTCAGCTGATCCATCATAAATTAACATTAGCTAAGTGCTCATGAGGGATTTGTGCCGTGTCTTTAATTCCTTCCAAAACAAAGCTAATGACGACATTCTCAGCTTTGCATTGTCCTCTGATATAGCACTGACCTTGCTGTGATAGAATGTGTGTGTGTGTGTGTGTGTGTGTTTATCTCACTCATAGGCTGAGCATCTAAGATCAGTTTACCCAGTTTTCAGCACAGTGGTCAATCAGTGGTTAATCAGTGCTGAGCAAATGAATAACCACACAGTCCAGCAATTGCCTGGATGTGGTTCTTTTAGCACAGGCAGCCCATATTCACGCCAACTCTGTGAAACGGCACTGGCTCCTCCCAGGGGTCCTGAAACATACTACGGAAACCATGGGGGGACCACACCGAGCTAAGACTCACCAAATCCCTTCTCCAGAAACTGGAAACAATCCAATTAATAGCAATAGCTGACGTTTTCTGAGTTCTCATTTCATTTTATCCTTACAACAATCTTACAAGGCAGATTTTATTAATCCCATTTTACAGATGAAGAAACTGGGTCTTAAGAAGGCTAAATTTAAGTTGGGAGCCAGTTGGATTAGCCTTGTGCTTTAGCCCCACACATTCTGGGTTCACAGCCTGTGCCTTGCCTCCTACTGACTGTGTGACCTTGAGCAAATTCCTGTCATCTGCCGGTGCCTCAGTTTCTGTATCTGTAGAATGTATAATAATTGCTGTTTTTAAAAATCTGCTGCAATGATTAAATAAAATGATGTAATTGAAATATCTAGTATAATGTCTGAGAGTAAACATTTAGTGTTTTTATTATAATTAATGATTGCTGTTAGGCCCACAGGAATTCAGACACAGACTTGTCAGGCGCAGCAGGAGGTCTGTAAGCAAGGCTTGGCAAGGTCAGGTCTGACTTCAGGAAGTACACCGGGGTCACAGAGCAAAGGATGGCCTGGCTTGGGATAGTTATTGGCTCGGAGAGAGGTGGGCACTTACCAAACGACTCCAGGCTGAGCTGGGTCTCCAGCAGTGGGATACCAAGTCGGGGTGGTGGAGTTGAACTTGAGATACCTTTCTGAAATAGAATTGACAAAATGTGTTATCAGTTAAAAATAGGGAATGAGAGACAGAGAAAAGCTAATGACAAGGGAGCCTGGGGAAGGGAGGAGCTACCTTTAAGAAGCAGAATAAAGGAGAGAGAATTGTCAGGGTGAACATGAGAGATGTTAATGTGTTAATATGTTAATGTGTTAATGTGTTTTGTATGGGAAAGGTATACACAGGATTGTGCGTTATGTTCAGATTAATGCAGACAGTGGGTATGAAATGCCAGCTGTGGCCCAGCTCCAAGGTCAGCGAATGCTTCTCAATGGAAATTGAACCCTAAGTATGTTTTCTAAGCACTTTGTTTATCACTTTCCGTATCTGTAAAAATGTGGCTATTGGACAAGATCAGGTCCCTTCCAACTCTATGCTTTTTCTGGATTTTTTAAACTTTTGTTGATTATTGCAATGCAGTGGATCCCTTTTTAACTGGCCTCACGGATGACAAACCCCTGAGCCTGGGGTTCAGAGCCCTCATCCAATGACGATATCTTACTTTTCATTCTCCTGTCTTGTTTCCTCAGCCATCCTAATGTAGCCAACAGAGTGACTCACCATCCCCCAGATACACCCTCATGGTTTTTTTCCAGGTTCTGCTCACAATGCTTCCTCTACCTGGAGTGTCTGTCCCTTGACAAGTTTGTTACATAGCAGGCACTACTCCCTGCAAGCTCCCTTCCATGCCAGACCCTGATTACCATTTGTTGAGCCCCTGCCCTGTCCCTAGCCCATGCTATACAAGTATCCTATCTAATGCCCTAATGGAAAGTCTTGCAAGACGGCAGACTTCTTATCTCCATTTTATGTGGGACCAAATTGAGTCTGACATGTTAAGAAGCTTGCTGAAGCCTCAGAGTTGAGATTCCATCTTGGCTCACTCTTATCCCAAATTCCAAGCCCTTTCTGAAACTCCTTCAGGCTGCAGGCCTTGGGACACTTCATAAATCTTTCTTATGGCTTTTATCTAATGTTGTCTTCTGCTTTAGTGAATTCAGCATAGTCTTATTGAGCATCTTCTGTATGCCAGACACCTGCACAAATGTTAACTCATTTGAGGGTAGGTTTTATGTCTTACTTATTATGGTTTTCCAAGACTTAACAGAAAGATGGCACCAAGGTAGAAATTGAATAAGTTTGTTGACTTCAGCTGAAATGAGTAGAGTCACTCATCTGACATAGAGAGCTATCATCAAATTAGGAGTCAACAAACATGTCCTCTTGTTAGCTGAATGATCTTGTTACCTGTAGGATGACTGCCAGCTTCATTGGGAACTCTGTTAAATAGATCAGTTGAAACTGATAAGGGGTGACTTGGGCTTTTTTTTTTTTTTTTTAACTCTTTGTCCTTAAGGTTAGTAGCTGTTTTTTAGAACATACTTTAGAGAATTGTTAATGAAAGCAATTAAATGGTTCCTTAAAGGACAAGAGGAATTTATGTCAAAATAAATCGACTTGTCATTAATGGACATGTATTTTGACATAAATACCTAAAATCACAGTGGGATTACTACTATCATCAACAAGATGTATTTAAGTTGGATTTGTACAAGCTCTTGTGTTAAGTGTATGAGAAAGAAAATTATAGAGAGACTTTATTCATCTCCTGTTGCACGGGCAATGGAGCTTTCCTCATACCTAAATATTTAAGATAGCTTAAGCTTATGCTACCAAGTGCCAAGGCCTTTTATTTTAAACATAACTGATAAACATATTTCTTAAGCAAAATATATGAGAGCAAAATTTTCTAATATTCATGCAGTGTCATAAAGTTCATGATGTGGAATGTATTCAACAAACTGAGCCCACTTACGATACTAAGTGATCTAAGTGCCAGGTGGTGATCTAAGTTCCAAGGATAAGGCAATAAATGACACAGGTGCTTGGTCTCATGGAACTTCATTCTAACAGGAGGAGCATGGAATCAAAAAATAAGCAAATAGAGTTGTCCCTCAGTACAGAGGAGATTGGGTCTAGGACTACCCCTTATCAGGATACCAAAAGCCATGGATACTCAAGTACCTGATGTAAAACGGCAATAGTATTTGCATATAACCTACACACATCCTCCTGTATAATTGACTCATCTCTAGATTACTTATAATACCTAAGGCAACATAGATGCTTTGTAAATAATTGTTATACTGGGCCGGGCACGGTGGCTCACGCCTGTAATCCCAGCACTTTGGGAGGCCGAGGCTGGTGGATCACGAGGTCAGGAGATAGAGACCATCCTGGCTAACACGGTGAAACCCTGTCTCTATTAAAAATACAAAAACAATTAGCCGGGTGCCTGTAGTCCCAGCTACTCAGGAGGCTGAGGCAGGAGAATGGTGTGAACCTGGGAGATGGAACTTGCAGTGAGCCGAGATCGTGTCACTGCCCTCCAGCCTGGGTGACAGAGCAAGACTCCGTCTCAAAAAAAAAAAAATTAATAATAATAATTGTTATACTGTATTGCTTTTTATTTGTATTATTTTTATTATTTTTTTTCCCAAATATATTTGATCCACGGTTGGTTGAATCTGTGAATGCGGAACTCATGGATGTGGCAGGCAGGCTGTAAGTGAGAAAGGTAACCTCAGATACAGTGATCACAGCTATGAAGAAACTACAACAGAATATTAAGACAAGGAATTATTTACTTTGTAGCAGGGGCAGAGGAAGAGGCCCCTTTAAGTAGCGTGGTCAGATAAGGACTCCTTGAGGAGGGACATTAAATCTGAAAGTAGAAGAATGACCATCATGTGAAGAACTGGAGTAGAGCAAAGGCCCTGAAATGAGGGAAGCACAGTGTGTTCCAGTTTGAGCCAGTTTGTTGGACCTGAAGTGCTCACGAAACTTTCAAGAATATGGGTTGGGCAGGTCTATGACCATGGGAATCAGAAGCATGGGAGAATGATGGCACAGGAGTTAGGACTGGATGGGCCTCAGGTTCCTGGAGATAATTAAAACCATTGAACAGGATCATTGTTTACAAGAACTATTATGGAAGTTGCTTTCCTTGTCTGACACATCTCTCAGTGACAGCAGTAAGTCCTGTGGGGCATTATTCTAAACATGTTTCAAATATTAACTCATCTAAATGTCAAAAGAACCCGAGAAGGTAGGCACTATTACTTTCCTTCCATTTTTCAGATGAGGAAACTGAGGCACAGAGATGTTCATTTTCCCAAGATCACATTTGTTTAGTGGTGGAGATTAGAGTCAAACCTAAGTAGTTTAGTTGAGGAGTCCAGGATTCTAATTGTTATGTCCTGCAGCCTCATGCATTATCCATCAAGATGGGATAAATTAGACCTTAGAGAAACAGAGATAAAGAATAAAGAAGCATAATGAGAAGATGGGAGAAGAGTTGAGTAGAGTAATATATTCATTGTCTGCTGGGAAGTAAGTAGGGTACCATGTTTGTTTTGGTTCTCTTGAGTTTATCACTCCACGGTTGCATAACTGTTGTTCTGTCACATTCACCATATGCTTTCCTGGACCAGTAGCTAGAATAAACTCATTGTTTATAATAACCTCTTCAACTAGCTAACAGAAGAATGTGCGTGAACAACAAACAAACCAGAAGCATGAAAGGAGCTGACAAAAATGAGCAACAGCAAAATCAAATGACCACCTAAAGCCATCTTTAACAAAGAGGAAGAGCACTGGTTCCCCAGGCTGCTTTTGCAACGCTTGCTTCAATGACTTTTTATTTTATTTATTTATTTATTATTTTTGAGACAAAGTCTCTCTCTATCACCCAGGCTGGAGTGCAGTGGCGCAATCTCAGCTCACTGCAACCTCCGCCTCCTGGGTTCAAGCAATTCTCCTGCCTCAGCCTCCCGAGTAGCTGGGACTACGGGCACCTGCTACTGTGCCCAACTAATTTTTGTATTTTTAGTAGAGATGGGGTTTTACCATATTGGCCAGCCTGGTCTCGAATTCCTGACCTAGTGATCCGCCCGCCTCGGCCTCCCAATTGCTGGGATTATAGGTGTGAGCCACTGCTCCCGGCCCCAGGGCTTTTTATTTTTAAGAGAACACAAGGGCTGTTTGAAGTCCTGGTTATGGAAAAATCCCACCTTCTTTTCAACCAGAGCCTAGCACCCTAAATTTTGCCTATTGTACTTGGTAGAAGACACTAGTACTGCCTTCTCCTGTTATTTTCATCTCTTAACTCATCCTGGGGGTTGTCATTGAGACAGAAGAGTTCCTTGGTCCCCTTTGCAGAACTTATGAGAGGGGTACGGCTCACTTACAAGGGGTGTGGTTCAAACCCCTTGTGGAAGGAGGAGCACACAGGCAAGTGGATGCCAGGGCCGGAGTGAGCACTTTTGGGCTCTGGCCCCACTGTAGCATCTAGGGTTGTGTTATTACAATTAATGCTCTTTTAGCAGTTGCTGTCTGTGGATGGCTAAGTGTTAACCAGCTCAGTAGAGGGTCAGGGTGACAGCCTTTTATGCCCTGCTCTCTTGGTACCTGGGTCCTTGTCTGGCATCCAGGAAGAATCAGGTCACATGAACTTGAAGGATGGTGAATGCAGAGGTTTTATTGAGTGATGGAGGTGGCTCTCAGTGGGATGGGGAGCTGGAAAGGGGATGGAGTGGGAGGATAATCTTCCCCTGGAGTTTGGGACAGCTGAACTCCTGTTCAGCTGTCTCTTCAACATTCAGCTGCTTCTCTCTTCTCTCCTTCTCTGCCACACCACTCTGTTCCTCTGCCAGTGGAGTCTGGGGTTTTTATGGGTACAAGATGAGGGGGTTGGTGCATGGCAGGCCTGGGTGGTTTTGGAAAAAGCAACATTCAGGCGGGAAAACAGGGATGTGAAGTTCTCATTTATGGCCATGGTCCCAGGCTTGTGGGTGGAGCTTTTATGAAGGAACTGCCCTCTTCTACCCAATGTTTCCCTGCCTCCTGTCAGTATCACTGTGGCCACTCTGTGATGGCTTCTGTAGAATGTTTCTAGATGACCCATTCTGGTCCTTTACACAGCTCTGAGATTGCAAAGGAGAAAGTGTCAAAAGAAGGACTTCCTCCTGTTCTACTCAGTTCTCCTTGTCCCCAGAAGGAGCCTGGTAGTATTCAAATTAGGAGAATCCAGCTTATATTATGCCTGGAGGAGTAGCACTCACCACCCTTTCTTGGGAGAGTTAAGGAAGCTTCCCTGGTTTGCCTTTGACGTGGAAATCCCTCATTGTGATTGCTGTCACTCTGCCTTGGTGTACTCACTTACGTTCAGTGTATTCTTTGGTGACCACCTAGAGTTCCTATGGCCTCCACTATTGTGGCAGTGCCAGGAAATTTTAATAATTTTTAAAACCTTTAAAATGAAATGTGAAAGAGGCCACAAATTCTTCTGTCACGGCTTCAATTCCCCTGTTAGTTGTTAGCACCGCTGAGCGTGTGACCTTGTTTTTAATAGCATGGTTATTTTCCTTTGTTACTTTCATACTCTATTTCTTTCCATATTTAACTTTGCTTCTCTATGATCTGTTCTAAATTATGGTTGCATTGTGTATTGTGTATTGCTCCTTAATTATAAATCCTGGTGTCACACTTTCTCCTGTTTTTCCCCCATTTGCTTTCTGATTATCTGATTTCTCCTCTTTGACTGGATTTATGCTCATTGAATGAACCATTTATTTTCTACTATCTCTTTATGTATCAAAGAAGTAAGATTCTTAAGAAAATGTGATCAAAACTTTAGGAATAATTTTATTAAGTAAGAATAGTTAACACCTGCAGTGCTTACACCGTGCTAGGCCCTTTAGTAACTCATTTAATCCGAACAATCAGGCCTTGCAATCATCTTCCCCATTGGGAAACTGAGGCCCAGAGAGTTATATAACTTAACAAATTTGGCCTTGCTGTTTCCCAAGATGTGCTTCTGCAATTATTTGTATTATTTTATGACATAAGTAAGTTGATTTTCAAATATGGTATTTCTTCTTTGTTTGCATACATTAGCCTATTTACATGATGTTCTATTAGCTTTTTCTACAAATTGATTAAGAATACTGTTATGTTTGTTTTTATCTTCCCCTAAGTATGGGTTAATACCTGGTTAAAAAAAAAAAAAAAAAAAAAGAAAGAAAGACATTGTGGTTGTTTACTCATTCTGCAAACTCATTGTTGGTTCAGAAGATTGTAATAAACTCTACCCTTGTATAATGTCAAGAATAATCATTACTTTTTTAGCCATGTGAAAAAGTTCTTTAGGATTATTATTTCATCCATATTTAAGTTTTCAGGAGGATTTTTAAATGAAATATAAGTTGTAAATATGATAAGGATTGTCCTACAGAGCAAAATGGAGGTTATAATCCGCAGGAAGGCAAACCTGTGCACAAACGCTCTCATACGCTATGCACGTGTACTAGAAGCATGGTTGAACTATGACAGCTGCAAAGGCAGTTGACCATTTCACTCCATAGGAAGCTTGAAATCAAATTTGCTGCAGATAGTGAGGTGAGAGTTGAGTGTCTTTAATCAGTATTTTTTCTGGCCTGAGCACCAGTCTTGCAATTCCTTTTCTAGCTGGCATGGAGGCTCTGGAGGTGACATTTATCCCAGCCATTGGCAGATTGGAAGCCACCACTGGGATTACTGGCTCTTGGGCATAGTGATATGCCAGCTGGACTTCTCACAGATCCCCCAGCCATCTATACCTGTTTGCCACTTGGTATTTCATATTTACTTACTTACTTTGAATGATTAAAAAACTTAAAAAGGAACTGAAGAGTTTAAACATGAGCAAATTTTGATTACAATGTAGACCATTATTCTACTATTGCACTGAAAGGAGCCCTGGAGAGCTGACCATAGATTAGCAGTTTCATGGGGAAGGTGAAAGGAATAGCTAGAATTTTTCAGAGAAAAATCTTTAAGGCAAGGTGAGCTTGTAAATCTTTTAATTCTCATTCCAGACTTTAGAAACCGTTAGAATCTGAGTTATTTCCTTTGTTCCCTCCTAAGAACAAAAACGTACTTGCTTGATTATTAGACACAAAATAAACTGGGTGACATTTAGATTATGAAATTTGGGTACAGACATGTTTCTGCATGTTATTTTGTGATTAGGCAGAAGGCGCAGAGCATGGCATTCTCTGGTTAAGTACAGGATAGTGTTAAGGAAACATGAGTATATAGGGAATGGTTGATAAACACATGCAATCAATGAAACTTTGACATCATAGCACTTGGCTGTTGTCAGTGAGCTCGGGAGCCTCTGGTTCCTATTCATTATTTATTCTGTTTCCCTAGTTGAATCATTCCTCCACCCTCACACAGGCAACATTATTAAAGGACGGATTAAAATGGAGTCCAAATTGATAAGAAGTAGTTATCCAGTGTTTCTGGATGTGTTGGTGACTTGAAAAAAGTTTCAAGCTAAATGGAGTGAAGACGATTTGAAATGTAAATGGATTCCTTGTCCTTTTTGTAGATACTTGTACTAAATGCTAATTTGTGGGCAGCTAATGTGTTCTTGTGTTCACTGATAAGCTGTGTGGCTTGAAACAAATTTATAAAAGGGGACAAGTTATTTGTTGGCCAAAACTCTCAACACAGTCAACTCTGTATGTGTGATACTTTTTGTGTTTCTGTGAACAGGAAACCCATCTATGTTACCTGCCTCTACAAGTGCAGAACTCCACACCACCTCCCCAGTGATAATGGGTGGGTTATCACTAGCTGTCTTTCTTTGAAATCCATTTTAGAGATTTAGGATGAAATGTACACTTAGGATGGGCTAGACAAGGGGTCCCCAAAGTTCATCTGTGAAGGGCTTAATAACAATTCGTTTTGTCTTTGCAAGCCATATGGTCTCTGCCACAGCTACTCAACTGTGTCTTTAAAGCCCTGAAGTAACCACAGGCGATATGCAAATGAAGGGGCAGGGATGTGTTCCAATAAACTTTCATTTAGAGGCACTGAAATTAGATTTTTATGTGATTTTCATAAATCATAAACTATTGTTCTTCTTTTGTCTTTCTTCCAATAATTTAAATAATTTTTCCAATAATTGAATTTTCTTGTAGCCACAGGGCCTTACAAAAACAGGCAGTGGGCAGATTCGGCTGGGGAACCCTGGGTTGGATGCGTCCTTTCTGCTGTGAGGTCCGAGGACCCTTCTGATCTCTTCTCTTTTCAGCTTTCTAAACTCAACCCAGTACTGCCTCCAGGATCTTTGGGTTTTGTGGCTTTGCATGGAGGCCCTGACTAGGTTTTCGTTTTGTTCTGTTTCTCCTGTTGGAGAGCAGGGGAGGAGGAGGTGGGGTGGGGGGTGGGCGGGGTGACGGTGGCAGCGCAGGGGAGGGGAACAGGCAAAGCTTTTTTTGTTTACAAGAGTAGGGAGAACAGTAACAGTGATTTATACTGCCTTACTACAAGGGTGAAGAGTTTAGACATATAGCATCTGAGGCTGCTTCTGTGGCTATTTTTTTCTATTACAAGAAATTTAAATGCAATAATGTAGTTCGTGAAGAAGATCATGATGATGTATGTGTGAATGAGTATAATGCATTTGAGACTTATCTGTTTGTTATTGTTTTTGTATTCCTTAAAAAAACATGCAGATCCAATTGTGAAAAGCCAACCGGGACTGACTGCAGTATTATCAGGCTCTGGCTGCCTTTCAGCTTGAAGTCCTTTCTAATGAGAACAAAGCTGAATTGGGGGTAATCGCTCATTGTCCTCAGGCACTAGTTAGCAAACCACCTCTGGTAATTTGGAGGATGCAAAACATTTTTTTGTCCTACATAGCCTTATAATTACTGATCTTTTGAACCTCTCTCTTTGGAATAAATTGGGTCTTATGCACTTGAGTCCTGTAATATTATTTTACTTGAGGGTGAAGAAGTTAATGTATAACCTCTTTGGCTAGTACTTCAGACACTTTGAAAATGCCTTTGATATTTAATCAACATAAAAACAAAGTAAATTTTAACTGTGTATGTCCTTTCCTAGGAATATTTTAATCGAATAGGCTGTTACTCTTTTATTAACTTCTCTGTTTATTTGAATCCTCTCTTTTCATTTGGATAAGGTGGTGTCACAGTCAAAGGGAACATTAATAAAAACCTGATTTGCCTATTGATCTGCTTCAGGCATTAGTGAGAATACATTTTGATGTCATTTGAGAAACTTGTCAGAGTTTGGCTCAAACATCTCCTTCCACTTCATATTGGAGGAAACGGTGCTGGATTTTGGAGGCTTGTGGGTGGGATGTACAAGCTTTGCTCATCCTTGGCTATGTGCAGTTGAGGTTGGCAGGCCTGTGGGGTCCCAATAGCAGATGGAGGAAGCCCAGAGAATTATGCTGCTGTGCAGCAAGACTGGCCCAGGAAGGGTATGGACCTCACCTTGCACTCCCATAGCTGGCTTGTTCATTTCTGTATCCTGCTCTCTCACAATTCTTACCATTAAGACTTTCCTTTCATTGGCATAACATAACATATTTCTTTCTTTGTCGAAGATTGTGATTTTCATAAAAAATGAGATGCTTGACATACAGCCACACAAAAACGTGTGCACAAATTTCATAACAGCGTTACTCACAGTAGCTGAGAAATGGAAATCAAACAAATGTTCATCAACTAATGAATGGACAAATCAAAGATATGTATTCATATGTTGAATTATTATTTAGCCATAAAAAGGAATGAAGTACAGATATCTTGCTACATGGATAAATGTTGAAAACATTATGCTAAGTGAAAGAAGCCAGATAAAAATGACCATATAGTGTATGATTCCATTTATATTAGATGTCCATAATAGGCTACTCCACAGACAAGAAGTCATATATTAATTGTTGCCAGAAACTAGGCAGGGAGAATAGGGAGTGGCTGCTAAGAGGTGTGTTATGGGATGATGAAAATGTTCTAAAATTAGTGGTGCTGGTTGCCCAACTCTGTGAATATATTAAAAGCCACTAATCTTTAAAAGGCTGAATTATTTGAGATGTGTATTCTATTTCAGTAAAGCTGTTATAAAATGATGAGTTTGAAAAATAGAAAAATTATGTTCATATCGTTTTGTCATCACCAAAAGCTAATTAGTATTTTGTATAACTAGTTACACAATTTGTAACATGTATTTTAAAATAATTTATTTATTTACGTTTTATTTGACTTATTGATTTAGTAGTCAATTACCAAACAAATATTATCTGAAAAAACTAAGTCCTATCTTATGGATGAAATATTAAGTTTATTATTCAGTATATTGTGATTTCAGTAATTTCTAAATATTACCAGGTCTCATTTATGTGATGAGTATTTTGTGGTTGCAAAGTACTCAAATGTGAAAGAAAATATTTGGTTACAGATCTGAATTCTTTTTTTCTATAACAACAAACATCTTAACTCAGTAAACTTCTGAGTTCATGGCATTATGGTTCAAAATGTGGCCAACACAGTTTGTGGTTTGTATAAATTTGCCTTTCTGGGGAGGCTAACAGTTGATGACATAAAATGGGCAGTTTCGTGTGACATCCTACATAGGGAGGCTCTTGTGTTTGCTAAAGAAGAAAGTAAAAAACAGTTGAGTTGTCTCTCATCTTGATTTTCCTTTATTGCGACAACTGAAGATAAAAAGTCCGTTATATACCAAATAGTATCATCTGGTATATCTGCCTCCACTAAGACATAACAAAGATCAGGTGGCCCATAAGATTTCTTCAGCCAAAACACAAAAGGACATTGTGGTTTAAGATGAACTGAACCGTGGCTCTTGGAATGGGAAGAATGCTCTCTAGGCCCACTAACGGGGTAATTATAGGAGCAGCAGCAGTTGTTTGTGGCAGGAGAAATTATTCAGAAGATTGCTATTTCTGCAATTCTGGGATGCTCCAGCTGCATAGGTTGGAACTGATAATACCCAGTCAGTAGCCCATCTGTTTCTAAAAAAGCCCAAAGAGAAATGTAAAAATGGCAGTCGGAACAGAGGCAGTTATGTGGTGTGGACTAAGACACACAGTCAACAGTTGCTTGTGGTCTCTCCTCCTTGATTTTCTAAGTAATGGAATTGGAATCGGGATTTTACCTATTTGTTTCACACAATGATTTCTGTTACAGTATTTGCAACTTTCAATTCCGTTTAGTGAATATTTAATGACGAAGATGAGGATTAAGAATATGATTGCATCTTGAAAAGAGACTGGATGGCTTCAACCGTTTAAGCTCAGACCAGTAGAAGACAGAAATGCTTGGGGGAGTGTGGTTATATGGTGTAGTTGAGAAAGGTTGGGTTCTAAAGTTAGAAATACTGGGGTTCTTGTTCCTGCTCTACCTCTTCCTAGCTGTGTGCTTGTAGGCAAGACACTTAACATCTCTGTATAGTCTCTGAAGGTTCTCAAGGGGTTGAAATACTAATTTTATTAGGTGATGAGAATTAAATGAAATAATACGTGCAAAGCTCCAGGCTTTTTGAGTAAGTATTCCATAAATGCTTTTGAGATTTACCATGAAGAAAGAAAAGACTACTATTGGAAATGTTATACCCCTCGTATTAGTCCGTTTTCACACTGCTAATAAAGACATACCTGAGACTGGGTAATTTATAAAGAAAAAGAGATTTAACGGACTCACAGTTCCAAGTGGCTGGGGAGGCCTCACAATCATGGTGGAAGGGGAAAGGCGTGTCTTATGTGCTGACAGGCAGGAGAGAAAATGAGAACCAAGCGAAAGGGGTTTCCCTTTATAAAACCATCAGATCTCTTGAGACTTTTTCATTACCACGAGAACAGTATGGAGGAAACGGCCCCCATGGTTTAATTATCTCCCACTGGGTCCCTCCCACAACGTGTGCAATTTAAGATGAGATTTGGGTGGGGACACAGCCAAACCATATCACCCCTAGTGTTGACCAAAAGGCATAAATTAAGGGAGGAGAGTCCTCTGCAGTAATTCCAGGACATAACCCAGCAGAAGTCCACAAGCAACCTGCAACTTCTGTGTTATCAAACTGCATTATCCTTTTGTCAGAGATTATTATTGTTAACTCCTAGGTCAAGTTAGAATTTCCTGGAAATTCTATGGTCATTTGGAGATAAGTTCCCCCAAGCTCCTTGGCAGTTAGCAAACAGGTTGTATTCCATGAGTCAATTCAAGATGAATTAAACCAACGGTGCCCGTAAGTCCCCACATTTTAATATTGGACTTTAAAGATTAACTTATAGGAATTTGGCTCTGGTTTGAGAATTTTTTTTATGGACCCTAGTGTATGCATAATTTTTAATAATACAAGCGTTAATATTTTCATCTGCAAAATGGGCTTAATTTACCTTGTGTGAGGGCGAGGTAAGCAAAGGTATGCAAAGCCACACATCAGGAAGTCAGTGAATGTTAGTTATCTCTGAGCAGGGCGCTGGAGCATGCTGTATCTTTGTTCTCCTAACTTTTAAATTTTTGAAACTTTGAAAAAGACAAGAGATGCCAAATTAGAATGATTATTGTTCAAAGCTCTCTGACTTTCGGGTAATGGCTTTCCCAGATTTATAGAGGAAGATATCTCTCCATACTTGATTTGCATTTTCTTTCTTGACTAATCTCTTCTGTAGATTGTTTCATTGATTAAAACGTGTAAGTTAGCTGTGATTCCTGAGAAGACTACAGTATTAGTGTCTGGACAAAAAGTTCTTTGTTAACCTGAAAGCATATGGCAGACATATCATTTCTTCATACGCTCATAAATCCCAATCTAAGCACTTTGTACTCTCTGAAATAAGTTTCCTCTTTAACTTGATACTCAATTCCTTTTTATTTTTTTTACTGGGGTTGGGTCCAGAGATGCTATGAACTATCTGATACATCCCTTGAAGTTTGTTTTTATTTTTGTTTTTGTTTTGTTTGTTTGTTTTTGAGACAGAGTCCCGCCCTGTCGCCCAGTCTAGAGTGCAGTGGTGCAATCTCGGCTTACTGCCACCTCTGCCTCCCAGGTTCAAGCAGTTCTCCTGCCTCAGCCTCCCAAGTAGCTGATATTTTTAGTAGAGGTGGGGTTTCACCATGTTGGCCAGCCTGGTTTCGAACTCCTGACCTCAAGTGATCTGCCCGCCTCGGCCTCCCAATACATATGTATATGGCCTCCCATACACATGTGAATGTGTATATATAAATGAATTAACTGTAATTCATATGTGGTTATAATTTGTTTTTTGGCAAAAGTGCATGAAGTCAATAGTCCTGTTTTTAATATACGTATATATTTGGCCAAAGATGGCAGGCATATTTTTAATTCAATTGCCATTTATTATAAAAATCCTGGATCAGTTCAGTGAATTATGAACTTGTCTCAAGGATGAGAATTAAATGAGATGTTCTATTTTAATCAAAACATTTGGGAGCTTCCCAGCAGAGACAGATAGACTTTCTCACTTCCTGGCATGTATTACAGCCTTGGGAAGATAAAGGTGGATCATATTTGTTTTTTCATCAACTCATTTCACCCCAGAGTCTCTGACAACTGAAAACCTTGCAGAGATGAACATCTATGATTGCTTGGCCTCTTTATGCACTGATCTTAAATGTTATGCTCTGGTTTAAATTTGGCTAGCTTTATAATTGACTATCCTCATCTCCCCTAAATTCATGCCATATTGTGGTATGAATAAATGTTATAGGGTTTGGGTCATTCATACAGAGGGAGAGGAGAGTTAGACAAATGTATATTTTCACTAAAGGATCACTGGGTTCTAAATAGTAAGAAAACATTGATTAAAGTTGTAATGGTGACTGGTGTTTACTATTACTATTCCCAAGGTAATGATTTCACTGAGAAATCATAACAAAGCACTAAGAACTTTATTGTGAAAAAGCAGAAGTTTTAAATTTTCTGAAATGGAATGTCTTGAATTTAGTTTTGAGATTTAAAAGTAAGCCTGTGGCCTGGCTCCATGCCCCGACACCACTTCCCTTTGCCTATAGAGGCAGAGAGTCCTTTCCCATTGGGATAGGTCCTTTCCTATCGGGATACCTCCCAAAGTCTCAGTAATGATAGTACTAAGAAAAGCCAAATAAATAACACACATAATTCTAGTGCTAAATTTTACCAGGTACCAGTGACCTAATGCACAGCCTCATCTAATCATTATAATGACTTTGCGCGATGGGCACTATTTTAACCTGTAGTTTAAACATGAGGACATCGAATCTAAAAGATGATAAATAACCTGCCCAATGTCACACAGCTAACAGCACAGTTGGGAAGTTTGCCTTGCTGTAGCTGATGGCGCATTGCCTCTCAAGGTTTGGGTGAAGTAATATTCCAGAATTTAAATATCATACACACAGTGTTTGTTTTCATCTGTGCTTTCATGGCTTTATCTACTTCCATAATGGCCTGTCACAATTAATTAAATGTTTGCCTTTGTTTTTCTAAATTGCAAAAGTAATTATGTTTGTAATAAAAAATTAGAAAATATAGATAAGCCAGATAACAAAAATAAAGAAATCATCATGATCTATAATCCCTATTCTAGAAAAAAAAAGTGCTAATCAAAGGATATTTACCGTCTGATGTATGGATGATTTTTGAGAATAAGCAATACTACAAAGAAAGAAAACAGATCAGTAGCGTCAGGGCCTGGGGTGGGAGGTCTAGACCACAGGAGGACACACAGGAACTGTTTTAGAGTAATGGACACATTCTCTATCTTGATTGTTGTGTGGTTGTATGACTGTATACATTTGCTGAAACTCAGGATTGTATACAATATAGGGAATTTTACTGTATGTAAATTATTCCTCAGTAAACAGGACTGAAAATATAAGCCAATGTTAACACCTTGTTGTGTATCCGTCCACACATTTTTCTATGAATATCCATCACAAATATATATCAAATATGTATATATTTAAAAGAGAGACTCTGTCTTGTAACCTATTTTTTCACTCAAAAATGTATCGAAAGCATCATTTCTGATCAGTAATCATTCATCTCTATCATTAAAAATGAGCATGATTATTTGAATAAACATATTCATTATTCAAATTTGCTGTTGTCTGGATTTTCTTATAGCAGATCTTGTTTTTAAGCTTTACTAGCGCATGTTTACTATGTGAAAGAGAAAATCTTTCTCCCAGAACATCATTGCTTTAGCTGGAAAGTAATGAAGCTGGTCGGTTGCCTAAGGTAATGGCTTTGTGGACATTCTGTCTGTTGTTAGGCTGCTAGTGATTAGGTAGCTGAAGACTCCTTTTCAGTACATTTTCTTTGACCTTGAATTAGAGGTAGGGCTAAGGCAGGACCAACCTGTGTGAGTGAGCAGTCACAAGAAGCTCATTTTACCTGATGCTAGTCTTTTGTAATCTCACTTTTAAAAACAAACTTCCCTTTCTTATGTTCTGCCAGTGGAAATATTTACCACTTGAAACTTACTCTTCGGGGAGTCTAATGAATGTTATTCCCTTTAAAAGGTACAATAAATATTTTCCTTCTGACCTCTAAAAGTAGATGGCAGAAAATAAAATCGATTGTTTTCCTCATAAATTTAAATAGACATATTACCTCTGTTTCAGAAATGACATCAGCTAGTTGACTTCCCAGGCTAATGACAGTTTTCCTGCCAGACAGAACACTTGATTTACCATTGCCGTGAAGTCACTGTGCCACCCTGTTTCCCATTCCCATTGCACGCTTGAAGAATTGTGATACTTAAGGTTTCCTATAATGAAAAATAAGAAAAAACTGGACAGGGCTCATTGTTTACCGTTATGTAGAGAAAGATCTCTCCACAGCAAACATTATGAGAGTATCTTCATGGGTCTTGCTGAGCGTGACCAGCCTTCTCTGTCCACCCCCTACCCCCCACCCCGTTAACACATTCCCTGCCTCTTCTATGTGGATTTTTTAAAAGTACATATTAGTTTCATGAAGGTCTTTCTGCCTGGAGAAGTGGAATCCCCCAACTTTTGGAAAGCCTTTTAAAGTCTCCATGAGTCCAGCCAGGTGTGGTGGTTCACACCTGTAATCCCAGCACTTTGGGAGGCCAAGGCAAGTGGATCATTTGAGGTCAGGAGTTCCAGACCAGCCTGGCCAACATGGTGAAACCCCGTCTTTACTAAAAATACAAAAATCAGACAGGCATGGTGATGTGCACCTGTAATCCCAGCTACTCAGGAGACTGAGGCAGAAGAATTGCTTGAACCCAGGAGACAGAGGTTGCAGTGAGCCAAGATCGCACCACACTGCATTCCAGCCTGGGCGACAGACCGAGACTCCGTCTCAAAAAAATTAAATAAAGTCTCCATGAGTCCAATTAGCTACAGTGTTTCATGTCTTTTCCGTATCTAAAATTGTTATCCTCTGACCTAGTAGAAAGGGTCTAAACCTCTGCTTTCTTTTTAAATAAACCCCTAAGTTACTTTGGGGGTGGTTGTGAGGTTTTTTTGCAAATTAGATAATCAGTAAGTCCCTAGTGCCATAGACTGGGCCAGATGCACTGGGCAATGCAAAGAAATAAGCAATGTCCTGCCCTATAGGAACTTGCCATTGTTCATTTGAATTTGTTGACTTTGTTTCTCTCTGGAATTATATATAATTTCCTGTTTGCTATAATCCTCACCTTAAAATAAACCTGCAGTATTATCCCATTCACTCCTTGGAGTGTTCTGATTTGTGACTATTCAGCAGTTCTCTCCCATCAGTAGGCTCTCAGGAATGTCCTAAATTGGCTATCTGTGGACTGGTGGGTTCCATCTAGAGCCTGATAGGGTGGAACCACTAGGCAAATGGAGAGTGTCTTTTGTTGTCATTGCTTGTTTCAGCATCCCTGGAAGGATAATTTACTTTCCAAAGCTTCATTAGCTAAATGAAACTCAAGTCTTGCCTCTAGTTTGAGACAGGTTCTTTTTTGGAAAAAAAAAAAAAAAAATCATGATGTATCTTAGATAGATATTCTCTTGGATTATCTTCCCTTTTACATGATGTGGCACTTTAAAAACAACCTTGTGTTTGACACGATCAATGGATGGAGATCCAGGAGGAGGATTGGTTCTTTAGGATTTCACTTCACATTGCTGTCCTCTGCAGAGCCTTCTCTTCCAGTTGACATGCTGAGGGACTTGGAAAGGGCTAACAATCTACTTTTTTTTTTTTTTTTTTTTTTTTGAGACGGAGTCTCGCTCTGTCGCTCAGGCTGGAGTGCAATGGCCGGATCTCAGCTCACTACAAGCTCCGCCTCCCGGGTTTACGCCATTCTCCTGCCTCAGCCTCCCGATTGGGACTACAGGCGCCTGCCACCTCGCCCGGCTAGTTTTTTGTATTTTTTAGTAGAGAGGGTGTTTCACCGTGTTAGCCAGGATGGTCTCGATCTCCTGACCTCGTGATCCGCCCGTCTCGGCCTCCCAAAGTGCTGGGATTACAGGCTTGAGCCACCGCGCCCGACCCACAATCTACTTTTAAACTAGCGACGTATTCTGATGCCCAGTCCTTCAGGCTGTTTCCCTCTTTAGGTTTAAGTTTGCCTGGAGAGGAAAGTGGAGACCTTGAATATGAAACTCGTATTGCCTTGTGTGATTTGATGGTGGTTTTCTGGAGAATTATTTGTCCTTAGCTGGAATCTCAGCCCAGTTTGGAATGAAGTCATCATAGCCACTTGTGCCAGGCCCCAAACAGCCCATATAGCTGATCTTTTCCCCGGAGTCAGAGACACAGATGGAACTGTTTCAGAGCAATGCAGCGGGGAACTCTAGAGAGGTTTGGCCGCGGCCACTCTCTTTTCTGCTTTTGAGATGAAGTGCATCGTGCTTGGGCTGACTCCACGCTGGTAACCAGGAGACAAGCTGCTCCAGAAGATGTTGCTCCTAGGGCATGGGGCTCCTCTGCCTAAGAAGCTCTGGGACATTTAAGCAGCAGGAAAAGAAAGATCTGTTTTGGCTTTATCTAGCCATGCCACTGAGTATAATAACCCAACCATTTCTTCTTCTTCACATTCGTTTTGATGCCAATTCTTTTCTGCTGGCTTGGGGATTTTTGTTTTTCCTCTTCAGGCACTTCCCAGCGTTCTGCACAAGCGTCCTCTGCAGTGGGGTGGCGTCCCTGCTCCCTCTGGTGGAAGGCCTGAGCCACAGTACTCTGAGAGCACCTCACTCACTGCAGTGAAGCAAAACATCCTGCCTAGCCTGTGTGGCGCAGCTATTTTGCAGTCATAACCATTTACTCAGCTACTCAACAACAGGTATTCTGTGACTGCCCGAGACTGGAGAATCAACTGTTCCTATCTCATGGAGCTTGTATTTTAGACATGCATCAAAATTTTGTATCTGAAGTGCAAATACCAGAAATACATAAATTAAGACAAGCTTCCCTCTCCCCCACTGAAAATAAAGGAAGTCTTACTCAATTCTTGGGAGGAATTGCACCCAACTCACCCATGTTTTGTAGTAGGAAATTCAGAAAAGACCGTTATAAATCTTAGATTATATTTCAAGAGACATAACTAATAAATAGCACCTGGGGAGGCCCCTGGACAGTCAGTGCTCCCCTCCTCAGCTGGTAGCATCCTGGGAGCAAGGTAGCTGTGCCTTTTGAGTTCCTGAGTTGCTGTTACCTCAGCATTTTGCACATTGCCCCACCAACCAGCTGAAGTGCATAAGGAGTGCCAAAAAGTTACTTTAACCCAGATGCCCATCGTGAAACATAAGAAACAGCTTGGAAATAGGTCCTGTGTCAAGGAAGCTTTATTATTATAATATTACTAATGAATGGAAAGACAAAAGTTGAACCAACATTTGTTGCCTCCACATTCCTGGTAAAGGTTCAAACGTAAGTACGGAATTACCAGTGTGTGAGCTGTCTTTTCCCTCATTCTGTGCTAAGGAAGCGAAATTGCCATCAGCTTTAGTTTTTATAATTTCTGAGCATCCACGTGAAATAGCAAGAAAGGAAATACCCTACCCTCCACCTCACTACCAAGGGTGCCAGCAGTTTCTTTTAGATTCTGTAAGGGACACGGTGACCAGAAAGTCAGGACAAATGGATTCTACCAATAGCCAACCAACAAAATGAATTTTCAGATTGTTCTAGAAATGAGAACAGAAGATCAGAGAAGCCACAACAATGAGATCCCTGTTACACATGTATTCTTGGATCTCCTTCTTCCACTTTGTGGATGCTCTGAAGGAGACTTTATTTACATGCACTAGTTGAGAAACAGTTTTTGTTGAAAACAAATAACAATTACAAGAACCTGGCCAAGCTTAGACTCACAGATTCTGCCCAGCTAAATGGTGGGATATCTCTTTCTTACTTTTTAATTGTGCAAAAATACACATGACATGAAACTTTGCCATCTTCACCATTTTTAAGTGTACAGTTTGGAATATGGATGTCTTTTAAGAAGGATTCCGCTGCTAACAGAAAAAAAAATTTAATTATTTATCTCATAAGTTTAAACTAACTTCTCTAATTCCCAAATAGACATGGGTTTATGGAAAATACAAAAATCTAGGCTTAAAGTGACAAAGCAGAAATAGATTATGCCAAAATACATGGGAATAATAAAGGTATTCTTATATGCAGTTGATATCTGATCACCTCCTTCGCCTAAGTAGGGAGCTTTTCACAGTAAGGGCTGTCTCATACTAATTCATATCTTTGTAGCACTTAGCATAATGCCTTACTCAAAACTACTCTAAAACTATTTGCTGCTTGAGTGCTACCTATTTTTTGGTAAATAATCTTTTGTCCATTCAGGCAACTGCCCTGAAATTTTGCTGTGTTATGCCTTCATTTTGGAAGGGTGGTAGACAGGCAATGCCAGGGCTCCGAGGCTGCAGCCCTTTCTCCAAGGGACCATCATAGCACTGCAAAGCAACTAGAGAAATGACAGCCCAACAGACCCAGTGGACTGTAAACCAAAGCTAATAAGCTAGTTCAGCTGGCACATATTTTCAAGTGACTCCAAACTAAAATGTGTATTTGCATCAAACGATTGGAATTATTTTAGCCTTGGAGTTACTTAAACTTATCGACAGGGAGAAGAGCTTCTGATTTTTTCTATGGGTTTGTCCTGTCAAACATTAGTCTGCTCATTTCAGAGAGCAAGACTGATCAATAAGGTGCCTGAAAAGCTAACTCCAGGCAACGCTGGCAAAGAGAGTGGTACCTCTTGTGGCTTCTGCTTGGAACCCATTGGCACTGCACATTGACATTCTTCAGGAGGCTCTTTCTGCGTCCTTTCTGGCCTTTTTGAAAAGGCGCCACTGTGTTTTGGGAAAGGGTCCAAAGAGTAGATTAAGATCTAGTATTATGACTGTAACCTTTTTAACAAGGTGAGATTTCATAGAAAAATGTTTATAAAAATATGCCCCTTTATGAATATCGAAGATTAAATGTTCTGTAGCTGGTGAGCTCAAGTGGGCACTCCCAGCAGAATGAATTCTGTATTTTCCACCTCAAATCCTTTTGAATAAGACTGGAGTAGACATAAATTACATGTTTCTCTTTGCAAATTGGCCTTCAATATTTCATGTGCCAAGAATATGTTACAAAATTGGGGCACCATTAATATCTTTCTCCTAATGCTCTCTAAACAGATTTTTTTTTTTGTATTTCATCTCATCTGCATAAGCCATTTAGTGGCCAGCAAAAACTGTTATGAGGGCGCAAACTAATACATCAGAAGCAAAACCCAAAATATATTTAGTGCTCAGATCTAAGTTATTCACAATTTAGTGTCCTTTCCACTGCATGGGGTCTTCAGACAGTGTTCTAGGAAACATGGCTTAAAAATGTCACGTCCTGCCTGTGGTTAATGTTGTTAAAGAACAACGCCCTCCCCTCCTCTCAACATTCTGCTTGGGGTACACAGAACCTGAATCTTCAAACTCCTACCTTCCCACTCCCTCTCTAATTCCCTCAACTCAGACCAGGTACTTGTGCTGTGAACGACCTGATTGTCATTTTTACTTTAAACCTAACCAAAATAACTACAAAAATTTTGATGACCATCCAGAAATTTCTTTGGATTGTAGATTTCTGGGATAATGAAAATTATTGATTTAGTCAGCAACTTTGTACAGCTGTATTGAGGGAAAACGAAATTGTGTATGAGAATTTAAATTGGCAAAATAATCTAAATCCTGATAAATTTCGTACCACTTATAAATCTGTGAGACTTCTTAGCCTTTTAGTTTAAAGCCAGAACAGAATATGAAGACACTGACCTATGAAGGTCAAGTAAACATGCATCTTATTATCATCACAGCAAACTGCTTGACATTGTCTGAAATTTTGAAGGGGGGAGGAAAAAGGAAGACAGATTTTTAAATACACAAATTATTACAAACTGGCATCTCAGGCAGTCATTTGGTCTCCATTTGCAAGACCATTCTGGGCCACTTAGACCTGAGAGTGAAGTGATTAATAGCACAGATTGAAAGAAGGTATTTTAAAAAGTGCATTATCATCTCTTATTTTCATGAGGTTTAGGGATCAGGAGGTTACCGTGATACTTAGTTTTATTATTTAAATAACCCACTATGAATAAGAATTTGTCACATTTTTCCACTTGAATCATTTTTTTCTCTGAGGTTTCTTTTTTTTTTTTTTTTTTTGGTCATAGTATCTAGGTACTTAGAATCTAAAAATAAGATGTTAAATGTTTTTACTCTTTTTGTGCTCTCAGAGGACACTCATAAGCATTTGTTCTTCAGCTGTGTCTGTCTTGGAGAGGAGTCCTGCTTCTGTTCAGCTGTTATTTTAGCCTGACAGGAAGATGAGCCCAAATGAGATGCATGTAATTGACAATGATACCTATTACTGATGTCTCAGAACAGGGCCCTGCCTTTATTGGGAAAGATTTTATTGGACTTAAGATGTTTTCACTGGGCCAGTTTCTGTGGCCTAAAAGCACCTGCCTCATTCACAGCCCTTGGTGTTTTCGAGAATGAGAAGGGGAGCCTGGATCATTGCAGGGTGTTCTTCAGGGAACCCTGGGCTCTGTGTCAAGGGTGGGGGCTAGGGCTGGGGTCTTAGAGAAAAGAAGCAGGCAGGCAGAGGTGGAGGGCTAGCGTGTGAAGAGACAGTGACAGAAAGAGTGGTGGAGGATGCAGAGCACATGGAGGTTAGGCCAGGGGCAGACAGGGGGAATGATAGCAGGTATGAACAGTAAATTCTCCATGGATTTGTGATTGATTGGATTAGAACGGGGGTTTACATTATGAAGTGATTGTTTCCCAAAGTAGATTAAGTTTCTCGTCACTTGCTCCCTATTTATCACCTAAAATTCAACAGATATTACATGGACACAGAGTTTGATGGTAACCAACTAACTACATAAATACAACTTTTAAAAATCAGGAAACTGATCTTAGCCACATAGCCATTGGTTACTACTTACGCTTCTCACTCTTCTCACTCTTCTTACAATGTGTTCCTTAATTCGTTTTTAAAAGTAACTTCCTCATCATTTCAGTGAAATATTTCAGGAAACTGGTGTATTAAATTTGTATTAGTAATTTCTTTTTTTTTTCTTTCTTTCTTTCTTTTTTCCTTTTTTGACACAGAGTCTCGCTCTGTCACCCAGGCTAGAGTGCAGTGGCATGATCTTGGCTCACTGCAACCTCCACCTCTCGAGTTCAAGCGATTCCTGCCTCAGCTTCCTGAGTAGCTGGGACTACAGGCACCAGCCACCATGCCCAGCTAATTTTTGTATTTTTAGTAGAGACAGGTTTTTGCCATGTTGGCCAGGCTGGTCTCGAACTCCTGACCTCAGGTGATCCACCAGCCTCGGCCTCCCAAAGTGCTGGGATTATAGGCATGAGCCACTGTGCCTGGCCTGTATTAGTGATTTCGAAGGAGACCATGTTGGGGGAGCTGGGTGCTGAACAAACATGTGCAGGTAGGAAACTTGTCCAATTTTTAGAAAGTAGGTCCCTCTGTAATTTCACAATCATGTTGATTATATGGCCTCAAAATTCTTTGTGTTCATAAAGGCACATATTGCTTTGTTTTAAGTGGTGGTCCTTTTACAGAGAGACTCTCCATGGTGGTGGTTTAAAGGTATAACTAGTCATTGATCTTGGAAATCTGATGAAAAGAGCTCGGAAGTCATGAGTTCACATTCTTCCAGAGTAATGCATAAAGAGAAATATCTTAAAAACCAGATTATGCCATTCTTCTGCTTAAAACCTTTCGACGACTTTCTAGTAGTCTGAAAAACAGCATCTCAGTTCTTTAGAAAAGTCTCGCAAGCTCTGATCCCTGCTACCTGTCGTCTTGCCCTGTCGCTTCCTCTCCTTTTGCTAGACCCAGTCTAGCAAAACTCATGTTCTTTCCAAGTTCCTAGAAAATCCAAGCTCCTCCCTGCCTCAGGGCTTTTGTCCTTGTTCCCTCCCCTGAAGTTCTCCTTCTCAGCCCTTTGTATGGCAGTTCCCTTCACTTTTTAGGAACGCATCTTCTTGGCGAGGCCTTCTCTGCTGGCCTGTCTCAAACAGGCCTCCTGCTTCTTCACTCATAGTGTGCGAGTCTTTTCTTTGCCACACAGGTCATGTCTGATTATTTTGTGTACAATACTGTTATATTATACACAAATATAATGTTCACATATTTATCGTCTGTCTCCCCTTCTAGTATGCTTGTCTCATGAAACAATGAATTCCCCAGTGCCGGGCCTGATTCCTGGCCTCTGTAGGCATTCAGTAAAAAAGTTGCAGTGAATAGAATGGAAGAATGGGTTCAGAATTGAAACCTGTGAGTCTAAGGAAGAGAAAGGAATCTGTATAGAAAAAAAGTCAGAAGCTGTTCTACTGAATTTTAGTATTCATTTGAAGCATAGAGAATGAAAATGAGCCATTAAAAGACAGAAACACAAGGAAAGAAAAGACCTTTATATTCAAAACAAGTCAAAGAAAGTAAGCGTTTAAAATACCAAAACGAATGATTACAGAGCACAGACAGACAAAAATCAATTGTGTTTAATTCCTTTAAAAAGGTTTTTGGAAAGAAATAGGAAATATTCAAATCACCTTCAAATTAAGAGAAGAACATTAAAAGATACCTCTTTATGGTTAGTTTTAAAAGAAGGTAAATGGGAGGAAGGGGAAGAGCTGGAAGACAAAGCAAAAGAAGGGAATGAGGAGGAAGGACAAAAAAGGAGGTAGAAGTGACATGTAGACAGAGAGGAAGGGAGAGAAAGATGCTCTGAAAACTCTGGCCACTTATAGGGTTGGACAGTTCTCCCTGCCCTGTGAAATGCTAATTAGTTGAGTCATCACAGTTTAGAGCCCTGGACCTGCCATATGGGAGGGAAAACTGCTTTCAGAGCTGCAGAACTTCTGTCCGGAACAATAGCCGATGATAGCCATGGAGCAGAGGAAATAAAGCCAGAAGTCAGATTTGGCCAAGGGGGTATAGGTTTCACACACTGTTTTATCAGCCACTGGTTCTGTGATCTGGAAGCCCTCATGTCATCTGCACAGTGTCATGGAAAATGGCACCATTCACAGTGAATTGTCTTGTTTTTGTTGGAATGGCTGGTAGCAGTGCCCTAGACCCTGGGATTGACCCAGGGGCCATCGCGATGGAATTTTGGGACGTGCAAAATTTGCTTGCTGAGACTAATACAGGTTCCAACCTTGGTGGAGGAAGTGATATTTAATATCACATAAAACCAAAATAAATTATTCTCTAGGGAGTTGTCTGGTTGGCATTTCTTTCCTATTTTTCTTCCTTCCCAGGCCAGCTCAATTCTATTAAAAATTCTGTTAGCTAAATGTCAATGGGTTCAGCATGTCTCCTCTCTGTGCCACACATTGAAATTTTCCTATAAAATACTATTTTAATGTATTAGAGATAAACAGAATTTTATTAATGTCAGCCCCATAGAGCTACACACAACCCAGTACCCGGTCTGGGGTTACATTTCCCACGACTAGTTTATTATTGGTCTCAATTCAAGGTGACAAAATACTTATTTGGCGCACAGAAAAATGAAAGTGGCTTTGCTATTTAAACTAAATTGCTGGAGGATGAAGATTTGCATTTAGTACTCTAGCTGTTAGGCTTAATTAGGCTCCACAGTTTTCTAAAAGAATTGAATATAGAGTGTTCTCTCAGTTGTCTAAGAAGAATTAGCCAGCCTTGACTGTGCCAGGTTGGAAAATTTACTGGTTTATGAAGAAAAGGCATTTTACAGAAACCAAGTCAAAGGGTTTTAAGCTATGCTGGCACTTTTGTTTTCTCCAGTTAAGAATTGGTAGTGTTAATGTTTGCTCTGAGGAACTTCCCCGGGCCATTAGCACCCTGTAGGCTGGCATTATCCAAGGGTAGTGTTAAAAGTGAACTCATTTTGCAAAGTTGGAAGGTTTCCGGTAGAAGTATCCTTGTCTTTTTTAGTACTCAGCCATTTAAAAGTAACGACCACCATCTATACCACTCTACCTTATAAACAGTCAACAGCCTAGCCTTAATGAAGGACCTTTAGCTGTATTCAAACATGATCATCTGACACTAAATAAAATCGTGACCCAGGCTCATTAGGAATACCACAGGCCCCTCGCAGTACTGCTGTGATCACGCTTTGCGCTGATTCACATCTCAGATTGATTTTATTATCCGAAGATATAAGGCTTGGCTTGGATGGAATCAGTGAAAGAGGCAAACACTGTGGCTACAGAAAGGGGGTGATCTCCTTTCTCCCCATCATAAGGGATCACGGCTGACACTCCTATAGCAAAAGACAGATTAACAAGAGAAAAGCATAACAAATGGATTGCATGCACATATGTGCACAGGAATCATACAAAACACAAAAACTCGAAGAAAATGCCAGAGGGTTGATACTTAAATCCCTTAAATGCCCTCTTCATTGAGGAGAAGGAAGGAAGGCAGCGAGGGCTGTAAATGAATGAGCCTGAAGACCAGTCAGTGCTTTGTACATGATGCTGTTTGAGAACTGAATGGGACCTGAGAACAGAGGATAGTTTGGGATGATTATCTAGGCTCTAGGTGTGATGTTTAATTTTCAGTCTCTTCCTCTGTGATATGAGTTGTCATCTTTCCTGCTTAATGAACTTTCAGGGAAAGGATTGAAGGCAATTGTGTCTTTAGGGGTCCAGTTTCTGGGTAGATAAGGAAACATCAGAGGACAGTGTTATCCTGTGCTTTGGGAGAGACAGAGGATTAGCAGGGTGGCCTCCTTAGTTCAGCATGTTAAAGTGCCATATTTTGGGATATCATTTTCTGAGCCCCAACAACACCAATTTTTTTTTTTTTTTTTTTTTTTTTTTTTTTTTTTTTTTTTTTTTTAGACAGAGTCTTGTTCAGTCACCCAGGCTGGAGTACAGTGAGGTAATTTTGGCTTACTGCAACCTCTGCCTCCCAGGTTCAAGTGATTCTCATGCCTCAGTCTCCCAAGTAGCTGGGACTACAGGCATGTACCACTACACCCAGCTAACTTTTGATTTTTTGGTAAAGATGGGATTTCACCATGTTGGCTAGGCTGGTCTCGAACTCCACTCCTGACCTCAGGTGATCCCCCTGCCTCGTCCTCCCAAAGTGTTAAGATTACAGGCATGAGCCACCATGCCTCTCCAATGACACCAATCTTAAAAAAAAAAAAAAAAAAAAAGGCACTGTACTCCAGACAGGAACTTTTGAGAAGAATAACGATGATCCTCCTCAAAAAGGAGACAGGAGTAGGATTTACTGTGAATTTCGGAGTCATCATCCCCAACACCCCAGAGACTCGTTTTTGTCTTGGTAGGACTTCATGAGCTTCAAGATTCTCCTGCCTTCCCAATCTCTCAGGAGGCAGAACAAAATCCTTCTCCAGGAAAGTAGAATCAAATCAGAAACTAGGAATGAAGACAAAATCCATTCCTTCAGGTGCCTATCCAAAGATTTTTGAGTTGTCTGTAAATGTGGACCTATTTGCTGTGTCATGTCTTTTGCTCTATGAGTAACTATTTAGAAAATATGGTAGTGCTTCCACTGGCAAATGTAAAGCAGATCTTAAATTCTTATCTTGTCCACAGTGCTACTGTGGCCATGCTTTGCACAGATTCCTGTCTCAGGTTGATTTTATTATCCTGAGGAGATAAGGCTTGATGTGGATGGAATCAGTGAAGAACGCAGACACCATGGAGGCAGAAAGGGGGTAATCTAGTCTATTTCGGCCGATTCCAAGTGCCCTTACCCATCTCTCTAAGCCCATAACAGTTGCTTGGTGTCATCAGCTTGCCTTCAGATCCCATCCCCCCCTCTTCAATCTCTAGGTCCTTTTGCAGAACTTAGTGTTTTCGTGAGAGCAAAACTTTTAGAAAAAAGTTGTTTAATCTTAGAAAGCTGTTGAAACTGGTTTATCGATTAGTCTGAACCCGGTAGAAATTTAGTGGTTTTATTTTTCTCCACTCACTGTATTAACTGCACTGTGTTAAATCTCTCTTCTCCATAAATAACAGGAAGGCTGGGATCTTTGTTTCATTCATTAGTGTCATTGTCACTCAAGTGCCTAAAATAGTGACTGACACATGGTGGATCCTCAAAAAAGATTTATTAAATTGAACATCTTTGGTGGAACCTCATTTGTTTTTGTTAATTAAAAAGAAACTCGCTGGGCATGGTGGCTCATGCCTGTAATCCCAGCACTTTGGGAGGCCAAGGCAGGCGGATGACCTGAGGTTGGGGGATACCAGCCTAACCAACATGGAGAAACCCTGTCTCCTACTAAAATACAAAGAATTAGCCAGGCGTGGTGGTGCCTGCCCATATTCCCAGCTACTCTGGAGGCTGAAGCAGGAGAATCGCTTGAACCCAGGAGGCGGTGGTTACAGTGAGCCGAGAATGTGACATTGCACTCCAGCCTGGGCAACAAGAGCGAAACTCTGTCTCAAAAAAATAATAATAATAATAAAAAGGAACTCAGGGTTGTCTAGTTTAAGGCACCATTCTCATATTCTTTGTAAATCTCATCTTTTCCATTCCCTCCAGCACCTGCCTTGTTTAGTTTTAAAAGGACTTGGATGAACCTGGAGATCATTCTGTTAAGTGGAGAGAGTATGGGACAGAAAGACAAATATTGCATGTTCTCACTCATATGTAGGAGCTAAAACATGTTGATCTTAGGGAGGTAGAGAGTAGAATGGTGGTTGCCAGAGGCAGGGAAGGGTGTGTGTGTAGGTGGAGGAAGGAGGGGAAGAACAGGTTGGTTAATGGATACAAACATAGAGTTAGGTAGAAGAAATAAATCTTAGTTTTGGATAGCACAATAGGGTGATGACAGCAACAATATATTATATATTTCAAAATAGTTAGAAGATCTGAAATATCCCCAACACAAAGAAATGATAAATGTTCCTGGTGATGGATAATCTAAACACTCTGATTTGATCATTACATGTTATATGTATGTATCAAAATATCACATGTACCCCGTACATATGTACAAATATTAATGTATCAATTTAAAACATAAAAATAAAAGACTTGAATCATTGGAGGGGGTGCTTACTCTTTCCATCCTCCTCCCCTTCCCTTGCCTTTGGAGAAGGGTAAACGAATTTGATTTAGCTCTGGGACACTCTTACTCTGTCCTTCTTCTCATTCTCCTTCCCTTCCTGTATTTTAGGGTGGGGAGGAGACAAGTGTCTCTTACACCACTGGCCATGGCTG
This sequence comes from Mandrillus leucophaeus, assembly GCF_000951045.1. Lineage (NCBI taxonomy): Eukaryota > Metazoa > Chordata > Mammalia > Primates > Cercopithecidae > Mandrillus > Mandrillus leucophaeus. Next base: position 2,827,496 of record NW_012101721.1, read on the forward strand.
CCATCCTCTCTCTGGAGATGTGCCTGCTTCTCTGGTACCCCTGACTGGTGGTGGGGGCCTGCCAGATGGGAGACATCCAAATACTGGCCTTTTCATGGTACTCAAGGGAGGTTTCTTTAGAGCCCTTTCGGGGGACTCCCTATCCTGTGGTTCCTGGATGTAGGAGATACAGTGTCAACCCGGCTTTATCAAGCCACCCCTCAGCTCCGTTTCTGGTGGTACAGCCCACAGCCTTTCCTTTCTGAGCTCCCTTGACATTCTGGCTGCCCCCTTAGGTAGGACCCTGGCAAGGGGATGTAGGCCCACTGGCGCTTGGGAAGCTCACTCATCCTGGCCTTTGCTAGATGGTTCCTGACCCCTCTTGCCCTATCGTTTCTCTCCAATTCGCTTTTTGCCTGCTCAGGGTGGTTGGGGGACTCAGGGCCGTTCAGCAAAGCGGCTGACCCCGCAGTCATCCAGCTGGGAACCGGGATGCCAGGTTCTCCTTCACGCTGGCTCCTCCAAAGTCATTCTCTTAAGTAGTCACCTTTCTCTTGCTTTAGGTGAAAGAAAGGATAACAATGCCAGGGAAAGAAGAAGGGAAAGCTGTAGCTATTCTCACTAGGCAGAAGACCCCGAGCGAATTCCACCTGCTGTCTTCTTTGTCTTCTCTAGACTGGGAAGGAGGAAGGAGGGGCAAGTGGGGAGTGCGGTGTCGCGGCACTATTCTGCCATCTCCCTGAGCTTTTCCGGAGGTGTCTCTTCTCAATCATTAGTACTCTGCAGACTGCAGTGCACCTGCCCATCTCTTTGACCTTAGCTTTGCTTCCTTGGTCACCAATATAGGGCAACAGAACAAGTCCTGCTCAGGACTCTGCTGCGCAGTGAAAGAAACAGATCTCCACCTCTCTTTTCTGACTCTTTTAAATTCAGCCGAGCAGGGACTGACAGCACCATAGCCAAGTCCCGGTCTGTACAATAGGGCGGCTGTGGTATGTTTACAGTCACAAGATATTTCCAAATTCTTTGCTTTTAGTCTTGTGATTCATTATGTATGGGAAACTGAGGTGTATCTCATTCTTCAGCATAGCTCCTGATGGTAGCTGTTTATTTTGGAAGAACTTTCCTTGGATAATAACTTATCAAAAGATGCCAGAGCAATAAAGTATAATACTTCAAGGAAAAAAGAATTCTCATTTTTCCTGTGTGTGTTCATTTGACTGTCACTACAGCATTAAAGTCAATATAAGACACGTTTACTGACAGCTGGATTACTCCAGGTCTGGCAAAAGAGCATGAATCAACACTTCTGCTAAATTTCTCAGCAGTACATTGAATGTATATTTAATGTGTGTCATAAAAATGTGTGCAGATTGCTTGAGGCCTTCCGTCATTAAAGGCCTGAATGTCTGCCATTAGCCATCACACTGGTGGTACCTCCAGTATAATTGAAAAAGGTTTAGCAATATATAAGCATATGTAATGTTTGTCATTTCTATTAGTACTCTAATTAAATCAACCTTCTAATCGGACAACTTATAAAATCTTAAGTAATATGATTAGAGAAATAGAGGATGCAGCCCTCATATTCTGAAACACAGTTGGGTAGTAACTTTTTGATATTGTTTTACTGAATGGATGGCTTTGCTAAGGAAGCAGGTAGTCCAGTGTTGAGATTCTGACAAAGCTGCCTTTCTCTGAGTCCCCAAAAGATTCCAGGCAAGGCGGTTTCCATTGTCACACTTATTAAGGAATGGACCACATTTGCTCTATAATGACTGCAGCAGTATCTTAGAAATTCTAATCTCTAACACCATTTGCTGCAGAAAAATAACAGCATATTTCATTTATGAGAACGTGGGAAAATGGTTGTAAATAAATCAATAGAAATCTCAATTATATTTATTAATGAATGGGATTCAGTTGGATTAACGTTTATCGCCCTTATATTTTGATTATATCAAAACTGCAGCAGAGATTGTGGCTTGGGTGGATCCAAGAGTGGCCCTTTACATGCTATTGGCTTTGAGCAGACAGAATTGATCAGCAGTAGTGGCTTATACTACCTTAGTCTAGAAACCACTGTTTGAGTCAGCCAAAGGTGGATAGTCAACTCAGAACTCGCTGGGCAGAGTGCAGAATGCCAGGTCACCAGGTTGGACATGAGGGCAGACCTTTGGAATTAAAATATTGATTGAAGTCGTCATCTGTGGTATCTGTGCTACTGGCTTTTGTCCCACACTGCAAAGTTTGATTTTACATCTTTGAGTCTTTCCTTCCCTACCCTTAACAACAATAACAACAAAAAATAATAATAAAACCTGGCTGGGTGTGGTGGCTCACACCTGTAATCCTAGCACTTTGGGAGACTAAATTGGGCAGATCACTTGAGGTCAGGAGTTCAAGACTAGCCTGGCCAACATGGTGAAACTCCATCTCTACCAAAAAATACAAAAATAAGCCGGGCGTGGTGGTGCATGCCTGTAGTCCCAACTCCTTGAGAGGGTGAGGTGGGAGAATCCCTTGAGCCTAGGAGGCAGAGATTGCAGGGAGCCGAGATCATACCACTGCACTTCAGCCTGGGTGACAGAGTGATACCCTTTCTCAAAAAAAAAAAAAAAAAAGTAACAATAAAACCTTCCCCTACCCTTAACAAAAACAAAGAATAATAATAATATACAGTAATATAATAAAAACAGTAAATAGCTGCCATTTATTCAGTGCCTCCTATGTGGCAGGCCTTGTGCTGTGTGCTTTCTAGTGTCAGCTCTGGTCTCTGCGCCACTCTGAGAGGATTGGGCTCAGTGAGCGTTTACAGCTTGCTCAAGGTCAGACAACTCATCCAAGTGGTAAAGTCAGGACTTGAACCCAAGGTATAGAGTTCTACATGTGGCCTCCATCCCAGGGTGGGCCTACCCCATGTGCTCATGAAACAGACTCAGATGTGTTTATAGCCACAGCTTCCGATGCTTATCACCCTGCTCTTTTATTGCTTAGTCTTTAAGCAACACAAAAAGATCTATTATATCATTACAGTTCATTTTTCTCATAATTGTATTCTCAGCGGATGCAATTGACAAATTATCGAGCTTCTCTTGTCTCCCTGACATTCTTACATAGTTTTGAAATTCTTTTACATGAACGGTTCTCATAAAAAGAAATTTTGTTACTTTTCAATAGGAATCCACTCAAGTGCCCAACCCCCACTGCAGACACAATGCAAATTTGCCCACAACACAGACAGAGAATAAGTAAATTCGCAGCAGAAAAACTCATCCACGTTATAGGCCAGACTTAGGCAGAATTGCCGTAGTGCCCATTTATCCCAGGATATCCACCACACCTCCTTACAGTGTGCAGTTTATTTCAGACCAGCCAGACAGGTCTTGGTTCAAGGGACACAGCCAGGTTTAAACTTTCTCTAGAGGATAAATCCTCCCTCCGGTTTGTTTTCTGTGCCACTTTCCTGCCTACCACAGTGGCCGCCTATATTCCAACATTGAACTCAGAGAAGATAGTGATGTTTGCTGATTGTCTGAACAACACATTGTCCCTATTCTATTACCTCTTATGTATTAGAATTGTGATTCCCAAGCTTGATTCTGTCGTAGACTCATTTGGGAACTTGTTAAATCCACATTCCAGGGCTCTACCTCAGAATCTCCAGGAGTGGGATTTAGAAAGCATTTTTACAAAAGCTCTCCAGGTAATTCTTTTGGACAGACACTGCCGTAGAATAATAAATGGAATTTGCAATGAACAAGAGCTTATCAGAGCTCTGCAAAAGCTCCATGTCCACTCCTGCCTGCCATAGGGAGCTACAAGACTGTGCACAGAAAACTGTTTCAGGAGTTACCAATGCTTTTGTCTCTTTTCTTCCGGAAGCCATTTAAAATAAAGCTTGCATTGTACTGTTACTGGTCTAATTGCTCCTGTAAAAAGAAAGGAATGAAGATTATAATGGAAGTATAAATGCAACACCTTTTAAGGCAGGAACTATCTTTTAGGGATAGTGTTTTTAAACCCTCATTGCTTTTAGCAAAATTGGTGATGGGTAAGTCGTGATGAGAGGATAGAAATTTTAAAAAATTGGTGTTAAGAGTCGCGAGGCATTGAAACTTGGTAATTCAATCTCCACTAAAAGAAAAAGGAATTATAACAATAAAAAGCTTAAGTGATTAGTGCCCAGTAACAAAAATCAGACAGCTGCTCAGCAGCGTGCCTCCCTACAAGACAGAGAAATAGTCCAGTGGTTCTCAACTGAAAGATGGGCTGCCTTTCAGCAAGTCAGTTGTATGTTGAGTATGTGGAACTCCGAACATAAAGTAGCCTCAGGGCACAGGGGATTTCGGGAGGGTGGCTGCTTATCACATGGGGCGTGGCTGAGCCATCATTTTGACCAAATACTCCCTGTGGCATGCGCACCAGACTGCTGGGGCCGACAGTGTGCTCCCTCTGTCTATCGTCTTGGCCTGGTCGTACATTTTTCCTTGGCTGGTGTCTGTTTTATTACTTAATCCGTGCGCCATGCACCTCAAATCACTTTTGGCAACCACACTTTCTTTCCAACAGCATCTAATACGCGCAGCATCGCCCATTTACTCGGTAGCTCTTCACTGCTCGGGTCTTGTGTGCATCACCAGAACGGTTTGGGAGAAGGCAGACCGAGCTTTGCATCTCAGGTGTGTCACTTATCAGCTCCGTGAGCTTGGGTATGCAACCTCACATCTCCAGGCCTCTGTTCTTATGTGAAAAGGGAATAAAAGTACTCTGTGACTTATTTATCAGTGCATTCAGGTATTAGAAAGTGTCCTGCACATACAATTCTTCTCCAGGAGCTTTGGATACAAGAGTCAGTGGTAAATGGTTCCTCCCCTCCATGTTCACAGTCTAGGGAACGAGACATTTGTATAAGAAGAAAAATCACAAAAAGGGGGATATACTCCATGGTGACAATGGTGACAACAAACTCGGCTTTTATCCCTTCCCACAGCAGCGTCCTTTCCCTCTGCCCCCTTCACAGGCATGCCCCCTCCTTTAGTCCTCTTTATTCTTGGGATGACTTACTCGCATCTCTGTGCCTGGGCTTACCGGTTGAAAAATAGGCCTTGTATTTCTCATTTTATTGGAGACCCTTTTTAGCAGGGTCAACTTGGATTCCAAAGAGGAAGGAATGAGTGGAGAGATAGGGAGGAGAAGCTGCCATGTGGGCATGGGCGTGGGGGTACAGGCCATGTTTGTCACTGGGGACAGCTGGAATTATTAACATTCATGACCGGCAATTGGAGAGTAACTACAATACTTTAAGTTGTGGGGGGTGTGTGTGTATGTGTGTGTGCATGCGTGCAGGCACACACACACGATATATTAAAAATTAATCCTTGGGGGAGATTATATAGAGCAAGAAAGAGAGCAGAAAGATTAAACTCATATTTATTTTATCTGGGAGCTGTACAGTTTAAAGGAGGCTTTTTGTCTTCTCATTGGACAAAACCTGATAGATGAACTCTGGGGAGAGCCACCATGGAATAACAGCTTTCTCCTTTCACTTCTGGATTGGAGAACTGTAAGGCCAAGTCTCCTTTGAATTTCACATGGGACCTCTCATTTCCCTAAGAGGACCCTTTGGGTCTGACAAATGAAGATATTTTCAATGAGAATCTCTTATTAGCTTGGTATCTTAGGGCCAAGTTTTACTTTTGAAGATTAAACTGTTGTCCTGGCAGATTGGTTTCTGCATAATTTTCTGTGCACGCGGAGCTGGAGCTGGATGTCTCCATCGGCTTCGTCTTCACTATAATGAGATTATTTTTGGGTGTGTTTCCTGGGGACTCTATAGACAAGGACCTGTATTTTTTTATGCCAGTAACAGTGACCAAGACGTATGAGCATCCATCATTTGCTCAGTAAAATGCCCACTCAGTCACAGCTGTGAGATGAGCACAGGGATGAACTTGGTCAGGAAGACTAAATCCTGTTCATTTCATCCACTGATTAAATATGGCATTATTCTGGAAAAACTCCTTAGAACTGATCTTTCTCTACTCATGCCATAGGAGCCCCAAAGTGTCAAACGAATACACTGGCACCAAGATTGCTAGGAGAGAGGCAGGAATGTGGATTTCAAGATTTCTTACGAGACTTCACAGTATTGTGAACATCCTGAATAAAGAAGATATGTGTTCAGTGACAAGGGTGAACAGCCTCAATTCATCCTGCCCTTGCGGTTCTTTTCAGACCCTTGCTAGTTAAGTACATAGGCCAGCAATTTAGCATAGTGCTCTGGTAGTTTCAGGTTTTGCTGTATTAGATACACATTTCATGTGGGACACACAGACTTGCCCTTTTTAATGTTATTACCATGTTTTTTTAACGGCACTAACAGCACTTATGGCCCTCTGGATTTACACATGGGTGTCTAAGGGCCCCCTTTTTGGTTATACCATTAATTCAAATAAGAAGATGGCCACGTAGAAGACAGGCTTTGCCCACTACATCTTCCAAATATCAGTGTCTTGTCTTTGACAGTGGAGATCCTTATAAATTTGAAGCCTTGTTCAGCATTCACATTGGCGAGCAGGCTCTAGCTATTGTTGGCAGGGTGTCTGCAAACAATATTTTTAGGAGCATGGGAATTACTTTTTTAAAAATTAATTTCTGGTTTCAGAAGCTTGTCATGGTTTTCCTTTGCTTGGCAGATATTTATTATGCATCTTCTATGTGCCTAGCACTGTGCAAGGCACTGGGGCACAACAGTGAACAAAACAGAGAAAATCCCGGCCTTCATTAAGCTTATTAAATACATTCAATGAGTCAATTAAACAGTATACCACAAAGTGATGTATATTAATAGGGAAACAAATCAAACAACTAGGGCAACTAGGATTGGGAGTGCCGAGGAACAGTGGCGTTGGCAGATTAGATGAGTTTGAAAAGCAATTTGGGTACAAATAATAGGCTGAATTCTGCCCAGTGACTGGGCTGTAGGTACTTTTGTGACATCATTTGTGCTATTGTCTTATTATTTTATTTAATCTTTCATGCTATGTCTTGCTTCTGTTAGTAGTTTGTAAGCAACTTGAAGATGGGAATGATAAGTCCTAAGTCCTGGCTTCCCCTACGCTGATTCCAGTGTAGGACACATTGCAAATGCTCCCTACCTGTGGTTTAAATGGATTTACACCTCCCCATCAGCAAAAGATAAGTGTGACCTTGTACAGGGCTATTTCCTAAGCCTATATCAAGTGTGTAATGGGGGTGTATGTCATATTTAGGATATTCTTCCTAAGGTGAAATGGTGGTATTGTTGCAGTCCTTCGTCGAACTGTCTCCTTCATAGTAACTTCATAGTAACTGTCTCCTTGCAGCACAGGTTGGACTATGAGGAAAACTACCAGAGACCTTTTCTTTTTCTATTCCTCCTCTGGAAAAATTTGCTTCCTTAGCCTAAAAATCACAGGACACACAGTAATGACTTGACCTAAACCAACTGGGAACAGTTGCCTCTGTATTCATATTTAGCTCTGAAGAGCTTCAGACCTTGTGGTCTGATCCAAGATATTCCAGTTGCTGTCAGGAAATTCTTTTTTATGTTCTTTCTAAATTTAATTGAAGCCTATTTGTCTTTTTTCAAGGTAGGCTGTAGAAGAGGCAAACAAGCTAGTTGATGTGATTAGCAGTGAGCCCTGTCAGGGCCTGTCAGGAGCCTTTGTCTTGATGCTTTCTGCCCTCTGGGCTGTGTGAGGGATGACACAAAACCACCTGCCCCACTCCAAAAGCCAGTCCACTGTGCCTTCTCACTGGGCTTCCAGGACATTTTCTTCAAGCCCATTTTACTCAGAGATTCATTGATTATAAGGAACAACACACATTCAGAAGAGCTTAAATGAGAAAGAGGGGTGTGTTAGAAGCACACAGATGTGTCTAATGGAAGCTAAACCTGGCAGTGTGCCACCCTCGCAAGGGGTATGTAAGTGAAGTCATCATAACAGGTGAAGCCTCAGACCTCAGCAGCTCAGGACAGCAGATGTTGATGTCTCATGCTCAGAAACTCCCATAGCTGGGTGGGGCATACTGTGCTCCACACAGTCATTCAGGGGCCCAGGATGTCAAAGCTCTGCTGTCTTCCCCCTAGATGTCCCCAACCAGGCAGCTGATAGGGGAGGAGAGATGACTGAAAGATCGAGCAGGTGGTTTTAGGGGCCAGTCACAAAAGTGGCATAAATGATTTCTACCCATAATCCACTGGCCAGAACCCAGCCACATGGTCATGGCTCACTTGTCGGGAGATGAGGAAATGAAGTCTAGCTGGATGCCCATTGGTAAAGGGAAGTAGGTTTGGAGAACGGTTAGCCATCTCTGCCATAGCCAGGAAGTTGAAGTCCGTCTGGAGCTAGGTGAGCCACTTCCTTTGCCCTGACAGAGAGCTGTGTGTCTTCTGCACTTGTTTCTGTTCAGATGGGGAGGGGGACAGAAGATGCTTTTTAGGGAGTAAAGAAACACACATCCTCTCCCTCCTCCATGACTTTGCAGTCCTCTGTGTGGACACTGTTTCGGCTTGCTGGAACACCATGCTGGGGTTCGGTAAGGCCCTTCATTGTCCCTTGCTCTTGGCCAGGGGTCAAAGGTCAGCTGAGTTGTTAGCATATTCTGTGCAGGCTCATCTCAGACAGCTAACAACAGGCATTGAAATAATGTCTGTAAAATACGTGAGCAAAGACAGTTCTCCCAGGAGACTCTGACCTAAATTTTGAGCCAGGCTCTGCTGATTTGCCTCTTTAACTAGGAAAAGATGAAAAAAAGGACAGGTTCCTTCAATTCACATCTGTTCAGTCTTGCCTCGGCTCTAGACAATGTGTGTTCCTCAATGCCCCCAAAGGGATAAGGGGCTTTACCTTCTCTCCTTTCGGGGTTTCTACACTGTATTTTCTCCCCAGTATGGCAGTCAACACAACTCCCAGCTCCTAGGCTCAGCTGCACAGCTTTAAGGGGGTTCAGATGAGTTTGGGATCGGGCATATATTAGGAAGCCTGTGTGTGTGTGTGTGTGTGTGTGTGTGTGTGTGTGTGTGTCAGAGAGCGGGGGGCAGGGGCTGGAGAGAGAGAGAGAGAGAGAGAGAGAAAGAGAGCGTGTTTAGGAACTGCTGGGGAACACTGCAGTTCTCCAGTGAACACTGTCCATTTTCCCTGCTTAATGTTTGAGGTAGCTATTACAGGAAGAGGAAGGACAGTCGGCCTGACCCGCCCCATAGAGGTCTGTCCCACCCCTATTGAGACTGGAGAACTGTCACCACCTTCCCACACCAGAAGCCTCTTCCACAGGGCCATGTATACTGTCTGTTTTATAAGCCACGTCTCAGAAATGTTAGGGAATATGGAAATGTTCGTGCCAGTGCCATGGTTGTATTTTGAGGGAATGAAACTGTCTTCTCAGGTTCAGGAGAGGTATTATAAGAAGAGGAACCCATGCCCAGACAGCCCTGCATTGTTGAAGGAGGAATTGTGTCCTACGTGTTTGTAGTAACAGAATCCACAGCTAAGAAAAGACAAGCTCAGGAGGGAAGTCTTTGGGTAGATGCTAAAGAGCCTTCTCTTTGTTCTTTGTGCCAGAAGCTATAGGTTTCTAATTATGATGGCAGGAGAAGTGTCTCTTATGAAGTGTGTCGCTGTGTATAAAAATATCTCTATGTTTTGTTATTGCTGTGTTCTTTGTGTGATAGATGTTATTAGGAGCACACTCTGTCCTTCTTTCCAAGGACGTAATCTAACTGTTCTCTGTTTCCTCTTCTTTTTTGCTTTTCTTTCCAACCTGGCGATGTGCTGCTGTGTTCTGTTGCAATGAAATTCCATCATCTGTTTCACATCGCAACAAAAAGGTAAGGAACTGCAAACCATATTAACATGCTGAAACAGCACCAACTTATATAACATGCAAAAGGAGATGCATTTTAATCACTGGGAATTTTCTTACTTTAAGAGAAAAAGTGATGGATTGTGAGGACCTCAATTCTCGTATTGATGTTTGGCTGATGGATTTCACATCTCCTGAGGCCTGGTGTTGAATGAGACTCAGGTTTATGTGTATGATGGGGGAGAAAGTCGTGGAGCAGGGGGAGTCTTTGCGTTTATGAGTTTTTGTCAGCAGCTCACAAACTTGGAGAGAAACTCACAGACATTTCAGTTAAGCTGTATAAAGACCAAAATATGAAATAAAAAGGTGAGAGGGGTGTTAATATTGCTTTGGCTCCAGACTTTGAAGCAAAAGTAATTCAACTAATAATGAGTTCATTAACTATGTGTCATGTTAGGGGAGAGGCCATTTATGTTCTTTGCCAAATGAGAAAATTTGTAATTTTGTATCGGCTAATCACATCCACCTACCATATATTCTTTCTTCTCTCTTTGCCTTTTTTCTGTGGGAAAACAAAACATAAAATTGACCGTGTTAACAATTTTTAAGTATACCCTTCAGTAGTGTTAAGTATTTTAACAATGTTGCAAAATACATCTCCGGAACTTTTTCATCTTGTAAAACTGCAAGTCTATACCCATTCAACAACTTTCCTTTTCCTTTCCACTTCAGGCCCTGGCAGACACTCTTCTACTTTCTGTTTGTAAGAATTAAACTACTTTAGATACTTCACATAAGTGGAATCACATAGTATTTGTCTTTTTATGACTGCATTCTTTTACCTAGCATAATAGCCTCATGGCTCATCCATATTTTCTCATGCAACCGAATTTTTTTCCTTTTTAAAATCCGAATAATATTTCATTGTAGATATAGACCATATTTTGTTTATCCATTCACCCACCGATGGACATCTGGGCTGCTTTCACTTCTTTGCTACCGGGTTGCCGTGAACATGTGTGCAACTTTCCCACCATATCTTTTGATTGGATGAATGGATGTGTATATCCATTCCAATAGTCAATTTTCACTGTCTCTTGTATTATTAAACTTTCAACATAGTCAAGCCAAGCATTAGTGGCTCCTTAAGGCTGAACACTCATTTTGAGGCTTAGTGGCTGTCAGGTTCCTATCCCCTGTCCTATAACCCAGCATCCTTTCTCTTCCCTACTTCTCTTTCCTACAAATTTGGGGCAGAAGGCTGTGGAAGCACATGTTCCCCCTGCACTCCCCATCACCCTCACACTAGAATGATTGTCCTTTGTGACACACAGTTGCAAGTATTTTCGTAATGTGTATCATTTCATGTAAATGATGTGAGCTCAGGATTAGCCATGAATTCAAATCGTGTTGCTTTGTTGCTTGGGAAGAAGCTTATTTTATTGCAGTAACCCATACTAAGAAGAAGAAAGCACCATGTGATCCTGAGTGGCAGACAGTTTCTGTTTTTCCTCCCACTCCTCACTGGGGCACACTGGATCAGGCCAGGGAGAACAGTGCCTGAGCTGTAGGGCTATGGGAACAAGACCTTATCGGTCATTGACCTGAGGTTCTGATGGTGAAAAAGGGGTCTTTTCCCAAAGTTCTCTTGGGTGCTGCTAACTGTGTGAGAATAGTGGAAAGGGTGGGAGCTAAGGAGGTGAGTGGGTAGGGAGATTTTGGTAATGCTGGAGCTTGTGGCAACCAACGTGGCTTCACTACAGTCCCAGATTTTCTCGGGGAGCAGCTTCTATAGGCAGAGGTGGGGTTCACCTTCGGATAGCCAAGTTGAGAAAAAAGTAACAACCATTCGCTGATTTTTTTTTAAATGTCATCTGTAAGAAAGGATCAAGAATGTGCTTCTTAAGCAGTAATATTAGTAGATTCGAGAGTATGTCCTAGACTGGGTACTTGACACAGAAAACAGACTTGGGCAACAGGATCTGCAGAGATTGAGCATGGGAAGTGCAATGTGTTGAACCCTTGTGAGGCTCCAGAGCAAGATGAAGATGCTCCAACTGTTCAGCTTCTTGAAATACACCAGCCGGGTGGTGTATTCCCTGGGTAGGCAGTGAACTTGCTCCTTAGATAGGCCCCCTGATTCAGGACGTTTAGTGTTAGTGGCACTTTAAGCCTTCGAGAGCTGTTTGGGAGCTATTTTGCTTACTAGTGCTTTTGTGTACATTCCTCTGTGTTCTGCATGGGAAATCAAGGACGTGCTGGACTAGGCACCTGCCAGAGCCACCTGCAATGCCATGTAGGCAAGGTGATTTAACACCCAGGGTTCCACTTACTGATTAGACTGTTTGCTGAGAAAGCCAGGGCCAGCTAGTTCTTGAAGATCAGTAATGGGGAGGTTGCATAACAGGTTTTCTGGTATATTATATGGGTCTGGGGAGTACCTCTTTTTGTGTGTGCCCCAAAATTAGTATAATTGATAAAATGCAAGGAATCTCCCTTGTGGTTTCATTTACTTTTACGTTAATTTGCAGGCAAGGGTGGACACTGGACACTTCACTTGCTCAGGGTTTTTATTTTAGTGCACTTTAAGTTGAAATTAAAAAGTGATACAGACTGGGCATGGTGACATGTGCCTGCAGTCCCAGCTACTTGGGAGGCTGAGGCAAGAGGTTCACCTGAGCCTAGGAGTTCAAGGCCAGCCTGGGCAACAAAGTGAGATGTTGTCTCTAATTTTAAAAAAGTAATACATAGCATGCGTGGCAAGAATGGGACTGCGAGAAAGGAGACAGTTTGAGACATAGTAGTCTTAGGAAGTCCATCACTGCAACACATGCAAGTAGAAAGAAATACACAGCCGCCTTAGATTTTGGCTAGAGACGTTATTCCTATTGAGAATTACAAATGAGCTATGGGAGGGGAAAAGGAACAGGTGTGTGGGGCTGTGGGGTGGGCGAGAGGCAGTGAAGGAACCCTGGCTAGGTCCACACTCTCCAGAGGGCTCTCCTTCGCCGTGGTGCAGGAGCAAGGCCCTCCAGTGAGACGGGGCTGGGGACCGAGGAGAATTGAAGCAGACTGGGCAACAGAATAGTTTCTGTGAGGTCTGGGTCAGGAAGATGAGGAGGCGTGCGTGAAGCATATCTGAGCACCATCCATGCTTCTCAAAGTTGGTGGTGTTTGAATCAGTAATAAGCCAACTTCGCAAAGATTTGTCTCCTCTCCATCTCAGTGATCTGCGACCCAGGCAGAGGAATGGATAGAATGGATGGTGGGAATGGTCTGAGGCCAGGAATTGGCTTGAGGGGTTTAGGAAAATGCTAGCCGTGCAGGAGGCTGGGATGTGGAGAGGGTAGCTTCCAATTCCTTAATCCTGAGCCTTGGAATGGAAAAGGAAGGCTGGCAATAGACAACAGAGGGATAAGTGGTCCCAGTGCAACAGGAGGAGCTGAATGGAGTGGAATGATGCTGTGGGTGTGGTCAGACTGGGGACATGGACAGAGGATGTGTCCAGGGGAAGGCCAAGGCTGACACTGACCAAACAAAGGGCAGCTGTTGCCTCTTCTGAGGAATGGGGGGCGCGGAACATGGACAGTATGCTTAGAGAGAGTCACTTTTCAATTAAATCCAAGAAGAGAAGGAAAGATTGAAAAATAGGTATGGGATACAGAGTAGCTTAGTAGTCCTAAAGCAGGGCATAGCAGGCAGAGGTTGTAGAAGGGAATAAATCTTTCCTTTAAAAGGAGGGAGCAGGCAGTGGCCATGGTTTCTTTCCCCTTCAAGACCAGCAAATAAAAAAATGAGTAAAATATAGAAATAGCTTAAATAACATGAATATTTTATGTTCCCCATGTTATCTGGAAACCCAGCTGTTTGCTGACCATTAAAAGAAGACAGTTTATAGACCTGGTAGTAAGTTATTTAAAAGGAGAACTCAGAAAATATATCTGTTGAAAGATGTTTCTTGCCTTGAATTCTCCATTATGCTTTTGGCCTTTGCAGAAAGAAGGAAATAACATTATGTACAAACGTTGTTAATTACTCATTAATCTGACATTTTGATGGCATTAAGCAACAAATATTAATTTGCTACTCAACATTGTGATTATATCTAAAATGTATGACATCTCCAAAAATATGAAACCTACATGTCAAAATTACTTTCTTCAAAGACTGATTGTGGCAAAACTCATTATTAGGGCCTTCTGTACTTTAAAAGCTTTAAATGAAACACTGCAATTTACAGAATTCATTATGGTGCACAACTAATTAGAACTTTAAAGGAAATCACAGTAGGGAATTAGACATTTTAAAGAGCATTTTCTTGAGCTGAAATGTTCTTCAGGATAAAGGTTGTTTTGCATCAAACGAGGCACTTGGATTTTACATACATATATAGACACACACTCTGAAGAGTAGCATGTTTGACCAGTCGTGTTCGGAAGTCATTCTTGTTCTCTATTCAGACAAAAGGAAAAAGCAACAAAGGCAACAAGGGAGGGACAAGACAGAAATGCAAATTAGATGTCCATAGCATACTCGGGGAGCTAAACAAAAAATGCAGACATATCTAATTAATTTCCAAAGCCAAAGCCAGCTTTACCCTAGGAAAAAAAACATTCTCATCTAAGAAACAGCAGTGCGGGCCATGAGTCCCAGGTGTATGGGTGATTACAGCACACAGCAGAGAAAGCCACTGTTGTTCGGCTCAGCTGCCTCTGTGCTACACAAATGTGCTTACAGAAAGAGTATAAAATCGACCATGGATAACTCCCTCCCTTTCCCCCAATTGATTAATTTCTCGACGTGCTGGCAGATTTTTCCATGGATGGGGATCAGGTTTGAGAGATGAATGTGTAAATCAACAGCAGGTGGGAAGTTGAATTTGTCTGGCCCAGCTGCTGTTCCCCACATTTCCTATTCTTTTTGGTTATCTCAGTCCAGCATCTGTCATGGAGCAGGACTCATGGGCTTCTGTCATCTCAGGCCTAGGGAGCCACAGTGTTGCCTGTGTCTTCCGACAGCTTAGTGCTTTCAAATAGCAAACGGCAAGAATGACAGCCCCGTCACCATTAGCAGGAACTGCCAGAGAATTGAGGAGGGTATTTTTTGTATCATGTATTGAGATTTCTCTTGATATGGACACATGCCTTCCACTTCACCTTGAATTTGGATACTTGAATGATCTGGGCTCCTTTTACAATACTTCCTTTCCTAAATTTATTGCATAATAACAGTCATATTTGAATGTGATTTTCTTTGTATTTTAATCTTGGTGATTGTACAATGGCGATAAAAAATGACCTGCTTTCTTGCCCCTTAGATTAAGTTTTGAAGGAACAATGTATTTTCCACACACTCCGGAAATCTCTGTGGAATTTAATCATCCAGCTGAAACACATTTTCAGAATTTCGTAACATCATACAGTTTTAGTGTTGGGTGTAATCTTCAGAGGTCAACGTCTCTACTCTTCCAATGTGGGAATCCTTCTGCCTGAGTCATCACAGATGGCCCCCCATTCTCTGCCTAGCGTAGGTCGACGAGGTTGACTCCGATATTGAGGCAAATGGCTGATGCCTATCTTTGACAGTACTTCACCATTAGAGCATTATCCTAGTAATACTTAGCTTACCTTTCTTAGACAATAGGGTTGCTGTTTCTCCAAGGCTTTCTTTGAAAGCGCAAACAGACTGCCTTGCTTGCTTGCAGTGTTGCTTGGATAGATCTTATCTTCCAAGTGAAATTACAGTTACTAATGTCATTTAGAAATGTTCTACAGAAAATATTGACTGATTATTACTGGCAGAAAGAAAGTCAGGTCTTTGTCTGATATTTATTATAAAAGAGATGAGTGACATTGTCTTAAGTTTAGCTACAGCACAAAATATTACTTTCAGTGCTATAGCAGGATGTGAGCACTGAACTATTTAGCTTATGTATATTGTTTATTTTCATTATTTGGGCATTGATTTTCTCTACCATTTGTTTCCACATGAAGTCTTTTTTTTAACAAAATCTAATTTCTCATAACAAGCAGAAATGCTTTTAAGGAATTTATTCTTTTTCTGTCAAGTTGCAGGAAACATCAAATATTGACTGTAAGCTGTTATCAATTTGATATATGACAAGGTCTGCCATCTCTTCATGTACACATGTTTTCACAGCCCTTCATTACTTTTTTATTCTTTAAACCTTAGCTAAAGTATTTGGTACACTGCATTTGTTTTTATATAGTTATTTGTAATCTTTGGGGTAGAGAAAAGTAAAACCAAATATTATTATCTACAGATTTCCAATAGAATTGGCTTCAAAAATCTTTCTGTACATTTTCAGCAAAAAAAAATAAATAAATAAAAGTCATCAGAAAGGGGAAAAAAATTAAAAGAAAATCCCAAATTATTTGGAAAATTGATAGGAATAGACTATCACCCATAGAAATGTGGAGTATTCAATTAAAAACTTGTAAAGAGGCTCCACATTGTTTTCTAGTGATATTTTAATTTGTCAAGGAAAAGATTATATGCAGATAAAAAATTGTGACATCTTAGAGTTGGAAATTCCCTGGAGATCAAACCCTTGCAGCCTCTTCATACCTCAGGTGATAAGCAGTTTGTCACCATGATCACAAACATTTGCAGAGAACAAATTAGATGCCAAGCAGTGTCTCCAGTATGGGTTGCAACACTGAATGGGACAAAGATGAAGAAACAGCTCCCACTGTCAAGGAATTACATTTGTGTGGACTATCTGCCATGCACAACAAGCTGAGTTGTTTAAATTTTGCATCTTATATCATCCAGACCCCGCCTCCTGTGTCCTCAGGGACTCATAGAGCTCAGAGTTAAGATTATCTTGGAGGTCTTCTAGGCCAGCCTTTTACAGGTGTAGGAAACCTGTCTGTGGAAGCCATAGTTGAACACCGTCCTCTGGATGGGCTCTGATAGGTCAATGTTTCTGGTAAAACTGAGCACAGCCTTCCACCTGTGGTCCAGCATTATGAAGTGAAGCCATTACCTCTCTAGTTTTAGACACTAGACATCCCCTGAGGAAGGCAGCCTGAGATTTTGTTAGCTGCCACACAGAGTTACTTGGCATAAAGCTGATGGTCAGCTATAAACCTTAGGCCTTTTATAACATGCATTGCTTTGGAGCCAAGCCTCCCACATCCTGTACTTGTATATTGGATTTTTTGACCCTGAATGTAGGACTTTACATTAATCTTGTTTATGTTTCATTGTGGTTAAAATTGGCCCACATTCCAGCTTATTTTGAGCGTTATGAGTCTTGATTATTTTCTCCAAATGGTTTTGATTGATTACTTCATTTGTAAGTAACTTTTGCGTGTTCTCCTTCCATATATGTGTATTTATTATTTTATAAATCATATATGTGTGTCATTAGCTAATACCTCAAGGCATAGTATATACTAAAGGAAAGATTCAAATAGTGAATTAAATTCAGATTTCACATCATCCTGAGGATTTCATTTCATTTTTCTTTTTTCTTTTTTTTTTTTTTTGCTTTTTCTGATCAGATGTTATCAAATCATTGTTTTTATCCGGTAGGATGAACATAGTGCTCGTACTAGGAATAGTAGAACTATCCGTTCTGCTATTCACTTATGCTTTCATTATTAGTATTATCTTCAATACACTATGTTTTTGTGGGAATCTTTTTTGTAAGCCAGCTGTTCATTTAGGGAAGATTTGTTTAGTTAAAACTAGATAATGTATTGCATAAATCCATTTAACAGAGCTCAACTAAAAGGCTGTGTGTGATAATATGGAGAAGAGAAAAACAGATGAGAGAAGGCCCTCTGGATGAGCTCTGCTGTGATGACCCACTCTGCCCTCAGACTTGCATCCCTAGCATGACATGCCATCCTCCCAATTACAGACCAGGTGGCAGTATCGCTGTCAGTCAGTGCATTTAAAATGTTAGTGAAGCTGGCCAGGTGCGGTGGCTCACACCTGTAATCCCAGCACTTTGGGAGGCTGAGGCGGGCAGATCACGAGGTCAGGAGATCGAGACCGTCCTGGCCAACATGGTGAAACCCTGTCTCTACTAATAATACAAAAAAAAAAATTAGCTGGGTGCAGTGGTGTGTGCCTGTAATCTCAGCTACTTAGGAGGCTGAGGCAGGAGAATTACTTGAACCCAGGAGGCGGAGGTTGCAGTGAGCTGAGATTATGCCACTGCACTCCAGCCTGGCGACAGAGGGAGACTCTGTCTCAAAACAAACAAACAAAAGTTAGTGAAGCTTAAGGAATTTTAGTTTAAAAATAGACAGAAAGTGCTCAAGCACTGCCTTCCCACATCGTAGTGAGCCACCTTGCATACCTCTCGGGGCTGTACTCACCCTGCTTTAGTGATCTCTCCTCTCGTATATCAGTTGTCTGCAATTTTTTTGTCATCCATATTTTGACAGCTCACTTTTAGGTGTTCATTCCAGTCGTATATAAAAGTAGGAGTTGAAAGAAGGATTAAGGCAAATTACTGGAACACTTGCGACCTCTTTCTAGCTTGACATCGATCCATTTATCAACCCTCTTGAGGTACAGATTTTTAACTAGATGGGAATAAGCTTGATTGTCTTGACAAACAGCCTCTAATTTTTCCATTTGGGCTAGAAGATTATCATAAGACATACAGTCAAACACATTGATTCTAGTGGTAACTGTGACTACCGCTTACTGGGTGCCTCCCCAGTAACAGGCTTAGTACTAGGCTCTTTACGAATGTTATTTCGTGTGTTTCTCATGGGAAGCCTATGAGATGGGAATTTATTCCTGTGTTGGGAGGAATAAGTTAGGAAACAGACACAGAAGGGTAAATTTGGGGGCAGCTGCAAGTGTCACATGAGCAGGTTTTTTGACATTAGTGTATATCATTAGGAAATGTACCAGGGCGTGTCCACCACATAAATCCCTAGAGTGAACAGCAAGATGGTTTCAAAGGATGCAGAAACATGAGTTTTAAACCGCTGTGTTCTCTGAGTATGTAACACTTTACCCGCTTTTGGAAATTGGGACAGCTGCATGTCTGTAGTATGCTAGCCTCCCTCCTCTCTGTGCCACACTGCCTAGGGGACAGGTACCAGCGTGTTTTTGGTTCATACGCACGCTCCTTTAACAACCCAGGTAGAGATTGCCAGGACCTGGACATAGGAACATGTGCAAAGTAGCTAGGTGCCCTCTTACTCTTCCTCACCCACCTTTAACTGCAGGCCCCGTTTGCTGTGTTTATCTTTGCCGGTTGGAGAATCATTTGAGGAAACAGAGCTGTTTTCTCTGCCATCTGCTGCTGTCTTGCCACCTTCCGGAAACAGGGGCTTTCTGTTCTCTGGAAGGTGTGTATAAACCAAGCAATTTAGAGTTAGGATACTAAAGTATCATTTGAAATGATATGTTAGTTATTTTCATTTTTTATTGGAAATTTTCAAACAAATTTCAAAAATTGAAAAAAAAATAGTACAGTGGATACCTATTTACCAACCAGGTAGATTCAAATGAATGTTTTCCATATTTGCTCTTTCTATACTTTTTTTCTGAAAATTTAAAGGGATGCAGACATCATGACACCTAACTCCTGAATAATGACTGTATCTCAGAGTTGTATCTACTAAAAATAAGGATATAATCTCTAAAATAAGGTCATTCACCTACATAACTGCAATGCCATTTTCATACATAAGAAAATTAACACGAATTCTCTAGTATCATGTAATACCCAGTGCAATTATCCCTCCGAAATGTATTATGTATTTTTTTCCCCCAAACTAGGATTCAATTAGTTTTCATACATTGCATTTGGCTTTTATATCTCCAATAGTTTTAGAATTTAGGCTTTTGTTTTGACAGAGGTGAGAATAAAAGATCTGGATGATTTTCAAAAAAATATTTAAATCCCATCTCACATGAAGGATGACTTTTCAGATTAAATAGACTATTGATCTAGATTGTTCCGGTGGTTATTTTACTTGGTAGTAAATGGCGCCGGATATGTTAAAGTTGTAAAATATAGAAATCTCTAAAGTGTGTACATGAACCACATCTTAACAGAGGCAGTCCGTCATCTGTAAATGTACATGGGACCTGAGTACTTTGATGCTGTTGTACGTGTGAAACCATCTCATAAGCAAATAATGCATCAAGGGTTTTGGCTCAGCACTGATAATGGATTATAATAGACTGAAATTAAATATGATTTAAGTGACAGGAAAATGCTGCCAGCTAAGTAAATAATTGATTCATCATCCCCCGGTTAAACCTGGCAAGTTAAATTGCAGGGCTGGAATCGAACGCTTGGTAGAAGCTCCTCTCCACATTTTAGTCCTGATAAAAACCCTGGTGAAGAAGCAAAGAAAAGCCGGAAACTGTTCAGAGAAAGGGCCTGTCCCTTGCTGCGTCTTATTTGCAGTATCGCATCGTGTGTATTAGTTGTGCTGTAGAAGTAGTGATAAGAAAATGAAGATCCAGGAAAGAGCTGTCACAGAAAACATAAACAAGTAGAGATCCATGGTTGCTTGGAAATCAACAAATTTAGAAGGCAAGTGACAGCATACCGTTTCTTTTTTCATTTTGTTCTGATTGTGATAAGTGGGATCAGTATGACTTAGCCTAGCAAAACTGGTCCCAGCGTGTGCGTGTCACTGTGTGGCTGCCACTGGATGGTCAAATGACCTTGGCTTGGTCACTAGCCTGCCAGTAGTCTGGGTGTCTGGTTTCTAATCTGTAAATAAAAGACTTAGATGGGAGATCTCTGAAGTGCCCTCCAGCTCTTCAGATCTAAGATTCTAACAGCCAGAAATCTCTGTAACATAGCGCTCTCCTGATTTCCTCGTGTAATTATAACTGGTCTTTGTCATGATGACCCTCGGCCATTACAGTCCTCCATGTGTCTCCCAAGTCATCAAAGAAAAATTAAGGTGTGCACTTAGTTTATATGAAGCATATGATTTTGTTCTACGTCTTAAAGATTAGCAGTATTCTCCTAATACTTTATTAACGAGAATGCTATATGAATCAGAATAGTCTGTTCTGTGACCATGTAGAATAAGAGAAATTTTATTGTAATTAGAAAAAGATGTATATATTTTTAAAAATGGAATAACCGGTCAGGTGCGGTGGCTCATGCCTGTAATCCCAGCACTTTTGGAGGCCGAGACGGGCGGATCACGCGGTCAGGAGATTGAGACCATCCTGGCTAACGTGGTAAAACCCTGTCTCTACTAAAAAAATACAAAAAAAAAATTAGCCGGGGGTGGTGGCGGGCGCCTGTAGTCCCAGCTACTCGGGAGGCTGAGGCAGGAGAATGGCGTGAACCCGGGAGGCAGAGCTTGCAGTGAGCCGAGATCACGCCACTGCACTCCAGCCCAGGTGACAGAGCAAGACTGCCTCAAAAAAAAAAAAAAGGAATAACCACTAATACATTAAAGTTACTGCTTAAAAGCCCTTAATTCACAGTCATGCAGCAACGTAAAAGAAAAAGAGCTGACCCTACTCATTATCCAGGGTAATGTTATGTTGGATTTTAATTATAAAGATCGGTTCAGCATTTGTATTTTCTGGGTCAGCAGAATAATAGCCTTTAACAAACTTTTTAGACTTTTAAAGCTATGATTTCTCCACCATAAAATGGGAAAAATACAGTACATGTGTCAAAGAGTAGTAAAAGGGTGAAAAGAAATCACAAATTGTGTATGTAAAGAGCCTGGGGCATAATAGGTGTTGACAAATGTTAATGATCATAGGCATTGTGGTATCACTGAGTCCTTGGCAATTTCATTCAGGGTGGAGAGTCCTCCAACCAATCTGCATGATCAGGAATCAAGACTCATTATGTTATGTCAGTCATCTTAATTGGCTCGCAACATTGGATTGACCTTACAGCAATTCACTATCTAACTCACAACCTGAGAAAGATCGATACCTCCTCTTAGTTTAATATGGAAAATAAGAATTCGCAATACACTGATTTCAAGCTACATGAACATTTTGTCTAGAAAAGATTGACACTCATTCATTCACTCTTTCCATTTTACTGACCCCAGAAATGCCAATAGCAGCTGTCTTATCTTCAAATGTAAACATATAATAATATGAACAAAGAATCCACAAAACAGACCTTCGTTGTAAACTGTGATGATGATTCTTTATATTTGAATCTGAGCTAGATCAAATCACATTTCCCTAAATATAAAAAGCACAAATGACAAAAACATGATACAATTCAGGAATCATGCTCAACACTGACATTACAATACTATACTACCTTATATGAAATGATTTAGTATTTGTTTCTGGAACAATTGCAAAAAGGAAAAATCAGAATCTCCCACTCAATTTTTCATCTTAGAAACTTGAAAATACTCTTAACCATATTAATGAAGACAACTCCAACGTTGTGAATAGTGGGCAAGTGAACACTATTATCCTGTCTTATTGGCTGTCACCTCTTCTTTTTAAACACCTGTCTATCCGTGGTCTTCTTCATTGCTATACAGTTGCAGAAAGGTTAGCTTTTAATCTTTTCCAGGTCCATGTAAAGAAGGGTTTCCATTTTCACTTCATGTGTGTGTTAATTGAGGTCAGAATGGCGTTATCCTGTGTGATTGGGAGCATGAGCCCCACCCCACCCCCACTTTCCTCCACCCCCTGGGAAACAGGCCGTGAAGTGGTAAGAGTCTGTGATAATTTAAGCACATCTAAAAGCAAGTAACCATCTCTGGAGGCAGTTTCTTGAGGCACCAGCATCAGGGTTTATTCTTCTGGAAACAAGCATTGTCATAGAAATCAACTCTGGTGACACTCCTTTTTTGGGTCGGAAAATGTCTGTCTTTGGTTTTAATCAAAATTGCTCATAATCTGGCTTAACAATGCCGTAAAGGCTTTGGTTTATTCTGCCCCAGGTGAATGAAAATATTTGCTGTGAAAAATAGGTTATTAGTTTTATAGCCCTACCTACTTCAATGCCTCTATCAAGAGTATGAGAAGAGATATTAAATCTCAATTTTTAATAAAATTATTGACATCATTGGGGAGCTTTATAACACTTGACATTTGCTTTCAGTGTTGGGGGAAAAAGAGAAAGTAAATTGATTGGATATTTATTTCCTAGGTTGGAATACAAGTTACTTTAAACATAAAATATGTATTTTGCCTTTGAATACAATGAGCAGAATGGGTTGTTGGTTCTGAAAATGAACATAAATTTTAAGATAAAATGGGTAATGTGGTAATGATAAGGTAATCTGATAGCTAAATGAACCTATTTTATTATATTCCTCATTGGATTCCTGTTGCCACCTAGACACTCTACCAAATTGACAAAGTATTGTTCGGACCCAGAACACACAGCTCAGGAGTGAAAATATACATCACATAATGAAGTTAACTTCTTTTCAATAATGGGCTTTCAGTATTACTTTTTCTATGAGAGTTTAAAACAAAACTTCCAGAAAATATCTTTGAATGTGAACTTGCTTACAGAGAATATCTGTCTATATTCCAATGGAATTTGCTTGTAGTGAATGATCGTGAGATACTGGGACCGGGGCAGCAATGGAGTTGATGGCAGTGGTTGCTAGGCACAGGCCATCTGGGACTGGACAAGGTCCAGCGAAGACTTTGAGGGGTAGAGGGAAGCCAAGGGTCCTCTGTTACTACCTTAACAGGTTGGTTTGCCTATCACTAGCTGGTTCAAACCCTAGACCATCAATATGGAAAGGTTCCTAATACAGTGGGATAAGTGAGGGGTCTGTGTCATTAGGGAAAAAAAAAAACCTGCTTATTAAAGTGTCAACCCTTTAACACCATTTGTCACTGGCCTCTACAGGGAGCTGTTTAGGAATGGGCATGCCTCTTTGAAAACATGAGATCCATTTTCCTGAAGAATGATCTCAGTTGATAAGTTTCCTAGTTGTGCCATTATATTGCTACCAAATTCTCTTGAAAATATGCTGGCTTCTGCAGTGATCACTTGCATTTTCAGGAAAAGGCCTACAAAACTTGTATAAAGGCCAGCTGCAATTCGGTTTATTTTATCTGTTCCTACACTATGTGCAACAGACTGTCTGAATTCTTCTTTTTCCTTGCCTTGCTAAAGGTGATGCCAGCTTATTTACCCCAGCAGTGTTCTTGATGTAGATGTTAAAGTGCGCGATAGATTTTTAAATGAATGTTTAATTACTTTCTGCTATTCTGAGCTCATTGCAATCAGCAGCCATCTTGTTTGAGGATAAAACAAAACAAAAACAGCTAGCTCATGGGAGGAGCAAAGGCCTTTGCAGGAGTGGGGGACAGAAGACCATTGTCAGCGACAGCTGCTGGAAGCTTTCCCCAAGCACAGGCTCAACTGCCAGAGGGTTCTGGAGGCTTTGAGTTTTCTACTGATGGTTCCTCTTCTCTAATGAGGTCACCTCTCAGCACAGTAGGTGGGACGACTCTGCTAATGGGAGATTCAGAAACGCAGACTGCAATTACAGTCTTTGTTTCCAGCCATCTCTCATAGTTTCTGAACAACCCCAGAAGCTTGTAACAGGGACAACTCCTCTACAAATACGTAATAGAGCCAGATAGGACATATCACTTATTGGGCAGCACCTCAGGGCCAGACGCTATATGGTGAGAATGACGCTGGCCAGGAATTTACATGATGCCATTTCTATAACATTTAAAGCTATGTCATTTACAGTTTCATATAGTCAGGCAAGTCGTATCATCCACATTATGCCAATGAAAAACGCATGGTTCAGAGGGTATAAGTTGCCTGTCCATGGCCACTAATCTAAGCTCCGTATTCTTCAAAGTGGGAAGAATACAATCGTACCTGTGCCAGTTGTTAGAGTTTTATAAAATACTACGTGTGAAAACACTTTAAAAATGAATGAATGCTCTACAAATATCATGTCTTACAACAATTAATCCTAATATATTAATATATTAATATTAAAATAAAATATATTTTTAGTACCACACAGAGAATGGAAGCAGATAAACATCTTCTCTCCCCTCCTTTCACTTTCCTTAATGGAATTCAAGGAGAAGCCTGACCTAGGGACCTAGGGACAACAGAGCCCTGGTCATCTGGACTGGGCAGTTCGGACGTGCAGGTGTGGCTCCCAGCAACCGCCTCCATCTCTGCTTTCCCGTCCCAGGATTATGATGCTCGTGTCACCATGATGACAGGCCACCTCCCTACTCCCAGCTGGCCAGATCAGTCACCTGGGCCAGTTCTGGCCAGGTCATTTTTTGTTTGTTTGCCAAGCTTTTTTTTTTTTTTTTTTTTTCCCCAAGTTAACCAGATCAAACTCCATATCTCATTTGGATTTTTCTGTCCTCTTAATTTCTGTATATTTTTGTGATCTGATTGTGAATTAGTAATTCTCTTAGTGAGGCAGAATGAAGGGTAGAATACCAAACAAGATTCTGCTTGAATTCCAGCCCCAAGGTGAGAAAGTGGGCATTCATCCAAGTGAAAATTTTTGCTCAAGTTAGGTAAGGATTCAAAGACTCTGACGCAAAGCTTTAGTACATCTCCTTATCTTAGATTGAACTGATGCATAGCTGTATGAATGTTTTCATCAGGCATCACCACAGGTACTTTCAAACCTGCTCACTCAATCCCTGCAGCAGTTTCGGGTGAAGGGAATTATTGTCCCTTTTGTTCACAGTGAAGACTCTTCCAAGTTTCAGGAAAGCTGCTTTGCTCCAAGGCAAGGGTCCCTCCACTCCGCTGCGCTGATTCTCTGCACAGCCGTATGAATGGGGCTCTTGACTCTTCCCAGAGGGGTCAGTGGGCTGCAAGATAAAGCAGAAGCCAGTGAGTAACTGTCTCACCTCCTCACTCTCCTCCCTGGGCTGAGAGCTCCAGCATCTCAGCTCTTCTCTAAAAGGATCCTGCAGTGACCAAAGTGGAACATCACTTTCTGGTCTTCAAGACCAGACCAATATTCGGGGACTTCCAAAGAGAACAAATTGCTTATGCTTCCTTCAGACCAAGAATCCTGAAAGTCATTTGAAGGTGCCTGGACTACTTTGAACGGGAGCCAGTACCTCTGCTGGACCCTGGGTGGGGCCTGCCAGTGGGGGGGCCTTCCTCCAAGACAAGGGTGCACATTCCCACAGCAAAGGCTGGCTAGGGCTGTGCCTTTCTGATGTGATGGGCATGTGACATCTTGCTGATGAGAACAATGACAAGAGTAAACATATGTTGAGGGGTTCATCGGAGCACCACATGCATAGTGATATTAAGGAAGAGATTGGATTTTAAAAAAAACCACTGGGAAACCATTATAATAATCTAAATAAGGAAAGATAACATCTGGCTGAGGACGGGGCAGAGGAAGTGGGAGAATAGATAAATGGAAGAAATAAGATGAAGGAAGGATCAGAAGGGCTGGTGGCTGAGTTGAGGAGGTAGGTGTAAAACTTGCAAGATTTAGAACTGGGTGCCAGTGATCGAAGCCCTCGAGATCTCCACAATTTCTATTTCCCTGTCTGTCTCTAAATAAAAGTATTTTTCTTTAATTACAAAAAACTAGGAAAAACTTATTTTTTTACCTTCACTTTTTAGTGTTTCATTTAATTATACTGTTACCATATTGCTTTCTGCTACTTTTCATTGCAGATGGATTAGCCAAACTTTGTTTCCTAGCCAGAGAACAAACTGAATTACTATTTATAATTCAGTTTCTATGGAAAATGAATTATAAATTTCAAGCAGCCTCACAAATAGAATTTTGGAATATGGAGTTGTGGACTTCTTTTATTGAATTTTATTTGAAAAAGAGATATTCTCGTAGTAGATGTGGGATTGCCTGAGAAGAAAGGTAAAATTCGGCAGCATATATGTGGGGGTCATTTGCATAAAAGTGAGAATTTAAGAGGATGAAAACGATCACAAAGTGGGCAGTGGGGAAAATCAAGGCAGCAGTGTACTCCATTTGCCCAGCTAGTTTAGAACTGAAAGGAAAATGAATACAAGGTCTGCTTTATTTTAAATTTTAAGAAATGAACATTTCTATGGTAAAAATCAACTGCAAAAAATAAAGGTAAATCACTCTTTTAGGAAAGACTAATTTTGGTGAATTTATCTTTGAGTTGTAAAGAATATTAATTAATATATCAAGCAATGTGAATGTCCTTTTTGAAAAAAAATGGATGGAGCCGTACATCCTAGTTTAAAATGATTTATAATTAATTTGTTTGGCGAGGCAAATGAATGGTTTGTGGCAAAGGGCTGGTGGTGGCCCTGTCTATATGGAAACTGCATGAGTCCCTCAGATTCATACGCATGCCTGTCTGAGCTGTGACACCAGCCTGCTCATTTGGGATTTCCTGTTGAGAGTATAATTTTTCATCCAAGTTGCTATATTTAATTCAACGCAACAAGTCTTTATTAAGCATCTTTCATTCATATGCCAGCACCAATATAGGCACTGGGAGGAGTCAACATCATAGGACCCTTTCCCTGCCATTAAGAAATTTGTAACTCATTTGGGGAGGCAAGACAAACTGACATCAGCCAGTTAGAGTTCAAAAAAGATGGAGTTATCTTCTTTCTGTTCACAAACTGTTGGACAGTTTGTATTGCAGGGACATGGAAAGAAAGAGAGAACAAGAGAGAGAGAGAGCACAGGTTCTGGAAACAGAAGCAGTATCAGGAGACCTTGTGAAGGAAGAGGGATGTGGGAAGAGTTTGAGTGGATTCAGGATAGAATATCATCAGACTAGGAAGAAGGGGAAAGATGGGCTGGGCGAGGAGGAAGGGGTGATCAAAGCCTCATCCTGATTGTCCACATCAAGAATTATGGGAGAGGAAACCCAGACAGTTGAAGTGTGTTCAGTTAAAGTGTGAAGACCTCGAATGCCTGGCTAATGGATGTGACCTTGATCTAATAAGTAGTAGGAGCAGGATGTGGCCAGTGAGACAAACCAGTATTGAGCACAAAACTGTACAAAGCCAGGTAATGGTGCTGATGCTCCTCAGTGGGAACTCGTGAGCCATGTTGACATTCTGAAATGACAAGCCTAAGAATAATGAATCTGCCAGTCCTCTGGCTTTTAAAGACCTGAATCCTAAATGGACAAGGGGTATGGCCCTAACTTGAAAAACGCTAGCTGCAACCAAATGGACAGAAATATAGAGTCCAGATAGAAAATCTCTTGCAAAAGAGAGAATGAAGCTGTGGGACCCTTGTCAATTTTCAAAAACCACAACCCAGTCAGGCAGCACATATCAGAGCTCAAGAGAGAAAATATGGCCAAATTGAA
Organism: Mandrillus leucophaeus; assembly: GCF_000951045.1. Taxonomy (NCBI): domain Eukaryota; kingdom Metazoa; phylum Chordata; class Mammalia; order Primates; family Cercopithecidae; genus Mandrillus; species Mandrillus leucophaeus. The sequence goes on from NW_012101721.1 coordinate 2,855,594, forward strand.
TTGACCGTCTTCGTGATCCTGAAAGCACTGCCTGTAAGTGAAAATATACTCACTCCTGCGAAGGCTGAAAATGACTTGTCAATTGGATATGGTCAGGAGACATTCCCCTACTTGAGAAACTCAATGAATTTTTCACTTTTAAGGCAGGTTTGCCATTGTGGAGAAAAAGCCACAGAACTTCCTGATTGGTGCACACATTCTGAGAGCCCAGCATTCCACTCACTATTGCATGAAGTTGAAATGATAGGAAAAAAGGAATCTGCAGCTGTCTCTTTTTTCCTGCCCTTCCGCTTCTGTCATCAGCTTTCATGGAAAGCTTTTCATGCAGGGGCAAGTTTTGCTAGCAGACCCAGGCCCATACCAGCAGCTCCTGGCCTTCAGTTTCCTGAGCTTTGTTACTCATCAGTTATAGTCGTCTGTTCTTATCTCCAGTGTAGCAAGTTCTAAATCCCATCATCTCACCAATCCACGGGGCTGAGCAGCTGACTTGGGAAAGATGAAAAATGGATGTAGGAATCAACCACAGAGCAGAAAGATCCCCAGCAGAGCTGCAGGCTTGGAGGTGGGAGGGGAAGGGAATGGAGGAGGCACATTGGGCATTTGATCATCTCTAAGTACATAAAGCATGCCTGTAACACACCCTAGAATGGGTCATTTAAGTGTGCATTTGCAGTAAGTTCCAGAAAACTACAAGAAATGGTTGAAAGCATCCAAAAATTTAAGAATCCTGTTTAATGAGTTTTAGGAGGGCATCTCTCATGGGAGCCTGGGGTGCCGCAAAGTTGCTATTAGAACTTCAGCATCACAGCTCTGGCCTTACTTCTTTGATGTACCCCATGTGTAGGGTGTTACAGGCCCTGCCTTTGCAAACAGAACCCAGGTGTAAAGGCTGCAGAAGTCTTACTGTGGATGGGCTGTGCTTCCTCCATACTGCATCTGTGCATTTCTGCTTTGGGCATTATGGTTTCCATTTCTTTTAACAAGTGGAAACTACAACTGCCACAATCCCCTTGGCAACTTCTCTTTTCCAAGCCAACATATGAAACAAATCAGTGTAATGTGCTCGAAAAATATCCATGTGATGTTTTAAACATGCGTATTTCCAACCTGTTCTCCTTCAGAACACTTTGCCTTGGCAGGCAAGCACTACCTTTACATGCTTTTGCTCTTTACGTACTAGGCCCATCCTTAGCCAGATTGATTTTGCTTTTATTCATGTTCTTTATGAAATTGGCTCAGATATAGGAACATGGAGCATTTGTAACTTTTACTTATTCATTTAATCAACAAAACTATATTGAACATTCATTGCTGTCCATTGTTCTAGATGCTGAACATAAAAAGATGAAAAATTTGGTCCTTCCTTCAAGCATCTTGAAAGGAAACAAGCAAGTACACAAATATTTGGCACATAACGTGGCATATCCTTTATAGAAATCGGAATGTACAGTAGAAGTTCCAAAGAGGAGTGTTAAGGATCAGCGAAGACTTCGTTGAGGAGAGTGGGGTTTGCAGCATGTGTAGGAGTTTGTAAGGAGGACTATAATGTGACTGGAGCAGAGCTTGGAAACATAGGCAGCATGAAACTCTAGAGGTCTGTGCATGCCGGTGTTAAGAGCATTTACTCAGTTATCTCACTGACTGGGGTAGCGAGCCTTTGCAAAGTGTGAAGAAAGGCAGTGACCTCATCCTCATCTTTGTGCTTTATAAAGATGACTCTGGTATAAGAGGAGAATGAATTGTAGAGGGTCAAGCTAGACAGATTCAATTGCTGGTAGTTCAG
>NW_012101721.1:2857626-3070297 GCF_000951045.1 Mandrillus leucophaeus
TAAGATGTTTGTCATGATTCTGGCTTGGATATGTGGATAGATGGTGACACTTTTAAGATTATGAGTGAAATAACTGGTTTGAGTGGGAAAATACTGAGTTTTGTTAGAGATAAACTTTCAGGTAGAAACTTAAAGTGAACAGTTATATGTCTGAATCTGGGGCTAAGTAGAAAGGCCTGGGTTAGATATATAAATCTGAGAGTGTGTCTTGTGTGTGCAGGTGGCAGTAAGGGTAATAGAAGGAAAAGGATCACAGAAAGTGGAAAGCTCACAGGTTTGATCATTGTTTCTGGATTTGAATCCTGGCTCTGTAACTGTGTTTCCTGTGTGACACATTGAGAAAGCTGTGTAACCACATTGAGCCCTACCTTCTCATTTATTAAATGGGGTTGGAAGGATTGACCTTAAGGCATTGTTTGGTTATTTATTTAGTCATTAATTGAGCAAATATTTATTGAGCTTGTACTATGTGCTTGGATGTAGGAATGCATATCTGAACAAAACAGGGATAGTCCAGGTTCTGAGTGGGCTTTCAGCCTTGACAATTACTGTAAGGGAAAATAGCAAGAAGAATTGCATAAGAGAATAAATGTAGGACACCTGCCACAATTGAAGTGCACAGAATAGGCCCTCAGATAGTTCCAGCCAAAGTTCTAACTTTAATGGAATGATGCAGATAGACTCCAGTTTCTGATGGGTTGAGGAGCAAATGAGAGATGAGAAATTGGCAATAACAAACAATGATTACTCGTTCAAAAGTTTGGCAGTTAAGAGAAATAAGAATTTTGAGGACTATATGGAGAAGACTGGTGGTTGAGGACAGATGGGGGGGTTTCAAGATATGAGTCTTGAACATGTTGACATGCTGAGGGACAGGAGCTAGTGGAGAGGATGAAGTTAGAAGAAAGAAGAAGAGAGGTCTTTCGGGAAATCAGCAGATGCAAAGAACAGCCCCTTTTTCTGAAATAGCAAAAGAAGCATGTGAAGGGGATTAAATGAGATAATGCATTATAAAATGCAATGAATGTCATTTGGGGTACTTAAAAATTGTGTTGACTTTGGCTGTAAGCATGGATACACACATATCCATATTCACATCCGTGTACTAATGTCTATAACTACACACACCCGCCACACACAAACACACAGAGTTAAACGTTTTAGTTGAGACTGAAGGAGGAAAGCTGAAGTTTATACCTGGTCACCTCACTTTCTTGATAAAGGAGGAAGGCGTCTGCTGAGAAATGGGACAGAATTGTAAGGTCACGAGGATAGGAGTGATGGTTTAAACTGGCCTCTAAAAGAATGAGAGAAAGAAGAAGGGGCATTTAGAGGAGGACTCCTGAATGACACTGGGGGTCTGCTGGAGATTGGAGATCATGTGTTATAGACACTTAAGGTTGGGGATTTCCTGCAGCAAGCCCCATTTCCCTCAGAACCTTTGGGATTGGCTGGGAAGCTGTGGTGTAACAAAAAGCAGGTGAGAGAGAGTAAAGGATGCTACCAGGACAGGAAGTGAAGTGGTGGACTACAGGGTTTGAGTGCATAGAATGAAAAGATGCAGCCAAGGAGATCCCAGAGAGGATGACACTAGATGGCTCCATAACATCCAGGAGCAAGTGCACAGGCAGTGAGGAAGGAGAGGAAGTGGAAGAATTGAAAATGGTCATTAGAGAGCTGTATATTGGAATTTCAATTTTTAAAAAGGGAACAGCTTGGCCAGGTGTGGTGGCTCATGCCTGTAATCCCAGCACTTTGGGAGGCCAAGGCGGGTGGATCTCTTGAGGTCATGAGTTCAAGACCAGCCTGGCCAACATAGTGAAACCCTGTATCTACTAAAAATGCAAAAGTTAGCTGGGCATGGTGGCAGGTACCTGTAATCCCAGCTACTCAGGAGGCTGAGACAGGAGAATCACTTGAACCCAGGAGGTGGAAGTTGCAGTGAGCTGAGGTCATGCCACTGCACTCCAGCCTGGGTGACAAAGAGTGAGGCTCCATCTAAAAAAAACAAAAACAAAAAAACAAACAAACAAAAAAAAAGCAGTCTTAGAATGCCTCCTAGGTAAGGACTTGCTAAGGTAGAATACAAGTGATAGCCATAGGAAATTGAGGAGCTTTGAGGCTGCTCCTGCACCCACCCACACTAATGAACTGAATCTTCTTTCTGCAAGGTCCCAGTGGTCTTTAGTTGCCCATTTATATGTCCTTTTCTTCATTCTCAAAATTTTTCACATCTCTTAGAGTCCTTTCCTGTTGACCACCTCCTTCTTCACGCCCTCTGCTCCTTGGGTGTCTGGCACATGTATGTACTCTTGGTTCTCCTCTCCTTCCCATTCCTCCACTCTCTTCCTCTCAGCCCTCAGCTTGCTGATGGAGACATACTCTGAAGACTCCTCTGTCTCCACATTTGCGATCAGAGTCACACTGTGACAAAGGTGTGCCAAAAGATTGGTGGAGGGAAAGAGGAGGCAAGCAGACCAGTTACAACACTGGTTCTGGAGTCTGAGCAAATGACACACAAGCCTACAATTGGAAAGTGGCTCTGGGAAAGGGAAGAGAGATAGATGTGGAACATATTTTAGAGTTGATAATGAAAATCAGTAGGACTTGACAACTGGGAGAACACGTATATGGGGAAATGAAAACAGAAGGACAAAAGATGACTAAAATGTTGAGACTAACTAAAAAGAAGACATTAACAGAAGGAGAGAACATGAGAGGACAGAGGCTTGGGAGTAAGGATCAAGGGAGATATTGGGTTCTGTGTGGGGCATGTTGAGTTTCAGGTAGTAGCCGCCCATTCAGATAAGATGTACAAAACATAGATGAAAATTAAAATGGTGACCAAAGACAGCAAGGTGAGTACTAGAAATACATATTGGGGGTTAATGACCCTAAGTTAGTTGTGTGAATGACACACTAGAGCAGAGGAAGGTAATGCCAATTGAGAACTAGTAGGAAGAGATGATAGGAGGGCCAAGTAGAGAACCTCAGAGACAGCTATATTAAGTGGTGGCATGAGAAAAGCTCTCAGAAATACAGATTTGTCGTGACATGGGCAAGTAGCAAATAGACAGTGAAAAGAAAAGAGAAGGCAATAATCTTGAGGTCTAGGGAAAACTTTGTAGAAAGACTAGAATTTTTGTGGCTCAGGGGAAGGAGAAAATAAGGAAGAGAGAGAATATAAGCAAAGAGCTACTTGTTGGATTAAGCTGTAATCAAGGAAGACCACAGCCTTGTACCTTTATTCCTCTGAGGTGGTAGAGAAGGAGGAATATGTGGGCAAAGAGGGAAATGTTCAGATGGAGAAACATGGCAGGCTGGTGGTCTTCAACATTCTTGGTAAAGGAGAAGGTAGGCATCTCCACATGGAAGGCTTGGAGTAGATGCTTTAGGGAATGGAAAAGGCACTAGTTAGACCTGTAGGTGATGGCCTGGGAAGAAATTGGGTGATTGGATATCCTGGGTTGCCCAGGACAGTCATGGTTTACACATGTCATTCCAGCATAATTATTTTAATTGTACCTCTTGCCACTCAGTTTGGAATATATATTGCAGGGTCACCCCAGAGAGAAGCAATGAAGACTTAAAGACAAAAGATGTTTCCCTAAGGAAAAAAAAAAAAGTCAGACACCCTGGCATATTCTGCTTAAAAAGCTGAGGCACACAGCATGTCATTTGCACTGTTGGGTCCAACAGAGAAATGAAAGGCTCAAAAGCCTAGAGAGAGCACCTAGGGCATTTGAAATTTAGTTCATTAGAACGTCACTGTTGAGCAGATGCCCACACCCAAGTTGAAAATGTTCAAAGTTTATTTCCACATCGAACAAACCAAATAAACAACAACTTTTTCTTTGTATTGGTTCTGTTTGGAGCAATTGTCAATACATTCTTCTGTCCTCTTTTTTCCTACTTTCTCGGTACATAATACACATCCTAGTCAGACAGTGGCATTAAGTTGTTTGGAAGTCGTATCTTTTTTTAAATCACCATCTAGATCATTAGCTCTAAGTATTTTTGGTTCAGGCTTCTGTATACTCCTAAACATTACTGAGGACCCCAAAGATCTTTTATTCGTGTTGGCTCTCTGAATCGATGATTATAAATACGGAAAAACTGAAAAACTTGAATATTTATTTATTAATTCACTTAAAATAGCAGTAATACATATGTTATCACAAATAATATATTTTATGAAAAACCAATAAATTTTTCAAAACAAAAAGTATCAAGAGGCACTTTTTTATTTTTGCAAATTATTTTAATATCTTCCTTAATAAAAGACAACTGATTCTCATATCTACTTCTGCATTCAACCTACTGAATATCCTTCAACAGAAATGTATGAAGAAAATCCAGCCTCACACAGATACGTAGGGAGGAATATTTTAATCGACTTCAAAGATAATTGTGGGTATTCTTTAATACTACACCAAAATTTGACAAGCAGAAGTTTATTAAAAGTTGACTGCAATGTGGAATCTGAAATCATCTATTGGTCATTTAGAAAATATTGGTTCACTGAATGATGCAGTGTTGACAATAACAATATATATAATATTTAAAAATTGTATACATTGGTATCGCCACAGTTTCATCAGACAAGTCTTTAAGTATTGGAAAATTGTTAAGCTCACGTTGGTAGATACAGAGTTTCCAAAAAGCAATTTTTCGCTTGAAAGCTTGAATTTTATTTGTGGCTAACAAGCCACAAATACTACCAGGTTGTTTCCTTAAAATGACAGGCTTACTTCATTCATTGCTGGGAAAATGTCTTCCAGAGACCCAAGTCTGGATAACTTTGTTTCTCTGTCAGTAGTTATTTCATGAAAAAAATGTGAATCCATCAAAAACGTGGCCAGTTGAGCTCACTACTCAGTTGCATGAACTGCAACTGAGACTATTGTACTTCAGTGCACAGCAGAAGTGCTCTATTCTCCCTTCCCCTTTGGTCGCACAGAATTTTAAGAAGATGTGTATGTTCTCATGACACGCTCCCACCTTTCTCTTCTTCTCTCCCCTTGTCCCTCTGTCTTCGTTGCTCCTGTAATAAAGCAATCCGTGTGCATTGTACATTATCCTGGTTGCTTTTTAAAACTGTCTTCTTAAATTGTGGTTTTGCAAGCCAAATTATAGAGTTCACCCAGGGGCACAGCTTAGATATCATTCCTTCTCATTAATTAATATGTTTTACCGAGATGTATAGTAGACATGCTATACATAGTTGTCCACAGAACACTGAATGAATGAAGTGGATGACAGCCTCTCTATTTATTGGGTTAAGTAGGGTTGTTGAGGGCATATTTTTTCTCAATTGAATTATTAAAACAAACAACATCACCCAAAACAGCAGACAGCTTAATAACTGTGTTTATCTAAAACATCAAGTTCTGTGTTTCAGACATGTTTCTTTAATAATAAATAATAACACACTATTTCTAACAATAGTTATCTCTAGAGACCGGTGCTACCAAGTGAAACGTAAAACTCAGCATCTCCTTTGATGCAAGATGGGGGTTTTTAGATACAATGTAGACCTTTATTGAGTAGAGTGATTTATTTAATCTTTTTAAATTACATACTGATGCCTGTGAGAATTCCATAAGATTAATCATCCAATATCATCGATAGCTTGTTGCAGCTTACTTGTAAAAGGTAACAAGAGAATTTTTAAAAACTTACATTCATCTATCTTCTCAGATTTGATAGTCAGAAATATTGTAGTTTATAATTAGGAGTTACACTCTGTGTATATATATATTTTGAATTGTATATATTTAAATTGTATATATTTCTTCAATGAGATGTTTATGTATTCTAATAATTCACTTTTTTGTGTGTAAGCACCTGTTGGAAATAAAATAATACTAGATAATTAGGCAGTATCCAGAACTGCAGAAATGTTCACAGTGACAGTTCACAGTGAAAAGTCTCCATTTTCAGTTCACCGTCTCCCTCAGAACTGCCGCTCTGAGACGCCGCTGCGTATCTGGGTGAAACTTACTAGATATCGTGAAGAAAAGTCTGTGGTGTAGCCCTTACAGTTGAGAATGAAACTATCCTTTCAGACTTTTTCTGCATATATCAACATGTATTAGAAAGAGAATTATTTCTAGTAAATGCATTTTAAAAGTGAAAATGTAGTTGTAGCTTTTAGCAATGTGATTTGTAAAATATCATTACTCAGTGTTCATTACTATATGTATTCATTACTGTATGTAGCTCCATCCTTCCCACTGTGCCCGAAACTAGGTTTCACGTGTGCCTGCTAATACCTTGTAGGCAGAACCATGAGTGCCCCATGCCTGGAGAGACTATGGCCAGCAACAAGGCTGGTTTGCAGCTGATGTTATTCCTATCAGCGCCTGAGGTCACACATGGGGCAGGCCATGCTGAGCTTCCTAAGGCAGCCTTTGAACACCAAGCTTAGGAACGCAGCCTTGGACAATCTCTCACCACATTGGAGTTGACAGCATGAATGCAATCATGGAGCTAAATGGTGTTTCAGAGAATGAGATTGTACCTCCTCTTTAGTTCTGCTTCGCTCCAGGTTACCAGCTGCCCCAGTTTTCATGGGACTGTTCCAATAGCAAGACATGAAGTCCGAGGGCCCCTTTTATGTTGCCCAATTTTCCTGGCACTGGTACAAAATCCCAAATCATGCACGGTGGGAGTGAACTTGGAACTGCAGAGTTTTGCAGGGATTATGAAAGAATCAGACACAACCCATGTTACTGATCTGCAATGAAGAGAAACTCCAGAGCATTTCTTCCCCTGAACTGATTTTACTTTTTGTCAACAGCAGCCAATACAAAGCCTCAAACCCACTTGGCATTCAGCACTTTTGCGTTGGAAGCTGCCTGTGTTATTGTGCCAGTGGTTGCCCTAGGTGTTCATCATGAGCACTTAAAATGATTGCTTTCGCAGTTGCAGATAGCTGTACCAGTTCCAAACAAAGAGGGTCACTGAGGGCTCTGCTTATACAGTGCAGTTTCTGGAAAGAATTCACCACAGATTGTACAATGAAGCCCAAGCTCACTGGACTCTGCTGGCCCAGGGAATTTTTACAAGGTTAAGTCAGCCATAAATTCTATCTGGGCCTTGTCTGTTGCCTGATAGTTCCTCTAGGGCTTTTTTGAGAGTTTAAATTAAACTGTGTCTTCTTGTCCATTGAGATGCACAACTCTCACTCCCTATGAATGTGTTTGTGCAAGCTCCGTCACAAGAATATGTGGGAAGTTGGACTCTGTCTTCACTGCCATCTCACAGAGAAGAGAGTTGAGGGACAATACTGAATTACACATGATCGTGATCTACATAGACCATCCATTTTAGAAAAAAAAAAAGAAAATCTCTGCCACCTAGAAGAGAGGAGGGAATCAAAATAGCCCCCTAAGAGATGATTACTTTCATCTTATAAAATGAAAATTGTAAACTACAGGGAGTTTCTTTGTAGATTTAAAAAATCTTATTTCAGAATGTTTTACTTCTTGCTTCAGAACATTTCATTTCTGCTCCTTACATCTACGTAGTATTTTTAAATTGGCGCATGTCATACCTTGGACTTGGAATTCTTTTCTTTTTTTTTTTTTTCTTGTTATTGCCAAACCCTGTGCCACTGAAAGAGTTCCAGGTGTTCATAAGAGGTTGCTGGAGTGTATTCTTCCTGTCAAATGTGCAATTACTGAGTTATCAAAAATACGTGGGCTCCCTTACCCTGATTCTGTTCTCACCTTCGGACATTTTATTCCTGAGACTGATCAATCTTGTGATCAGGTTAAATCTCTTATAAAAAAATCTTTAGTGCTCTTATCATAGTTAAACACACATAAAATCCTCCTGCCTGTTGAGTGTGGTCAGTATGTCGTGCTAGTAAAGAAAGTCACCGTGTTTCCTGTTAAGCATGAGGATGTAGTAAAAGAAACTTGTTGATTTGGCTTCCCACCCACCCCCTTTGCCCATCATTCAGCAGAACCTGGAGTGTGTAGGTTTCCACTGACTCGCAGCAGAACCGAGGGAGAAGAGAAGGTGGAGAAGCACTGCGGTTGAGCTCCATCACGTAGGCTGGGCTTCTGCAGAGCCTTCTGTGCCAGGGAGCAGCTGGTCATTTTTGTCCATCCCCTGAAATGATTTTTTTTTCCCTGAAACCTTGGCTTGGATCGCTTCCTGCAAACAACGTGAAATCTTGCATGTGTGCCAGGTGAACTGCTGTTTGAGATATTTTCAGAATTCAAGGGTGTTATGCTAGGAAGTCAGGATCATTTAAGTAAAACAAACAAACAAACAGTTATGGGGTTTTATTTCTGTATAATCTGTAATTTTGAGTTGTAGTTCCTCGGGGAGAGGAGCAGCCTGAGACGGTTATGGTGTGTTACGAGGCAGTTGCTACAGGAGCAAGGCCAGGGGCCTACTGTAATTTAGCCTTTGCAAACAGAGCTAAAAATATCAAAACATGATATTGTAGCAACCCCTTTGTCTTTTTGGTTTCCAGTCATTAGAAGCATATTCTTTGTCTTGTCATTTATTTGTTTTTAAAAAAATTTTTTAAAAAAAAAGGTCCATCTCAGGCTCGAGGTACCTGCCACAGTATAGGAGCAAGGTCCTGTGCATAATGAAGCTGTCCTTGCTGGCTGCTAACACAGAAGCCAGGAGACCAAGGTGCCTGCTGTTATCTTAGAGGTTGTTTTTGTAGTGCTTGCTTCTGGCCTAATAACTACTACTGGAGATGAAAATGGAATAATCCATTTTTCTTTTCTAAATTACATGGAAAGCCAGCCCATGATGTCACTCTTCTAGAGCAAATAACAGTAAAAAAGAAAATTGTTTTAATGGCTTTTTGAGATAAATATGAATTGCTGTGGAGGGATAGCGGTGATGTAATGGAAAAAGAAAGAAATGAATGTGGGACTGTCTAAATGTTTGTCTCCACCAGGAATGTTATTGGATTCTGCCCTGTTTGTTCTTCCTTTGTTGTTACGGTCACGGGGCATATTCTCAGCGGGCAGACCACAAGACACAGGCAGTGGAGATGCGATCTCATTAATGATTCAACACGCCACCCTAGTGGCCACCCGGGCACATATTCCACATGGAAATTCAAAATGGACGTTCAGTTCATTGCTTCGGCTCTCTGGGAAAGAGGCTCTCAGCTTGGGGTTGCATGGGAAAATCACCTGGACTCTTAACAATTACTAATGCCCTCCCCATCCTCGCACACTCAAATTCCCCTAGTCAGAGGTAGGGCGCAGATGTAAATATTTTTCAACCTCCCGGGGCAGCCAGGGTGAACAACCGCTGTCTTAGAGGAAAGCAGGCAGCCTCATCTGGCAACCTCAAACTCTGCTGACCTTCTTCTGCTCAAGAGTAGATGTCTTCTTGCCCTCCAGAAGGAAGGCAGAGAAGACCTTTGGGAATTGGAGTCAGGGTTGTCATTTTCTTAGTCTGTGGCATATCTTTTTCTGTCTACAAAATAAATACCACAAAAGTGCTGAAAAATTCGGAAAAAAAAAAAAAAAAAACCCACCCATGCGGCCGTTTTGCATCAGTATTGGCTCAGCAGTCGGGTCAGCCAGGCAGATTTAATGCCTTTGTTATAATGAGAACCTTTTTCTTCACCCAGGGGAACAGGATGTCACAGTTTTGACCTTTGTGGGTTTCACTATTGAACTGGTCCTCAAAGCCAGAGAGTTCAGAGCTAGGTCTGAGGGTCTGAGGTTCTTCTCCTGGGAATTGTCAAGAGTGTTTTGGAAAGTCATCGGTCAGGGACGAGGCATCTTTCTGGTGAATGGTGACACTCTGAAAGGAAGAGATGTGTCCAGCCTTGTCTCAGAGACGCCAGCAGGGAGTGCCCTTTGCTGTCTGCCAAGAGGGAAAACCGTATGTTGGTCAGCGTTCTGCTTGTTGGATAAGAAGTGAACATCTAGAATGGAGTTAAGGAAAAGTTTTGCTCAGACTTGGCTAAGATCAAAGGAAGAAAGTGTCAGGGTTCAATTGCCCTAAAGTCGTAAGTGTCCAGGCACTATGCCAAGTGCTGTGGGTGCCAGGCTATGCAAATGAGAGCTGGCCTCAACACCCTAGAGTATGCAGTCACGGGGAGAAGACAGTGAGTGAGCAAGTGTTGGGGAGGAATTTCACAAGGGAGGTGCTTGGTGCCATGAGAAGAGACGACTGTAGGACCCTACCCACTGGCATGTTCCCAAATGGCCACTGAATGGGATTGCCGAGCACCCCACTATCTTGCAAGGTTGAATGAAGCATCCTCCCTCCCCATGTGCAGATGTCATTGCAGGTAGACCAGATGGCTCTGGGTACATGCTCTGCAGTCTGCACTTAGCACAGCACTCTGAACTAAGGGTGGAGAAGAGGACTCCACGGTAAGAAGCACAAACTGACTTGTTTTCTCCTACAATACCCATACTCACTTTCAATACTTCACTTCTGACATGAGATGTTGGGGCAGGGGCATTCCCACACACCAAGCAATTCTCCAGTGAACACCAACAAGGTATCCTAGAATTTAATTCATTTCTGACGCTGTCTTCCTGGAGTTAGAGTGAGATCCCACATGCTCAGGGCTCAGTCCCACGAGACTGCCCTCACATCACATTTCAGTCACAAGTACCAGGTTGTGACCTTTGCTTCTGACCCTCCAGCCATTAATCAGGGTTCCCACAACTCCCTCCTTGGGTTCCACGATTGCTAGGGTGGCTCACAGAACTCAGGGAAACACGTATTTACATTTGTTGGTTTATGTTAAAGGATAAGGATATGACAGAGGATACCGATGAACAGCCAGATGAAAAGGTACCCAGGGCAAGGGGTGTGGAAAGAGGTTCAGAGCTTCACTGGGTGCACCATCCTCCCAGAACCTTTGCCTGGTCAGCAGCCCAGAAACCCTCTGAACCCTGCACTTGAGGGATTTTTATGGAGGCTTCATCACGTAGGCAGGATCCATTATTAATTCAATCTCCAATCCCTCTGCCCTTCTCAAAGGCTGTGGAGCAGGGCTGAATGCTCCAACCTTCTAATCATGATTTGGTCTTCCTGGTGACCAACTCCAGCCAGGAGCCCACCGAAAGTCAACTAATTTGACCAAAAGACTCTCCTATCTCACCCAGGAAATTCCAAGACAGTAGGAGCTGTATGTTGGCATAAGGGGTCAAAGACCAAATCTACGTTTCTGATTTTGTCACGATATCACAGGGACCCACTGTCTGCTCATGGGCAGCAAGTGCCCAGCATGACAGTGGAAACGTGTCTGTGGGAAGAACAGAAGCTAGACAAATGTGGCTGTGAAATAGCCTGCAGCATTGTGGAACCCACCTTTCCATCACTCAGGACCCTCCACAAGGTGGAAAGTGACTTAGAAAGAAAAGGAAATTTAAGTAAAACCACCTCTGTCCACTTAGGTAGATTTGCAAAAGGCCAATCGCTTTCTGACACACCTGTTCAAAAAGATAATTTCTAAGGCCTTTTTAGAGCTAAGATCCAGAATCTCAAGTGTGGTCTCTGGGCTCCAAGTAGACTCACTCAGTCTGTTTTGACTCAGCCTCAGGCCTTCTGCTTGTCTTACAAGCAGAGAATGGGAAGTATTGAGAATCTCCACTTCTCAGGTTGCAGTGAGCCAAGATCGCGCCACTGCACTCCAGCCTGGGCGACAGAGCGAGACTCCGTCTCAACAAAAAAAAAAAAAAGAAAGAAAAAGAAGAAGAATCTCCACTTCTCAGACTAAGTCAGGGCCTGTAGTTCATTTTAAAAGTAGATTCGAGATTTGCAGTTTAAACCTTTGAGACATCTGGTTGTACCTGGGATCTGTATAGCCTTTGCCTCCCCCTACCCTCGAAGGGACCATTATGAGAGTAGAATGTTTTCCTGCACCCTTAAGAGCCTATTATCCACGACTGAGTGAAGAAACCTCTGGTTTCTCTAGTTGGGGAAGGCTCTGGCTGTCTGGATTCCTCTGTGGTAGCTCAGACCCAGTATAGAGAAGACCACCATTGGCTTTCCTGGCTTCTCGCCTGTTCCCCTGTTTCTCTCTTGCTCCTAAGTAGCAAAATTGATTAATTTCTTTTTTTTTTTTGAAACGGAGTCTTGCTCTGTCGCCCAGGCTGGAGTGCACTGGCGCAATCTCGGCACACTGCAAGCTCCGCCTCCCAGGTCCACGCCATTCTCCTGCCTCAGCCTCCCCAGCAGCTGGGACTAGAGGCACCCGCCACCATGCCTGGCTAATTTTTTTTTTTTTTTTTTTTTGTATTTTTAGTAGAGACAGGGTTTCACCTATTCTTAGCCAGGATGGTGTCGATCTCCTGACCTCGTGACCTGCCCGCCTCGGCCTCCCAAAGTGCTGGGTTTACAGACATGAGCCACCACATCCTGCCGAAATTCACTGATTTCTTTCCATGCCTGTTTATATTTCCCACCTTCTCCCTGGGAAAGGTGATAATGATCAGAAAGATAGCAAAAAGGCAGCAGCAGGAAGATAGAGAAGGGGCATAGGGCTGGATCTCAGCCATGGTCCTAGCTGCCTTGCAGCATAGTTGCTAGGGGCAAGATCTGTGAAAGGGATTTGCAGATGAGGGACTCTGAAAATCGTAGGAAAACAGTAATAAAGAACCCACCAATGGGTGCTACCTGTCTCCACGTCAGTGAGCCAGCCAGAGGCGCTGCTGTACCATTACAAATCCAGTGGAATAGCTCTATGACCTTGGGCAAGTCATTTTAACCTTTCTCAGCCTCAATTTCCTCACTTGTAAAATAGGTACATTTTACTTAAAGGGCAGATTGTTTTAAGATCGACATGATATGAATATGACAGGACATGGCAAAGTACAAGGAATAATAAAATATTGGTGGGAGATTCTTACGCCCATACCTTGCTAAGTGATAACAAATAATGACTTTCTTAGATCATGAGAGAGCCTTTCAGATCCTCAGTTCACCACAGATAACTTGTCATAGAAGGAAGTGTGGAGCTCTCTGTCAGGCAAGTATAGTCGTCACTGGGACACACACACACACACACACACACACGCAAAAAAAAAAAAAACGCTGGCTCTGTTCTACCTAGCGTACATCAACTTCATAGTGCATATCTCTATATAGCCAAGAAAAATGAAATACAAATATAATCATTTTAAGCACTCTTTTTTTTTTTTTGAGACAGCGTCTCACTCTGTTGCCCAGGCTGGAGTGCATGGCACAATCTGGGCTCACTACAAGCTCCGCCTCCCGGGTTCACGCCATTCTCCTGTCTCAGCCTCCCGAGCAGCTGGAACTACAGGCGCCCACCACCACGCCCAACTAAGTTTTTGTATTTTTGGTAGAGATAGGGTTTCAACGCGTTAGCCAGGATGGTCTCGATCTCCTGACCTCGTGATCTGCCCGCCTCGGCCTCCCAAAGTTCTAGGATTACAGGCATGAGCCACCACGCCCAGCCTTAAGCACTTTTTAGTAATCACAAATTCAGCTGGGTTAGGTCAAATTTCAGGTTTAAAACGAACTTCTTACAGAATCACTCACTCATTCACTCCTTCATTAAGTCAGCAAAAATTTGATTTCTGGCTCTTTGGGATTTGGTGTAATGAATTTTCCCTTGCATTTAAAGAGGGCTGCTGTATTGATAAACATGTTGACGAACACACAGGGTATGCCACTCTCACAACACTGACTACAAAGTACACAGTCTGGATCCTTCCATAATCAGAGGAGCTGTCAAGCAACACAGATCTGCCGGTGTGAAGAATCCAGAACCCTGACGCTTTTACTGTTCATCACTAGCCTTGAATTTGACTCATTTCTGGAAAAAGCTCAAATGTCCTTTGTATGTGTATGTATCTTTCTAAGCTTCATCACTCCTATTCTTAGAAAAAAATGCCATTGTTTCTAAATGGTTTACGAGAAGTGTTACAGAGCCCTACAGTCTGGGGTGCCATGAGGGAACCAACTTCCAGAGTCTGCTGCCCAAAGCCTCCTGATATGGTGCTGACTTGGGTCACCCACAGTGACTCAGGCTACTTCTCCACAGGCCTTCCTGTGAAGGTGGGTGTCATTTACTATGGGGCAGTTGGCCGCTATTTCTGAATGGCAGAAACGTTTTTGGTTTGTTTTGTTTTGTGTTGTTTTTTTAATTAAAAAAAAAAAAAATCACCAAACTCTTACTTAGCATTCAGCAGTCACTCAAAAGCTTCAGTTCCAAATTTTGCATGGGGGCCTGTTGGGGTTGAGTTAGTGGCGTGCATAAGTCTGCAGGAAGCTCCCTGTGGGGAGAAGTGAGGTCCCGCTCCAGCCTGGAGCTCGTGTTCCATGCATTCTCATTATGTGGTTCACATAACTCAGCTTAAAATGTGAGGGGCACTTAATTCCTGGCACTTTGCCAGGTTGGCAGGCAGACTTTTCTAGAATGGATCCAGCGTGACCAGTTTGCTGTGGCTTCATAATAGCACGAGAGATGGCGGGTGTGTGTGTATTATTGTTGCTGTTGTTTTTGTCCAACAGCTTGGTTTTCTCTTCTCTCCCCAAAAAGTTGATCCCCATCTTTACATACTTGTTCTGTAACTTCTTTGGAAACTATGTATATGTCAGGGTGTGACTGGATTCTGAAGCCAGAATTTCACAGTACACATTTTTCCACATCTAAAAGGAATTGGAATTGAATTCCAAAGAGCATTTAGAATTGAATCGGACAAGTAAGGCCTCTTCCGGGTTAGGCTGGATAATCGAGTTAATTCAAATCCATTTGAAGGATGTTCCTTGAAAAATGTTGCCTTGTGGAAAGGTGCTGTATACACAGTGAATGCATCATCTGTCTGTATTCTGAGAACTAAAACCTTGTGGTCTCGGTCCTATTTGTATTTGGTGTCTTGGTTCTCTTTTTGGTTTTTTTTTTCCCAATTCACTTTTACTGTTTTTGTAAACACAGGTTTGGAATACCAGCTCACGACTGTTTTTCCAAGGGAGATGCTAGATGGTCGCTGTCTGGTCGTGGCAGCCTCCCTGCTAGCTTGCATGGTCGTGACTAGCTCAGTTCCGAAGTTCAAATGTGCCTTATGAAAAATGTGCCTTATGAAAAAAGAAGGGCAGCGTGCGTCCTCCCAGATTGGTTTACACCCTGCATCACTTAGGCACGTCTAATTGTAGTTCGTTGCAGTGTTGATATCCATTACCTAGTAATTAATGTACTTTCTTCCACTTCTGTTTGAGATGTGTTATTAACTTCTCAGATCTGTCCTGCTGCTCCTGGTTTAATCTGTACACAGTAGGAAGAAATTCTGTTTCTTACCAAAAATTGCAGAGCAATTTGATCCAGTTTCTTTTGTTGAAACGCTGAGCTAATTATATTTAACCACGGATGATAGTAAAGTTGCACTAACAGCATTTTTTAATCAATGGGAAATGTTTAGCTTGTGTGGGGTGGGGGAGCTGGGAATCCAGATGTGGGGGAGGCCAGGCAACCAATTCTACAGAAAAACGTTAACTGTGTGATTAAGCATAAGCTTTCTAATGGAGTTGTTGCAGGACTGAAGAGGCCTTTATTGCCTGAACGTGGAGGCAGGATGTGCTTGTGTGCGTATTAAAGAGGAGAGAGAAGATCCTCTCTCTTCCTCTTTCTCTCTCTCTGTGTGTGTGTGTGTGTGTGTGTGTGTCTGTGTGTGTGTGTGTGTATGTGTGTCTTTGTTTTTTGCACATCTCCAAATTGCTCTGTAGAAGTAACAGCCAGCTTGGGAAACCCAGGACAAGATTGACCTAGCCGATAGCAACCATATCCCAAAAACTGAAACCTGGGACAATGGTTTATGTGGTTTAATGGGCAGCTAGACAGACGTGTTTGCCCACGTTATGAGGCTAGCAGATCATTTCAACTTGCCTTTATTGGTAGAACAATTAGGGTTGAACTCTCCCCAGTGTAAAATTAGTGCTGCAGATTGGCTCCACGTTAATAATGCAGAGAGAAAATATGTTTGCTTAGAAAAAGCTAGAACGTGAACTGTGATTTGCCTTCTCCTGACCCTGTGGCAGCTCCTCAAAAATATAGTTTGAGCTGTACCTCACATAGGGGAAGAGATAATACATATTATCACGTGTCATCAATTCCCCGATTTTTGTTTAGGCTCTTGAGTGTAAGATAATGGTTCTATGAACACATTGGTCCTGGTAAGCTTGCATTGCTTTTTCAGTGTGGGATGGGAGATTTTTCAGTGTGAGATGGTTTTTTTTTTTTTTTTTTTTTTTTTTTTTGGAGACAGGGTCTTGCTCTGTCACCCAGGCTGGAGTGCAGTGTTGCAATCTGAGCTCACTGCAACCTCGGCCTCCCGGGTTCAAGCGATTCTCCTGCCTCAGCCTCCTGAGTAGCTGGGATGACAGGCGCCTGCCACCTGCCCGCCTAATTTTTGCATTTTTAGTAAAGATGGGGTTTCGCCATGTTGGTCAGGTTGGTCTCAAAGTCCTGACCTCAAACTCCTGACCTCCCGCCTCGGCCTCTCAAAGTGGAGAGATATTTTTTACAGCTGTGTTTCGTTTGTTTGTTTGATTGATTGTTTGATTCTTTTTTTCAAGAGACATGAAATAACACATCCAGAAACTTTCTGTGATTTCCAGGCATCTTCGTTTTCATGTATCTCGATTCCTACAACTCTTTTGTAGATCAAAGCTACCTTTTCCTGCAAATTATATTTATATTTCTGTGGTGCTTTTCAAATCATTTGACAATTGCCAGATGATGGAGAACTCATAGCAGCCTGAAACCAAAGAAGGCAGATTGCTAGGATTGTCCTTTCATGGAAGAACAAGCAGATATCAGAGGACATGCCCAGCACTCCATGGTTAATAGAGGGAGAGGGTTCCAGGCCTCATACCAAGTCAATAGACCTCTTCCCAATAAGCACTTTGCTCTTGATTTGATTTTTGGCAAACAATTTCTTCCCACCATTAAAAGATTCTACCAGCTCTTAAAATAGGATCGCTGTCCTTTGGTCATACCCAATCCTCTTTGGTTTTCTGTAAAGGCGGTGTGCAGTGAAAGTGACGAGTACCTGACAAAGAGCAAAAAAGCAAGGGAAAATAGAAAAGCACTGGCTAGATGTTAAGAAGATACAAAAAATGCACACTTACGTCCTCACTATTTGAAAATATATCCAAAGATCAAAAGGCTATGGAGAATCACGTTGAGGAATTGGTCTTCAGGAGGGAAGGGAGAGAAGGGAAGGAAGAAGAGAGTGATTTATGTTGCTGTGTGTCTTGCTTTGTTTTTTCTTTTCATCTCTGGGCTGCTTGTTTAGATTTCATTTTTATGTCTCCCTGGCCTGGTTGGTTATTAAACAGAGGGCCTAAGAAAACTAAGAGCAGAAAGGGGTTTCTCTTTCATACTACATGGAATAGACATTGAGAGTCATGAATTAGAGTTCTCTTTGGTGGAAAATGGAAATCATTAAGCTTGTCTTCCAACACCACTAAAAGCTAATTGTATTAAAATAATAATGTATGCTGTAAGTAAGGGCCAGGTAATCTGAGCTGATGTTGGTGTTACATTGTATTTGTGTTTAGAAAATCTGCAGTAGTATAATTAAAAGTAAAATACAGTGACTTGATTTTCAGGGGTCTTGCTTTCTGTGGGAAGTGCAGGGTTCAAGAGGGAGCAGGAGAGAGACAGGGAAAGTGGATTAATGAGTGCTGGTTGTCTCTGTGTGCCACAGGCTGTGACCTTATTTATTCATGTTATCTCATGTAATCTCCACTACAAAACTCTCAGGTAGATGTTATCATCTTCATTTTGCAAAGATGGAAACAGACGTTCAGAGACGTTAAACAATTTGTGCCAAAGCATATAACTCTTAAGTAAGTGGCAGAGCCAGAATTTGAACCCAGGTCTCTCTGATCTGTTCCCCCATATTGTTTCCCAAAGGATAGTTTGGGGAGGCATGTGGCTTGAAATGCTCGTGAAAAGGGATAACTTTCCCAGGCATGGTGGCTCACACCTGTAATCTCAGCACTTTGGGAGGCCAATGCAGGTAGATCACCAGAGATCAAGAGTTCGAGACCAGCCTGGCCAACATGGCAAAACCCCATTTCTACTAAAAATACAAAAAATTAGCCGGGCTTGGTGGCACACGCCTGTAATCCCAGCTACTCAGGAGGCTGAGGTAGGCAGAATTGCTTGAACCTGGGAGGCGGAGGTTGTGGTGAGCCGAGATCATGCCACTGCACTCCAGCCTGGGCGTCAGAGTGAGACTCTGTCTCAATAAACAAACAAATAAATAAATAAAGAGAAGAGATAACTTATTGCCCTCCTGAAGCTAACAATGAATTCGATTTTCTGATCACTCACTGTCCAATTGGGTAATTCATTGCTTTCCTATGAAATATGGGTTGAATTCTGTCCTCCCCAAATTCCTATGTTGAAGTCCTAATCCCTAGTACCTCAGAATGTGACCTTACTTGGTAACAGGGTCATTGCAGATATAATGAGTTAAGGTGAAGTCCTACTGGAATAAGGTCGGCCCTATCCAGCATGACCGGTGTCCTTATGAAAAGGGAAAATTTGGAGACAGACATACTTAGAGATGAGAGTTATGCTACCACAAGTTAAGGAACTCCCAGAAACTAGAAGAGAAGCCTGGGACAGTTACCTGGACAGTACCATGGTACCTTCTGTACCTTCTGAGGGAGCATAACCCTGGGGACACTTTGATCTTGGATTTCTAACCTTCAGAGCTGTGAGGCAAGGAATTTCTCTTTACCCTGCTCAGTTTACACCAGTTTGTTTCAGCCAGCCCTAGAAAACTAACACAGTACATCTCATCTCTTATTCCCATTAGGCCCTTGGTCTTGTCCCATCAGCCCAGGCTGGGCAGTGATACTCCTTCCAAGCTACCTGTTCACATACTTTTGGCAGATTCCAGGAGCTGCCATCAAAACCATTTTGTCTTGTGTATTGCATGAAGCTCATCCCCTCTGCATTCCAAATAGCCGTCCTCACCTGTATTCCCAGCAGTCCCTCTCCCCTCCAACTTATCCTCATTGTGTCCTGGAATTATTATTTTCTGTGCCACAGTGGATTCCGTAAGTACTCCTTGGCTGGATGTCAGCATATTATAGCTTGAGGATTGATCTTGGTATGGTCTTTTTTCTGGGTCTTTTATTTTGCCTTATATTGTTTATTCACAGATTTTAGGAGATTGCACATTTTGTTTAATTATGTTGGAGACAGACTGGCATTTTAGCTGTTACAGTCTGTGGGAGAGGGGTTGATAGCAAAAATTATGTGGAGTTTAAATTGTGTTCGGTAAAGGAAGTGGAAATGAATAAAGCTGTTTTACCATGAAAAGTAGGTATTTTGCCTTGGATCTTAGAATGGGTCTTTTTTTTTTCCTTCTTAGCTGGAAATGTTCTAAGTGCTGCATTGTCTATTTCGTTTGCCTTTTACAAGTCTGACTGTTATAAAAAGGAAATTTGTATCTGTATTTGCAAATTTGAGCCTGGCAGCTGTGTTTTGAAGGCTTAATCTGGGATCGAACTGAGATGCAAATGATGTCGAATAGTTTTTCCCATGATGTTGTCAAGTTTTACTTTTCAAAAATACTGCTCGTGGCAGCTCTAGCCTCCACACAGGGTCTATTGAGTTTTAGATTTTTAAGTACTAGGCAATTTTAAACTGATGTTCACTCAGAAAAGCAGTGGCTTCTCGTTGTCCCCTCCCTACACAATGCCTGCGCAACTGCCGTGGGGGTGCAGAAAGAATCCTTTCTCTGCTCTTATTACATTAGCCATGGTTTTGATTAGTTGAGGGAAAAAAGAAGCCCTCACAAAACCACAAAGCTTTTTGTCTCTCATGTCTGTCAAAATGTGGCTGATTTAATTTGAATGAAATTTTAATTAGAAAAATTCTGCCAAGATCTAGCCCTGATTTGAATATTTATAGATATGTGAAGAATCTCCGTAAACCTGGGGTCTAATTTGAATTACTTCCCTGGACCTCAGCCCTAATGGTACAGTAAGCGGCGGGGGCGCTGCGCGATAGGGCAGAGTACCCACACACTGGGCTAGAATGGCGGTCCGGACGGGGAAGCGGCTACGTGCGTGGTCTCTGATGTTTTAATAGCAGCAATTTATCCAGAGATGTCTTTCAGGCTTGTGAGCACTTCATTATGGGCGTGGAAAACAATATCACTAATATTAGCACGTTACTTGGAATATGTATATTTTAGAGGGTGCAGGGTATGTCTGAAAAACCATGGGAGTTGGGAGAGTCAGAAAATCCCTGTCCACGTTCATTCTTGCCTAGTTCAAGGCTTGTGTTCTTGGACTTAACCTGCAGACCCTCAACATCTTTATCTTTAGAATAGGGAAAATAAGATGTGCGAGGCTCATAGAAGAACCGGACCAGCCTCAGGAGTCAGCATGGAAGGGCTGGTGGCCTTGGGCAGCAGGTTACTGTGGTTTATGAGTAAAGATGGTGGACTTGGATTGTTGTTGCTTCTAGCTAGCTGAATGCCAGAGGTCACTTGTTCCAAATCATCCCTTAGCCCTAATGAATGTGCTTGATGTTTAAAAAAAAAAAAAAAAAACTCCATGGCGTGTTACCTGTGTCATTGTGTGTTTAGAATAAATACTGTGTGTCCAGTGCAGCAGAATGAAGGCTTTTAACTAGAAAATGGAGTTGTTATCACAGTCTGCCTTCATCTAGGAGATTAGAAGTGGAAAATCCTAAATATATGCAAATATAAATATATATCCCCTCCTGAAGATTTCCTGGCAATCCTGTTCTTTTTAACAGACCTACAGAAAAGACCCACAGGGGACTTAGTTTCTCTGCAGTGAATCTGCAGACCCATAGCCCCTCAACACTTCCTGAGTGATTGCTGGGGTTTCAGCCCTTATTGACGTTTCTGTTTCAGAGATAAGACTCCACTTCCCCAGCAAACACCAGGTATGTCTAAGCAACCTCAATTTCGTTTAGTAATGTTGGTGCAAAAGTGCACAGGGAGTGCAGCAAGTTTCTTTGTATACGGCAAAATAAATTGGTGAGGTTTTAGTGAAAACAGAAACAAATCTGCAACAGTGATTTGCTCCAGTAAATATTGTCAGCAGGTATGACTGTGACTCCTGGAATAGGGGTCTTATGTGCACATGAGCTAGTCATTTTGCACATTGGTCCCCTGGCTCCTCCTGAGCCAGAGACATGGAATGTCCCCACCCAGCTCATCTGACCACCCATGGCTAGTGTAGACTTTAACCTTATTGCAAATTCAGGAATGTGAAAAATTCATATACAGTATGCTTAGTATTTGTTCCACTTGCAAGTGGTATCAAGAAATCAGGCTTCATTAGGACTATCTCCTGAGGTTAAGAAAGACCAAGGGGTGGTGAAGAGCAGGAAGCAACATGGAAGATGGCTTAGAGTAGGAGGGATTCCTGCCAAAACCCTCCTCCGTGTGCATCCCAAAGGAGACTTTTGGGGAGTACAAGTATTATGCTGACACTTACTCTCACTCCAGGCCCACCAACAACTGTATCTCCATCCTCGGGGAATAGTGCCTTTATATCTGCTGGAGAAGGTTGTGGGTATGTGTGGAATTTGCACACCAGCCAGGGTCCAAAAGGCTTCCTCCATGGAACTCCTACAAAATAAGACTCCAGAGGTGCCTTGGCAACTGAGGTTGCTGGGTGATGTCATGCCCTTGTGGGAGATCTGTATTTCTTAGATTGACTGAAGCCTTTGAATACTGACTTTGATGTGTTATGTTAACCATCTGGAGACATTTTACAGTTGTTGTCAAGAGGTTGAGTGAGGTCTCTAATGCAACACGAGGAGTTGATGGAAGCTTAATAGAGTTTACCAGTTTTGCTGATTCGTGAATGACAGCACCACAATAACCCTTGGCCCAAGAGATGGCGGCTGTGTGTACTGTTTGAATGAAGGTGGCAAGGGGTAGAATGTGAATCGTGCATTTTGTAACAATTTGGAAAGCAGTTGAATTGGATACATCCACCCTAGTTGGGAAACTTTGCCCTGTTGGTTACATCTATGTCATTGATTTATTCACCACTTATTTGCCTTGTAGAAAGCCCTCTTGGTTTAGGAGTTTTGCACATCAGCCCTCATTCCTCAATAAGAGGGTTGTGGTATATTTCAATATATCTTATGTGTGCATTTGGTTTTAGATCAAGGCCTAGCGTAAGCTTCCAGGGTATTGCTGATAAAGCTGTTATGATACCAAGAAAGATGAATCTTTAACCTTTGCTTCTTTTCTTCACGTGAAGAAATAGTAAGACGTCTTCGTTTTCCTGTTTTTCGTATCATTCACCATTGTGGAAAAACATAAATCATACTCCCCACATATCTGAACATATTTAATACTGTGTCCCTACATTTATAATCCCAACATATTTATGCATGTGTATAATTATGCATATGTAAAAATACGAGAGAGAGACGAGAAAAAAGCAAAAATAATGAAAATGGGAATACTACTTAAATAAAATGGAAGCAATGCAGAAGTTGATGAGAGGGTAGAAGAAGAAATCATGATAAGAATGTGGGTGGCAGTTACCCTGATTTGATTATGTGACTGTATGAAATCATCACATGTGCTCCCAAAATATGTATACATATTATATATCAATAATAAATAAATAGTGTAAAAAAAGAATGTGGGTAGTTGGTCAAACAACTACCAGATGCTGGTGTTTTGATACGATATAATGTGTCTTAGGGAAACAGGGTTTAATCATCAGAGACTAGTTGAGAACACCAAGCTGGGAATCCAGAGATTAGAGTGTGTTCGTTCAGGTCCCTTCATCAACTGCGTGAACCCCCCGATCTATGCCAGGAATGGGGCTGGTCCTAGGGATGCACAGAACAAGCCTCTTTGAGGTTAATAGATTTAGGAAGAGTTCTCTGTCGCCTTTTAAAAGCAAAGGTATATGGTAAAGATGGTTTATGTTACTCTAAATTAGATTCTGCTTTGATTGTGGTGAAGCGTTCATATAAGGAAGTGGTCCCAAGGTCAGAAGGGATGCTAGGTATTCTAGAGCCCATGAAAATGGTGTCATCTGCAGTTGATTGAATTGTTGTATTCTATAAGAGATTAGGTGAAGGCCCATTTTACTACCATCCAGTTTTTAGGCATTTTGAAAAATCGTCTGGTCTACTCTGAGGTCACATCCCCACCTCAGAGAACACCCACTAGTCTGGGAAGAATAAACACAAAACACTCCATGGTTTTCAAAGGAGGTGTTATGGGTTTTTGCAAAGATTAATTTTCTTTCTTAGTTACATCCTAAGATATGAGACATCTGTAAATCCTCTCATTATTTGTTTTTTGTGTGTTTAATTTATGTGTTTTTTCTTTCTCTATGGCCATGGGATGAGGCCAAATTTAGCTTAACAAATTCCTAAAGGCAAATACAAGAAATGCTTTCCAAATGTTTCCACTGTACCATAAAAAATACACCATTTATTTCCCAGCCTGTTGAGAAAAGCTGGCCCATCAACCTCTTATGAGGACTGCATCCTTGATGAAAAATTAACATACAGAAGGGCATATGAGAGTTATATGCTACACTGGGTTTACCAGGAATGATAAACTTGGCTTTGCAAGGTTGCAATTTATAACCTGCTTCATCTTCTCGAAACTCCTCAATAGACTTTCTTGCCTGACAATGCGGCGCAGGGGTCATTGGCAAGATCACAAAATGTTATCTCAGGCATATCCTGGGATATGTTTTTCTGGCTGCTTATGAGTCACAGATTACATATTTTAACATACCCCTGGTTAGAATGTTTGCAATGCTGGTGTTGATCACACTTATGCACAGAGTAGACCCTGGTGTAAGCTGCTGACCACATGAGTGGCTTGAAGGACGTCGGCTTTTCCAGCCTCTATCTTCCCCGATCATGCTAGGATGCTGCTGCTGCCATCCTACCTTATGTAGGCTGAAATTCCACCAGAAAGTAAGATGGGATATGTTTTCCCCCAGAAAACCACTGTTAAAAGTCGCCTAGGAAAGACAGCCTTATGTATTATGTCTTTTTTTCTTTTTTTTTTTTTTTGGTCGGAGTCTCACTCTGTCATCAGACTGGAGTGCAATGGCACAATCTCAGCTCACTGCAACGTCTGCCTCCTGGGTTCAAACAATTCCCCTGCCTCAGCCTCCTGAGTAGCTGGGACTACAGGCGCGCACCACTATACCCAGCTAATTTTTGTATTTTTAGTAGGGACGGGGTTTCATCAAGTTGGTCAGGCTCGTCTTAAGTTCCCGACCTCAGGTGATCACTCCCACCCCCCCGCCTCAGGCACCCAAAGTGCTGGGATTACAGGCGTGAGCCACCACGCCTGGCTGAGAGCATCATGTCTTTCCTACGGTTTGTAGCTGAACACTCGCCTGTCATAGGCAGGCTCAGATTTCAATAGAGCCTGGAGCAGCTGAGGTGGGACTGTCCCTCTCAGCACTTCCTTTCTGCTTTCTCTCTTTTCTCTTTGTCTCTCTTGCTTGTTACCGTCACATTTTCCCATGGCCTCTCCCTTCACTCCCTCAAAAGGAATGCCTACAGCAGCAGTGAACGAGAGATTCACTAGAGCAGAGTGGGTGGGAGAAATGCTATTTTAGAAAAGTAACTAAATAAATGGATAGTCAAGCTCTAAAAAAAACTTCCTTAAAGACTGTGTGGGATTTAACATCCAAGAAACGAACATGAGATAGACCATACAGATGAAATAAATGCAAATATGGTCCCGACATTACAAATCTCCTTCTTCTTTGCCCCATTCTCCGGGTGCCTCCATTTTAGAAGAGAAAAATGAAGAAGGAGAGACAAAAAGTGAACCTGAGAGCAGAAGAGAGGCAGGGAGACGGAAAAATGGGGGCCAAATGGGAGAGAAAGACATCAGAGAAGAGTAAAATAACTTAGGACGGGGACACTCTCACGTGACACCGCATCCCTGATGCATTAATGTGTTGACTTAAAAAAGGCTGCAGGGGCTCATCTCCCTACACAAGGCCTGCCTTTCTGCCCTGAGAGATGATTTGGAGTTCTGATGTGTATTTCATTAACAGATTGATGAAATGTGGTGGCACATGCCAACCGTCTGGAAGTGTGACAGCGCATCCAGGCTGGTCTCGCCTCATATCCGTGGGACTCTGATGAAGCTCCTTCATCCGGGAGGCCAATTAGCAAACTGTTGAATGCTCTGCTTTTTTGCAAGTTTCTGACAGACAGCCTGGTTTCTGGCAGATGCAGGGTAACCAAAGCAAGCCTGCTTGCTGGGGTCAGGAGGAGGAGCTCAGTGCAAAAAGAAAGAAAATGAATTTCTCCCCGAGTAAATGGCACGTGAGCCCCCTGGTTGATGTCAGGACAGAAAATGTTTGCTGGGTTTCTGAAGAGTGAAGAACCTGGGACTAGAGTTCACAGAGTGATGACACATGGCAGATTACAGCGTTCGAAGGCCGACCTTTGAAGAGCCCAGGTGCTTTAGTCTAATTTGCGTCAGCTCACTCACCTGCTGCTAATGCCAGGCTGGAAGAAGCAGGCTCTTGGTGACCCATTTTTGTTTCAGAGTCCAGGACTAGGACTTGAATGTCAGGCAAGACAGTATTATGCCAGAGCCACTCCACTGGTTTGTGAGAATCAACCATACGCATCTCTTCCCAGCTCTGCATTTGCTAATACCATGTTGGTAGCTTGAAATTTCACAGTGGGAGGATTTACACCACAGATACGGGTGAATGCTACAAGTCAGGACTCCCCCACCACCAAGAGCCTTTTGGTAAATATTTACCAGCATGCCACCGCGCAGGAGAGAGAGATGAAGAAAACTGTGTCACATATATTTTAATTATACATTTTAACTATTTTGAAGCCTAGCCTTGTTTTCTGTGAGAGTGTATGATTATGTGCGTACCCTAACTTGTTGATTCCTAAGTGAAGAATTTGCTCTCCTTTTGCTATGGAGCAAAATGAAAGCACATTTCCATTTTCAGGGTTTGTTTAAGAATTTTGCAACAAGTTGGAGGAAATCATGTCTGCTCAGCTAAGCAATTTGGTGTCTGTTGATAGCCAAACAGCCTGGAAAATTATCTTTGCCTCAGCTCACCCACTGTGCAGGGAATTCTGCTGACAAGCTGGCTGCTTCCAGAGGCCTATTGTGTGGCAGCACAGTGGTGAGGGAGAGGCAGGTATGTGACTTAGCCATCTCTTGCTCTGTCTGCTCTGCTTAATAAGTGAACACTGCCAGACTGTCTTTGTGTGCCTTTTCTATCAACACTTGGGTCATTTCTTCTCTCTCATCCCCCGAAGGCATGATAAAGTATAGACAATCACCAAAAGATTTTGGAAAGCATTTCCAGCAAACCACATGGAAATTGCTAGCATGAAATGCCAAGATTTCTTTTGCTTTTAGATTGCATGTCTTAAACTATGGAGACACTTGGCTTTTGTGACAGTGTCTTTAAGAGACATCTTGGTTAATAAGAGACAGTGGATGGGGAAGGATTCAACTCATTAATATTCTAGAGTCAAAGAATGTTCACACTCAATCTCTATGATTTTATTAATGTAGAAACTGGGGACCCTGGGGTTATATGACTTTCGTAAGTTGGGCACACAGAATAAGACCCCAGATTCCTAGGCAACCCAGGACAGCAGCAACATCTGCCGCCACCGCTGCAGCTGCTGCTCCTTCTTTTCTCACACCCACGATTTGTGGACCACTGACTGGCAGGCTCTGTGCTGAGCATTCTCCTGGCTTCTTGCTTCTTCTCATAGGCATTGAACAGCTGCTGGGCACAGGTATGACTGAGCACTTGGAGGATGCAGAGAACAGTGAGATATAGCCCCTGACTGGAAGAGGGTTACAGTCTTATCCTTCTTATTGGATGTGGACTACCCCAAAAAAGAGTGAGTTGAGTAGTGCTACAGGGGTATTGAAAGGCAGGAGAAAGTACATTTGATTGGGCTTATAGGAAGCTCCAAGATTCCTTCTTGGGAAGCATTAGCTGCAGGATGAAGACAAACTTTTAGAGGTAAAAACTATAAGGTGAAGTTTTTCTTAGCATGACTTGATACTAAAAGAATTATAAGGCATTCTCTGGAATGATCCTTCATAAAGCCTGACGTAGGAGCCCCTATCCCTGGCCAGAGCACACATAAGGGAAACCCTGGATCTCTGTGAGATGTGTAGGAGGCCGTCTTCCTGTAGCACTAAGTTTTTCTTCCACTCTACTCGGAAGCGAAAACAGCAAGGACTGGTACAGAGTAGAAAAAGTAGAAGAAATCTCTCCTCTGAGGCCTCACTGCATTAGTGGGGATGGCACAGTACAAAAGAAAGGAAATGGACTTTGGAGCGGAATAAATCCAGCTCCCCAGCTACTAGCTGTATAATACTGAGCAATTTACTTAACCTCCCTAAGCCTCCGGCTCTTCATCTGTATAATGGGTGGGTGGATGTGAGGTTCAACCACTCAGTCAATGAGTATGCAGAGACCATGCTGCATCCCAGGGATGATGTTTGTCAAGCATGTGGCCCACAGTTAAACGCTTGGGTGTTGATGGGAGTCTTGCGTCTGGGATGAGGACCTCATTCATATTGCAGTTTTTGGTACAGTATCAAGCAAGAATAAAAATATCCCTGATCTGAAATAGCAATGCTGACTCTACTGCTGGGGCTTCTTTATCATGTTCTCAGTTTCACTAAACTGTAAAGATGAGTTCCTACAGCCTAGGCTGGGAGAATCCACTTAGAGTAATTTGCTACTGATTTTAAGAGGCCTCTGAGATCTGGTCTGCAGCTGTGGTGTGGGAGAGCCCTGGGCAGCCTCTCGGGCCCCGCCAGCCCTGTGGTTCCAAGCTGCCCACTCTCCAGCTGCCCAAGTCAGCTTGGCATCCTGAGCTTTATTTGGTAGGATGCAGGCTGTTTGGCCTTGGCAGGTGCAGGTTCTGAGGTCTAAGTACCTGCTTTGAGTGTGAGTAGGCTAATAAGTGATGGCCAGACTTTTCTTAAGAAAGGGTTTACCAAACTCCACATGTTCTCACTTATAGGTGGGAGCTGAACAGTGAGAACACATGGACACATGGGGTGCCGAACAACACACACTGGGGCCTGTCGGGGTGGAGGATTGGGAGACAGAGAGCATCAGGAAGAATAGCTCATGGATGCTGGGCTTAATACCTAGGTGATGGATTGATCTGTGCAGCAAACCACCATGGCACACGTTTACCTATGCAACAAACCTGCACGTCCTGCACATGTACCCTGGAACTTAAAATACTAAAGAAAAAAAGAGGGGTTGGTTACTATGTGGTAGTAATCCAGATGGTCTTCTCTCCCCTCTTCTGAAACAGGTCTGGACCTCAGAAGCAACCAGGGGTCCTGGTCCCATCTCTTTGATGGACAGCCACTCAGGATTAGATTGAGGGAACGCCCTCTATTTTTGACATACAAGCCTCCAGAGTTTAAAAATTCTTTGAATGAGACCACTTAGCCACTTTAGCTTCAAAAAGTATTTTTTGAAATTAGCTCCAGGGTTACATTCAGAATACACATGTCTAAGTAGCTTACTGCTGCATATAGCCAAAGGATAGAAGAAAAAGACAAATCAAGACAGTGATTTTTTTCTCTAGCTCCTTGGTTTTATTATAGCCCTGGTTGGAATGATGTTATTTGGTAAAAGACAACTTACTGTCCTCAGAGGTATTCATCTCTCTTCCCATCAGTCCATAGGAATTGCTTCACACTTGAAGAAACATCAAGCTTTTTGACTATACCCCAAGGGAAGTAAAAGCCTTGATAGAAGAATAGTCTGTCTCGTTCTCTATTTCTCCAAACTCACTCTCCTACCAGGTAGCAATATGTCCAGAGACGACTGGGAATGCATTACAGAAGCACACTGGGCCCAGCCTGTAGAGTTCTTCCTGCCGGTCAGGCAGGAGGTGTGGAGAGTGGATCTGTTCCTTCCTTCATTGTCCTTTGTCAACCTGGCCCGGATGCTTCTCCTCTGGGCCCTCAATGCAATGTAATTAACAGCTGTCCAGAGTGTCCCTTTTTGTGTCTTGTATGATGGTTATAATGCCATTTGCAGAGTGCCTCCTACATACTAGGCACTCCATGTGTCATTTTGCTGGCTCTTCACTGCCTCTCTGTGATGCCGATAGTGCTGTCATCTCTATTTCACCAAAGAAGAAAAGCTGGGAGTAGCTGGTTCCTCCAGAGCAGCAGCAGCAGCAGGAGCTCAGAGTGGCAGCAGAATCCCCTGAGTTAGGGGCGGCGCTGTGTTCTGGGTGGACTGTCTGATTTGAACTAGAACTTCAGCCAGCAGCGGAGAGTCCAGGGAGCAGAGCCCCCACCACTGGGGAGAGGGGCTGCAAGAGGTCAGCACCTCCCAGATATTCCAGGACCTCAGGCTTACAGTGGCAGCCCTCGCTTTGCCCAGGTGACTTGGGACCTCTGATGTGCTGCCAGCATCAGTGAAGATTGGCTCAGAACTAGGTGGGCCTGGGCCACAGATTGGAGCCCCACCTGGCAGGACTGGGGTGAGCCAGCCCTGGAAGAAAGATGGGAAAATTGGGAAACTCCTTGATAAATTGTCAGTTGGGCCCCAGTTGTATGACTATAGAGGTCAAATGAGTGTTAAAAAATCAGTTAGTCCAGCCCCTTCCTTTCTAGATGAGTGAGCTGAGCAACCTTCCTGGCAAGACACAGTCACTTGCCTCAAATCCTGTGAGTGTTGTAGGGGCAAGACCAGAACAAAACCCCTAGTTTTCTGGTTCCTTTTCAACTGCTTTTTCCATTTTGCCACCCTCTGTCTCTTTTATCCTAATTCTACAGCTGGGGCACCAGTGCCACAGAACCCATGAGGACGTTAGAAACCAGAATCCGGATGCCCTGCCTCGTGTGCACAGCAGGACTCTTTCTGTGGGACCTCTCTGTCTCGCTCCTCCGATTGACCAGGCATTGCCATTGAAAACAATTTCAAAATGCGTTTTTTACCAAGTAATTTAAGAAACAATATACACCTTAGGAGATAACACGCAAATGAAAGAGGATTTGCTGTCAGGCAGTGGAGAGCATTTATTGGAACCTGCTGGGTATAAAACCAAGTAAAAGACACTTCGAAATTACAGACATGACCTGACCTCACTCTGGGTAGCTTATCGTCTGACTTCTTGGTGTGATTTTTTTTATCCCCTCTTTTTCTCCAATTAACTACTTGCGTCATCTCATAGATATTGTTATCAATTTCTAATTTGAAGACCAAGAAACTTTCAGCAGCAAATTATTTAACCAGCTAGAACTCGCGTCCAGGGGCTTCTTCGTGTTCATGAATACCAACCCTTGGAAAGCAAATGACATCCTCACCTGGGGACCAGGAGGCTGCTTTGAATCCTGTGGGTCAGGTCCTCAGGAGAGTGAGCTGGGGAATGACACTTCTGTGTCATTTGACTTTCTCTTGATAGTTTAAAATAGGGAAACAAAAAGATTCTACAGGAAAATGCCTTTATACATTTTCTTGTGTATTTTCTACATGTAGGCAATGTCTAGGGAGTCTGTAAGCTGTAGAGATCCGTATTGAATGCTCAGAAAGATCTATCATTCCAATGGAAAGGGTATCTGCACTTGTGCAGTGGCTATGAATTCCCAAATTCAGAGAAGAGCTAACAAATCACTGAATGGCTTTTTCTTTAAAGCGAGGCAAGTGTTGTAGAGGAGGGAAAAAAATCAATCAACAAGCATGGAGATACCAGGAATAAATAATAATCTTTTACATATAAAAAGAGCATCTGTCCTTGGGACTCCACAGCTTTGAAGGCAAGATGAATTCAGCTAGGAACTGAGGGAAACAATTGAAATTTTTCTTTTGTTGGATTCAGCAGGGGATTGAGAATCCTAGTTAATGCACCTGTAGAGGTTTAAAATTCATCAGTAAGACAGAATAAAGGTAAGAGGCAGGTAGTTCCTTATACCATGGAACAGAAAGCTTTCTATGCTCAAAGTCTGCCATTTAGTGCCAGGTATCCTTTTAACTACCATTTTGAAGCTACAATAGCAGTAATTCATCTTGTTTTATGATTTATAGCTAATTCAGAATTTCTAAAGACTTTTTATTTCAGAACCCCAAAGTCTCATTTTAGGAAGGCAGTGTCTGATGCCTCATGCATACCCACACCTTTCTTTTTCTTATGCTTAACAAGAATCTGCTCTGAGCTTCTGAATACTTCTCACACTATATCCACCTGGTGACCAGCACATTCATCTGTGGGAGCTCTGGACATGACTCACACAGGGAATATGTCAGGCCGACCTGCTTAGCAAATCAACAGAAAGATTGCCCAACTGATCAGCTGACACTTATGGAGACCTTCCACTTGGAGTGTGTGAGTTGTCATCCTGGGCTATGGACCAAGGATGCCAAACTATGTGCTAAGGGCAGTGGTGTCCAGTTGTAACTTCCTGTCTTTTATATTATATCCATTTTGATTGCAAGTCATATCTACTTTTAGAAAAATATGACATTTTCAAGTATATTGATGTACTAGTCTGGGTTCTCCAGAGAAAGAGAACCAATAGGAGATACATACACACATGCATATAAGTGTGTGTATATATATATTATATATACGTGTGTGTATGTGTGTGTGTGTGTATATATATAGAGAGAGAGAGAGAGCGCGAGATTTATTATAAGGAATTGGCTCACACAGTTATGGAGGCTGAGATATCCAAGATCTGCAGTTAGCAAGCTGTAGACCCAAGAGAGCTTATGGTGTAGTTTCAATCTGAGTCCAAGAATCAAGAGAGCGGATGGTGTAAGATTCAGTCCAAGTCCAAGTCTAAAGGCAGAAGAAAACCAATGTCCCAGCCCAAAGATAGTCAAACAGAAAGAAAGAATTATTTATTAATCAGCCTTTTATTTTATTGAGACCTTCGACTGATTGGATGAGGCACACCCACATTGGGGAAGTCAGTCTGCTTTACTCAGTCTACCCAATGTCAATGTTAATCTCATTCAGGAACACCCTCACAGACACAATCAGAACAATGTTTGACCAAATATCTGGGCACTTTATGGCTCAGGCAAATTGATGCATAAAATTAACCATCACAGTCAGTTTTAGTGTCGCATTGTACTTTCTAAAGTGTTATGGGACAAACTTAAAAACAAATGCATGAAATGAGAGTTTCTACAGAGCCATGTCACATTGCTTAATGTAATACATGGTCAAGTAGGCAGAACAACATTAGAATAATTGTAAAAATAAACAATTCCAGGAAGGAGCTCGAAGAATTTAACTGAGTTTAATGGTATTTGCAATTCATCAGTTCTCCTCCCAGGTAGGTTATTGACTAAGCCAGTGACCCCTCACCTGGCTGTATATAAAAGTCACTTGAGGAGCACTTTAAAACTAGAACCACAGTGGCCTACCACGGAGGTACCGATTCAAAATTTTCAGGCTGCAGCAAGGAAATCTATCTTTAACAAGTTCTGGAGGTGATTCTTAACCAGATAACCTGACATTGGTCCAGGGCCTGCACCCCTGCATTTGGGAACCATTAGACTGGTGTGAATCTCAGAAAACAATGGTCACAATATGATTTTCAGGTTACTTCAACAACTGTACTTTAAGGCATGGCCAGGCACTATGCTGAGCATTGGGAATGCAAACACTCAGTCCTTACAAAGTTCAGTCATTTAGACCAAGGGTCCCCAGCCCTGGGCTGCAGACTGGTACTAGGCCATGGCCTGTTAGAAACTGGGCTGCACGGCAGGTGAGCAGCGGGCCAGTGAGCATTACTGCCTGAGCTCTGCCTCCTGTCAGTTCAGCAGCAGCATTAGATTCTCATAGGAGCGCATGCGAGGGATCTAGGTTGTACGCTGCTTATGAGAATCTAATGCCTGATGATCACAATTGGAACAGTTTATCCCAAAAACACCTCCCAACCCTCTGCCGGTCCATGGAAAAATTGTCTTCCATGAAACTTGTCCCTGGTGCCAAAAACGTGGGGACTGCTGATTTAGACAGATGATAATGCATTACATTATAACACAGTGAGAGCTTTGATCAAGGCACAAGCTAATTACTATAGGGACACAAAGGAAGAATTGACCTTCATATGTGTTTACCTTCATTCCATGGTCTTGGAGAATCATTGGTCAGATTTTGACAGTTAAGATCAGGAGATGGGCCTGCATCGGCACTCTGGTGATCTGGTTTGGTTTTTCATGGGAGAAAGAATCCAGAAGTGTCACATTTTGAAGCCTACAAAGGGCCGCCCTCTATTCTTTCCAATCTAGTGTGTCCCAGCCCTCTGACAGCTGGCCAGGGTCTCATGGAAGGTCCTAGCAATAGCCTCTGAGTTCAGAGCATGCAACAGGATGTTCACACACAGCAGAGGTGCGAAGCCAGTGTCCCAGCTGGTGTTTCTGGAAGGCTGTGAGAATCAACGGAATTAGTATAGAGGGTGGCTTCTTACTCAGGCTCCTTAGGGGCCATGAGTGACACTCACTAACGTGTCCTCCAGTTAGTTCCACCTCTTTTTGTTGCCACGGTGGTATTTTCCTTCTCAACTGAAGTGCTTAGCTCCCTTTCTTGACTAATTCTCACCTTTGTAGGTTTGCCTCTTGCAACTGGTATCTAAGGTATCTTCTTACCTGGGGCAACTGGTACCCCAGGTAAGAAGAAGCCTCATCTCTGAGCTGAATCGCAAGGCTTTTTGCTAAGATGCAAAAATAAGCCAAATTCATGTTTGACTGCAGCAGATTTTGCTCTGTGAGGAAACTGGACCCGACCCTCTTGACTTCAGCCTTTGGTCTCTGGGTCAGTCTTCCTCGTGACATTACAAAAGGATCTTGGTCCAAGACAAGGGCCAACCCTAGACTTGAACTCATTTTGGGCGTTTGATGGCCTTTCCCCAAGGGTTCAGGGAAGGTACAGGACACAGAGGGCAAGAAGTCTTTGATGTGGTGGTTATTTTTGTTTGATTTTTTAGCCTTATAACTTACCTAGCAGTTTTGGAGAAGAATTTGAGTTTAGAGTCTGATATTGTATAGATTGGGGATCTCTCTCTCTCTCTCTCTCTCTCTCTCTGTGTGTGTGTGTGTGTGTGTGTGTGTATTAACATCTGCATAAGCTATGCAAAATGTGTCAAACTTGCTTACATGGACTCAGTGAGAAATGTTCCATGAAATGTGAAGCTATGTGTAGACCCCACACTGAAAAATAGGAGTAGACTGTAGTCACTTATACCTCCAGAGGCAGAAAGAAACTCAGCGACAGATTCGTTGTACCAGAGGGAGTTTGAGGACCGCTACTGGCACTGTGTGCTCTTTTTTCTCAGGCCATTTATTCTGGCAACTCTGGCCCTTTAGCAGACATGGTTGTCAGGTTGTTACCATTTAATAGCTTTCTATAAGATACTGGCATCTTTAAAGGCCAAATAGTGTTGCTGACAGCTATGACTTTATAGAAATAAAGGCAGCTTGCCTTGTTATAAAATAAGGTACATTGCATGAGCAGGAGTACGTATTCATATAGATCAGTGCCTTTTCTTTTTGACCAAAGTTTGTTGCTGCTGTTGCTGCTGTTGGGTGTGGAGGACTTCTGTCTTGTCTGCCAGTCCTGTGACATATTCAGAAAGCTCACCCTGGGAATTTGAGGGTGTGAGGAGAGAGAGAGCCAAAGGGGAATGAAGGTAAGGATGCCATTAGACAAAAGACAGACACGTCGGAGAGATCCCAGCCCTTGTGAAACCAGCAGCCCATTTTATCACCATCATCTGTGATGAGAGCCTAAAAGCCACACCTCATCCTCTATGATGAGAGCCTGAGAACCTCAAAGGGGCTCCTCAGTCACCCCTAGGACTCCATATCTATCTAAGAGCAGACAGATGTGTTACTGTTTCTACAGCAGCAGAAATTACAGCCTTGGCTGTCTGAATCATTAGAGCCATTCAGCATGGAGTTTGTTTGGGGAAGTTTCTTATAGGGATAGAAGAGAACTGAAACTTGAACCTCTCAGCATTACATTTCAAAACATCCTTCATGAACTCCTAATTTAAATCTGTTCAGATTGATACTAGTCTGAGGGCTTCTTGGTTTTAGAGCTGTCAGTCCAATTTGGAATAGAAACTAGTTATTGCACCCCATATTTAGCTACTGTTGAGGTTGATTCTATTTTTAAGGAAGAAAAATTCAGTGACTGGTGACCTGGGTTCTTTTTAAGGAACCCAGTTTTGCCTGGTCACTGTGACTTGACACCTCTTTGAAAGTTCAAAGCTGTCAGGCCTTTGAGAGCCTTGCCCCAAGGGTTTAGAGAAAAAGTACAGGACACAGAGGGTAAGAAGCCTATGATGTGGTGGTCAATTTTTTTGTTTGTTTGTCTTGAGGTTTTTTTGTTTGAGTTTTTCAGCATCATAATTTACCTACAAGTTTTGGGAGGAAACAGGTCTTATCACCACCTCTTGTCATCTAGGAAGCAGGCACATAACTCACAATCCAGTGACTTTTGGTCACTAACATTCCCAGGGGGAAATTCACTGTCCAGGGAGACACGATGAGGAAGGTGATGTGTGTATGTGTGAGTGTGAGAGTGTGTGTGTGTGTCTCCCTGTGTGTACGTATGTGGTTTCTTCCCATTGTCCCACTCACATGCCTTATTTAGAGTTGGTGCTGGGATGCCAAGCAGAGTCACTGTGGCCACTGTAAATGTCCACCTCCAGAAAAGGCATTTGTTCTCCAGAAGATGGGAGGAAGTTTTCCGCAGACCTGCCCTGAAAAGAGTTGTCCTCTTTGTAGGCTTTTCCCTTTCATTTAGACAGCAATACAAGTGATCCAGGAATGAGGAAGCTTAGTTACTTGGTTTAAAGTTACAAATAACTAGAATTTGTCATCTTGGTGGAGAAGTTAAGAAACATAGCCTCGCCGGGCATGGTGGTTCACACCTGTAATCCCAGCACTTTGGGAGGCAGAGGCAGGCGGATCACAAGGTCAGGAATTTGAGACCAGCCTGGCCAATATGGTGAAACCCCGTCTGTACTAAAAATGCAAAAATTAGCCAGGCATGGTGGCATGTGCCTGTAGTCCCAGCTACTCAGGAGGCTGAGGCCAGAGAATCGCTTGAACCCAGGAGGCAGAGGTTGCAGTGAGCCAAGATCATGCCACTGCAGTCTGGCCTGGGTAACAGAGCGGGATTCTGTCTAAAAAAATTAAAAAGAAGCATAGCCTCTGTGAAATTCTTCCTAAAAGGAGACTCAGCTGCCATCTGATTAACTTGGTTTGTGTTTGTTTCTCATGGGTGAGCCTCATTACTTGTCCCTGACCTTTGAATTGGTTCCTTGGGACTCCATTCCAATTTTAGTCCTTGAACATCAAAGCATATTATGACATTGTGCCTTGGGAGTGGGGGGCTGTCTTTAGTGTTTCTGTCTTTGATTTCACAGACTGGGATTCAAAGCCTCTCTTGCCTATTGGATGAAGCAAAGTGAGTTTGTCAAGGACAGTTGGGTTTGGATTGAGGGAGGAGGAAAGTCTAAGAAAATCATGAATGTACTGGTTGCCTAAATAAAAAATAAAAATGCTACCATGAAAACAAAACCCTGCCGGGCGTGTGGCTCATGCCTGTAATCTCAGCGCTTTGGGAGGCCGAGGCAGGTGGATCACGAGGTCAGGAGATTGAGACCACGGTAAAACCCCATCTCTACTAAAAATACAAAAAAAATTGCTGGGAGTGGTGGCGGGCGCCTGTAGTCCCAGCTACTCAGGAGGTTGAGGCAGGAGAATGGCGTGAACCTGGGAGGTGGAGCTTGCAGTGAGCTGAGATCGCGACACTGCACTCCAGCCTGGGCGACAAAGTGAGACTCTGTCTCAAAAAAAAAAAAGAAAGCAAAACCCAAACAAACAAACAAAAAACTATGCTGGATAGAAGGATCTCATTCCATATTCAGTTTGTATGACTTATTAGCAGTTCTTTTCGGTTGTAGCATTATTCTGGGCAGGAAGACAGAAGCATAATTAGCACATGGGGGAGGTCCTGGTGACCAAGTTTGTGTGTTTGGTCATGTTCCCCCAACCTCCCTACTCCTACCAGTGAACCATTTTCCCAGCCCTCCCAACTGACTCCATCTAAATCTTTGATTTATTATAAGTCAGGAAAAAAATAGATAGCAACCTTGAGAGCAGCCAGAGGCCCTTGCTGTTCTTAGACATAAATCACAAGGTAGAAGTACCAAGAATGAAGACAGAATGTCAGTAACTAGCCTGGGGGTTGGGGAGGGATTGTGGGACTTTTCTGGGTCTCTGAAATTACAGCGTGTGAAGACAGGAGGAGGCCATCCACATAGCCCAAGGACTGTTAACTGAGAAAGAGAAAGTAATGCTATGGGTAATTCTATGGATGGATGCATCATGATGTTGCCAGATGTAATACTGCAGACTCACAGAGGAAGAATGTAGTTTGGATGTGCCAGCACCACCCCACAGCCACCATCTGCTGCTGCCCCTTCTCCTCTCCCCTCTCCACACCCAGCCCTAGGTTGGGCTACTCTGGGTTCTGAGTTCCTGATAAGCC
Source organism: Mandrillus leucophaeus (assembly GCF_000951045.1). NCBI lineage: Eukaryota > Metazoa > Chordata > Mammalia > Primates > Cercopithecidae > Mandrillus > Mandrillus leucophaeus. The sequence continues at coordinate 2,895,179 of NW_012101721.1, forward strand.
ATGGTCGTGATGACGTGGCATTTCCTACCCTGATTAGTGGTGAAAAGCTGCGGGTTCCAGGGACAGCTTCTCATTTGTTCCCTAACTCAAGAAAGCAAAACAACGATGGCCCAGGATATTCTATCTGGCAAGTTATTATTCAAAGGGCTGGATTTTCTTCTGCTCTACCTCCTTCAAAATTTTGTATAACTTAGTTTATGTATTATCTAGCAGGTCAGGCACCATCTGATCTGGTGTGACAGTGGTTGTGGGGGTGGGGAATGGACTCTCCATCCAGTAGAAGAGTGTGACCTCCAACAGGAATCCCTTTAACATGGACACTCTACAGATGATCTCTTAAGGAGAATGGCTGCTTGGAGACAGCACAAGTTGAGTGGCTGTATGAATAATCTGTTTCAAATGCACAGTCTGCAGGGAGTGGGGGCAGATCCAGTCACAATTTATGGATCATCAAAGGATAATTTTATTATCAACATTTTAATAAGGGAATGTATGGCTTATCCAGAACCCAAATTCGGGGATCAAGAGTAATCCATAGATGGGAAAATGAAAATCCAACTAGCAGCCCCTGACCCCATCCCCGTTGACGTCCACCACCAATGCTGAGAACTGAGCCGTAGGTGGACATCGAGGCTGGACCCACTGGTGGTGAGGAGTGGGGTTGGAGGGAATTCAGTCAGAGAGGAAGGCGGGTCTACTGCAGGGAGATGCGTGTAGCCAGGTGGGCTCAGGAATTCCAGCAACCTGTTTCCATTCCCTGTTGAGACTCAGTATATCCGTGGGGCTGAATCAGTATAGCTCCTAGGAGATGGTATTTTTGTTTTCTTACGTGCCTGCCTGCCAGTTCACCCAGTAGAAAATCAACTTCTTTTTCATCAGAGGTAATTTTGAGATTGACTTTATAGAAATACATACTTAAGAGCAAGGGCTGTGGAGCTGGATCTCCCTGGGTTCACATCTTGGCTTTACCACTCACCAACCTTGTGGCCTTGGGCGGGTTACTTAACCTTTCCATTCCTCAATTTCTTTGTGTGTCAAATAGGATGATAACGATACCTATCTCAAAGGATTGTTGTGTGGAGTAAATGAAGTGGTTGGTACAGTGGCACAGAAGATAGAGATAGATAGATAGATAGATAGATAGATAGATAGATAGATAGATAGATAGATAGATAGACAGACATATACATACATAGATATACACACACACATATGTGTATATATATATATGAATGTGGAATTTTCCACTTGATATAAACCAAATTTAACAATTCTTTGCACTGGTTGTTGGAGAGATTGTAAGCCTTTGTATCTTCAATAGCCCAGATGTGCTTAAAGCAATGAACACATAAGGACATTATTGAAAGGCATGGGCAGGATCTAAAATTCTCAGGATGAAGTTGCATGCTAGCATTCTCTGAATTTCTATTTTCTGAATGTAAAGAATACAACATCTGCAAACAACAGCTGGACAAATATTGAAAGATATAATTCCAACTTCTTGCCATGTTGGCAAAAGCAGTTGGAAGAGAGGGAAATGCTTCGCCTTGTATCAGTACCTTTTTATAGCTGGAAGAAAAGAACATCGACAAGTTATTTTGTCAAGGTTTCAGGAGAGCAGACCAAAGAAAACATTGTCTGGAGCCTCCTGGAAGCAATCAGATAGTGTGCAGTCATTTACTAAGAAGGCCTGGCTTATCAGGGCAGATTGATGGATTGTGCTTTGTTTATCTGGAGAAGCTTAGCTGAGTTCCGAACATCAATTTGCATCCTTGCTCCACATTTTAGTAATTCAGCTTCATGTGAAGTGCTGGCCCACAATCAGGGACTGCTTAGACAAGGGAAAGAACAGGAAAGGTGGCCTGAAAAGGGAGCAAGGAACCTGAGCTTCTGTTAAAAAAGTGCCCCTGGGGTCGGGGGAGGCACTGGACGGATTAATCAGCTTGCCACAGGACTAGCAGAGCACACACCATTTGTCCAGCTTATTTAGCTGTGCTTAATAGAGCTATTCTCTCCATTTAATGAGAGAAGGGCTCTATTAGGATGGAGGTGAGACCAGGACAGAGCAGGCAAAGAGGAAACAGTTGAAGAAATAACTACTGAGGACACAAAAAGAAAATGAGACACAGAAGCAATAAAAAGCCCTGAGTCAAGTGTCAGTACAACAGCCAACCCCATGGCTTTCAGACTTCTCTGCAGGCATCCCAGATTTCTGCTCCTGGTGTCTCCCTACCTATAAAATAAACAGGTTGGAGATAAGCATCAGGTCCTTTCCAGCTCTAACCTCCTTTGTTAGTAAATGGCTCTGCAATCCTGGCCGTGACTCCAATGTAGTAGAAGATGGAAAAATTGTACTTATCATTAGGCCAGGTTCACCTCTTCTTGGCAGACCCCCTCGCCCTTGGCTGTCTGCTCCTCAGTGTGTGAGGCTGCGGGACATTCCTGCCTTCACCTGTTGTGTTCTATATAAGACTGGGCTAATGTCCACTTGAAAAGGATTTCACTCCTGGCCTGGAATGTGGCCCTTGTGGAGCTCTATGGAGATACTTCTGATTTTTTTTGCTACTTTGGTAGGAAGCAATAACATCTGGAGAGCATTCTCTTCTTTTATGAGACTGTTAAAACTAGAAAACAAACAAGCAGGCGTGTATCATCAAGTCAGGCGGGAGTCTCTGGCTATGTGCTTGATCCACGGCTTTGGTCTAGGACATGTCTGTCTCCTGCTCTTGCTTATGCTCCCTTTGAGTCATTTCTTCTGACTGCCCATTAAGATGCTCCAGCGGGCTCCTAGTAAGAACTGGGTGACGAGCGTTGGCTTACGCCAGTAATTCCAGCACTTTGAGAGGCCTAGGTGGTTGGATCACCTGAGGTCAGGAGTTCGAGACCAGCCTGGTCAACATGGTGAAACCCCATCTCTACAAATAATACAGAAATTAGCCAGGCATGCTAATTGGTGGTGTGGGCCTGTAATCTGAGCTACTTGGGAGGATGAGGTGGGAGAATCACTTGAACCTGGGAGGCAGAGGTTGCAGTGAGGTGAGATCATGCCATTGCCCTGCAGCCTGGGCAACAAGAGCAAAACTCCATCTCAAAAAAAAAAAAAAAGAAAGGAAAGAAAAAAGAACTGGGTGCCTTTTGGGGGCTGGGAATTGGTGGTGGGAATGAGAGCCTGGGAACCACATAATTCTATCACTTCTGAGGAGATCAACCAACGTGTAGATTTTCTTGCCCTATAACCAGAAGCACAGGACGCTGTTATATGAAATTAGCCATAATTTCCAGCAGCTAGGTGGTTTGTAGGGGCAGCAACCATGGTTCGAAACCACTCACTTCTTTCTATAAAACTAAATCGGACGTAATGAAATGCTAATTTGACCCAGGGAACTTAGGAGGCCAAGAGAACTGAAGCCGTTATCTGGCTTGGCTCTGTGTTCTGATCTGAAGCCAGCCCCCATGGAACAGAGCCAGTCCCCAATTATGCCTGATTCCCAGCAGCTCATATAATTTATTATGCTAAGAAATAAAGCCTCCTGCTTCTGGCTAGTTGGTTTCTGTTGTTTGGTTACTAGTGTTGCATAGGATAGAGTATGGTAATAAAATATCGGATAATCATCGGGGGCTCACTTGTGCAGGGGTATTCAATATCTTTTCTTCCTTATTGTAGTATTAGAGTATCAATTATGATGTCATATTAGACAGAATGCTGAAGGATTCTGAAGCCATATTCACCTTCTCCATCCTTTCCACCTTCACTCTGTTTGGAAGAGTCATAGGATTTGGGGGCAGGGGTTAAGCAGAATTTTTACCAGGACTGCTTGCTGCATGGTTTTTGTGTATGACTCAATACCCAGTCCAGGTAACTTTATTAAAAATGATAGATTTTGGAAACCAGCTTGCTATATGAATGTAATGAGCCCAAGTGTCTCTTTCAAGTGCATTTGGTTTGGAGATGTCTATATGTTATCTGAAAGTTGTCTGTGTGGCTCGTCTTTATACCGGGAAGCTCCATTCTCTTTATCCTGTGGCATAAAAAATGAACTTACCAAGAGTCATCTTTCCCTCTGCCTTTTGTCTCAAATTCTGCTTTCACACATCTACTATGCACTAATATTCCTAGCCAGAAAAGACTGCAGCTTTCAAGAGGGGTTTCCTTCATTCTCCAGGCTGTTGTACGCCTCAGAGGAAACCCAGGGGCCCAGGGGCCTGTGGGGACTTCACACAGAGCATCTCCCAAGGGCTTGGTTATAAACTTATCTCAGTTGACTTGGAAACCTAGCTGGATCACTTCTAGATGTTTATGTTTAAATAGGAATTAGATAGAATTATTGGGATTTATAGAAGAGGACCCCAACTGCCCTGACGGAAGGACTGGCAGTGCTAAGCATGACTTCCAGGTGATTTTAGTTGCTGTTGTGAATCAGCTTTAAGCCATGAGGATACTTCCAGTGGCAATTAATGTATGGTCTGCCATTATACTGAAACAGAAGCCAAAATCTGTACAAACACATATTTTATAGTCTCTTTAAAATGGCCTCTAGCTTTTGGATTAATATTTGAAAGTTAAACAGTCTACGTCATTTTCTTCTTCCACCCAGTTACTATCAACAGTAGCTTAAGCTGGAATTGTAAGACTCACATGTCAAGTATAGACAAGACTGCTGTGTCATCCCTAATAATGTATTGGTTCTTCTCTCTGCCAAAATGAGATACATTTACTTATGTCCAGCTATTTCTTGCAACAATATCAACCTGACAAGTTCCATTATTCTATTAATACACACACATATTTTTTATCAACTCTCAATGGATGTATCCACACATACACAAAAATGTAAATACACACCACACACACACACATCCCTTAGTAGATTTTTAGACAGGTTGAATTCAATAGTATATAAGAGGCCCCTGCTATCTCATTCTCATTACATGTGTCATTGGGAATTGTGTTTGTTTGCAAGGGGTGTGTGTGTGTGTGTGTGTGTGTGTGTGTGTGTAAGTTCAAAGTACTGTCATATGTACTGTCATTTAAAAACATACACACAGCTTGACCTTGTGTTTGGTACTTTATGTACATTCCCTTTCTAAATAATTTCAATATCCCTTTGAGATGAATAGGATCATTATATTCACTTGCAGATGAGAAATACAGGCTCCGAGATTCACCTGAGAACTTAGTTTACTAACTGTCAGAGATGGAATTTGGACCCGGACCTCCCTGACTCCAGATCCTGAGTTCTTAATCCCAACCATCTCCTGCCTATTTAATTCTTGTGACAATCCAATCGCTTTCGTTCAGTTTTATTATCCCTATCTTACAGACAAGAAAACTGAGACCAAGTTGGAATTACTTGTCTGGAGCCCCCCATGTTATGATTTTTTGGCTGTGGTTAAATTCAGTCTTTTATATCTGTAATGTTCTGACCAGCAAATAAAATGCCTTGTTTTAATGTAGAGAGTAGAACTGGGCCACCTGACCACAAACTAGATTATTCTGGAAGGTGGATTTATCTTAAACCATAAAGGGAAAACATTGCCCCCCTCAGAAATAGTAACCGAAATAATTTCTTTGGGAAGGGTTGTTACTAGAGGTTAATTAAGAATAATAATACACAACAGGTATTAAATGCTTATTATCTGCTTTACATATGTCAGTTCATTTCATCTTTTCAAAGCCCCATGAGGATGGTTCTGTTTTTTCCCTGTTTTGCCAATGAGACACTGAGAGATTAAAATAACTTGGCCGAGATCATAAAGCTAACAGGTGGCAGAGCTGAGATTCAAACTCAGGTAGGCTGGCCTGGTGTCCTTGGCCTTAACCACTCTGTAGTGTGACCACATTCGTTTCCACTTCACTTTCATTGAGTTTGTAGGTTTAGTGGAGAAAAGACCCTTTATTTTCCCTCCAGTAGTTTGCTAATAATGAGAGCAAGCCATCTGTATTAGTCTGTTATTACAATGCTGTAAAGAAATGCCTGAGACTGGGTAATTTATAAAGGGAAGAGGTTTAATTGACTCACAGTTCTGCATGACTGGGGAAGCCTCAGGAAACTTACAATCATGATGGAAGGGAAAGCAGCACAGACCTTCCTCACATGGCAGCAGGAAAGAGAAGGGTGAATGAGCAAAGCAGGAAGAGCCCCTTATAAAACCATCAGCTCTCTGAGAACTCGCTCACTATCGTGAGAACAGCATGGGGGAAACCGCCCCCATGATCCAATCACCTCCCACCAGGTCCTGCCCTTGACACGTGGCGATTATGGGAATTACAATTCGTGATGAGATTTGGGTGGGGACACAGAGCCAAACTATCTTGCCATCCCAGGCAAGTGGCACTGCCTCCATTCTTATGCTCCTGGTCTGGGCATCTGGATTTCCCACAGGTGTAGCCAAATGAAAGAGACCTTAGAATTCAGTTATACTTTGAAAAATACAAAACCAATTCTCCATTATAGTGGTTATGTTTAGCAATACTTAAGTCTCATTTCTAGAATGATAGCCAACAAGACAAACATATAGCTGTAATTTAATGCCTTTTTCAAAAGTCCATGGTCATTATTAAATAGATTATAGAAAACTCCCTTATCTCATCATAGTCACTGATGAGATTCATCCTCTGTGTTTCACCTGTTCTTTAAATTGGTGATCAGAGCATCTTGCTCAGGTGTGTCTACATTGCCCCTGGGCCCTAAACATCTGTAATGTCTTCCTCAGCCTCCAGTGTCTTTGTAACATCTAGACAAGAAAGTATTTTCAATTAACCACGGGAGAGACCTTGGTTCCCTGTCTGCTGTCAGCTCTTCCCTCCTCAAGCCCATTGGAATCTGAAAAGAAAACCGATAAAATAAAACTACTGCAAGAAGTTGCTGATTCATGTGAACTCTTTTTTGAAATCGAAACAAATTATTCTCTGTTGCTTTGCCCACCTCTTCTGATAAGCACCTGAGCATCTTTTAGGAACTTAAATTTTAATTCACTTTTCTTCAGCAGCTGAGACTTTATAGCCTACTTCTGCTAGGGAGTTGGGAGTTACAAAACATCTATTTACACCTGAAGCCTTTTGCTAAAAGAGTTGGCATTCCTTTCAGAACATAGCATCAATTTAAAATAAAAAAAGACATTTAAACAGAAAACACATTTCAAAATACATCAGTCTCCCATGGGGCTATTTTACTCAGCTGAGGTGGGGAGAGGGAGATTGTTCGGTTCTCAAAAGATAGAACCTTTTTTTCTGTCTGTGAACAAGGGATAGAATAGTGTGGGAGAAATGGCTGGACTTGGGACTCCAACCCAGGCTTGAATCTTGACCCTATCGTTATAATCACTTATGGCTCTGAGCATCCCTTACCCATATGTAAAATAGGGGCTATAATGCTGTGATTATCTATGAGCAAAGAAGCCAGTTATAGTTAAACCAGGAGAGAAATGATGGCAGCAACTTGATATTAGATTTTTTTTTTTTTTTTTTTTTTGAGATGGAGTCTCGCTCTGTCGCCCAGGCTGGAGTGCAGTGGCATGATCTCGGCTCACTGCAACCTCTGCCTCCCGGGTTCAAGTGATTCTCCTGCCTCAGCCTCCTGAGTAGCTGGGACTGCAGGTGCGTGCCACCACACCCAGCTAATTTTTTGTATTTTTAGTAGAGATGGGTTTTCACCATGTTAGCCAGGATGATCTCGATCTCCTAACCTTGTAATCCGCCTGCCTCGGCCTCCCAAAGTGCTAGGCTTATAGGCGTGAGCCACTGCGCCCGACTGATATTAGATCTTTGTACAAAGACTGTGCTCTTTCTAGCCCATGATTTGGAAAGAGTGTAAATGGTAACTAATAGGTTATAATAAACCTATTTGGAGATGGACAGAAGGTTACAGTAGTTGAGGGGTTTAGGGGAAGAGCTCAAGCCTTAGAATTAGATGATTTTTAATCTTGGTTTTAGGGCTCATTAGCTAAGGGACCCTGAGCAAGTTATTTTATTTCTCTGAGCCCCAATTTCCACGTTCATACAGTGGATACAATAATATTGGCCTTTTTATCCCTCAGAACAGTCTGATGAAATAATGAAGTGTGTTTTGTAAACTGGAAAGTGTGAACTGTCTACAAAAGAGACCTTGGGGGATGAGTGCTTCTCGGAGGCATGGGAAGCGCTGTTGGAAGCACCTCTCGTCCTGCCCCTAGGTCCTGCCCAGCCCAACACCTAGGTTCATAAGCACGTGTCTTTGAATCCAGCTAAGATGATGCAGTATTTACGCAAGGAGTGTTTATGGAAAGCAAGAGATGAGATACTTTGTCTGTGAGAAATGTTTACATAAGTGCCTTTTAAGGTGGAGTTATGCCTAGTGATGAAATTTCACTTACATATGCAACTGAAAATAAAAGGTGAAAGTCGAGGTAGGAATTTTTGTTGGGAACAATGAAAGTAGTAACAGAATAGGAAAGGACCGGGCAGCAAGCAATGGAGGGAAGGAGTTTTGAGATCAAAGCAGGATTTCCACTTACTATCATTAAACCTAGTATTTCAACGCTTAGTGTTTGGGGAAGAATGATCAGCCATTGTGTTGCAGTGGAAAACATCCAAGCGTTGATTTCCAGAGAGCCTGGGGTTCCTCTGGACCGGCTTTGTCTCTGGTGTTTTGAGGGAAGAATCACTAGCTTTTCTATGTGTGCAAAAGGCCAGGCGTCTAAATGGATATCTCTTCCTTTAAAAACTTCTGTGATGATAAATGTGTGCGTGGGATCCTGTTAAGCAGGGAATTCCTTTGAAAGCCTTGTTTCCCTTTTCTCTTCATGGCCCAGAGATAGATCCTGGCTGCATTTGTATATGAAAACTCCTCAGCCTTGCTGTGTTCTCCTGCCCCTTGAGAGTCGTGTTCTGTTTGAAAAGAGCTGAACAAATGAAGGCTGTTTTTTCACTTGGGATAAGAATATCCTTCTCAAAGCAGTAAGGGCTGAACGAGGGTAACAGGATCCATATGTAGAAGCTGGCTGCTAATACTCAGCATATGGTCCAGCAAATTTTCTCGGGGGGACTCAGCTTCTCATTCTTTCAGGAATGCCCCAGTGAACTCCAGAAAAGATCAGGACTTAGGTGACCATGGCATAGACACAGCTTCTGGGCTTCATAAGCCTGTATCCCCCAGAGAATGAAAGCCGCAGGAAGTACAGGGAAGGTCCTGGCTGGCCCCAGCATGGATGACACTGGCCTGCAGCTCTCTTGTAAGGCTCCATGCTTCCCAAGATACGATGGGCCCTTATCAATTCATGGGTTGTCTGTGTTCTGTTAAGGGATAGTGAATCCAAGGGTTACTTGGGGTCCCCAGATGGTGTATTCTAGTTAATGGAAACGTTTTGCCCTCTGTGCAGGGGCAGCATTGCATCGTGGAAAGAACACCTACCTGGAGCCAGGAGGCCTGGACTCTGGGGCCATGCTAGCACTAGCTAGAAGTGACCAGAGGGAAGTCACTTCACCTTTTCCTCATCTGGAACATGAGGAGGCAGGACGCGGTGATATCTGAGACCCCTTTGGGCTCTCACAGTGTAGAATCAAGTGGCACCTGAACTCCATCCTAAGGAGAATGACAGGAGAAAGCAGCCACAGCTAATCACACTTGCACCTGCGCGCAGTGACCCTGCGGCGTAGAATTCCAGCACAGCTCTGTGTGGAGCGGTAGGGGAAGACCTTTTATTGCTCTCAGGCAAGAATTAGTCCTGAGCCTCAGGGAGCTGGTAGTGGTGGTCTGAGCGGGGGAGAAACTAGCTGCCCTGCATTACTCTATTTCTTCCAAACCAGTTTTTGGAAGTCTGGGTTTTCCCCTCTGATTTTCACAGAGGACAGCTCAGCATCTTCCCCCTGCCTCTGCCCAGGGCCCCATTTCTCCCCTTACGCCCTCCTCTTTCCCTTTTCCATCCCTGTCTCCACCACATCACCGCTTTCTCTCTAAAGGCTCTGCTGGGTTTCTCCATGACCTGCCTTGTCTGTTGCTGGCATGGTTAGGAAGGCCTCACCCGCTTCCCAGCCCCAAGCAGGCCCTCTAATCCCTGCAGTCGGCTGAGGACAACTGTAGTCTCTCCATCAAATAAGCATAGACCAAGACCTGCGGCAGCTCTGCCTGCGAGCCGGTCACCATGGCAACGAGCATTGCCTCCATTCTACTGTGAAAAGAAAATGGCTGTTGGAAGGAAGGGCTCACTGAATCTCCATTCCCCGGCCTGTTTTGTTCAAGCCCCTCCCTCCTACTGGACTGAAGAAGCCTCAGGCACTGAACCAAATACCTGTTTACCTTTAGATTTGGGGCTTACTTAAGAGGAGGAGAGGCAGAAAGAAGTTGAATTCAAAGAAATAAAGCATTTTTCCACCCCAAAACTCTATTTTCGTGAGGAATGGTTATCTGCTCCCAGCAGATAAACGAGGAGCAGATGAACACAGGGATCTGTGAGATCTGGCGCAATGTATTTTGTCTTATCGGTGCAGTGGAATGACAGAGCGTACGGATGTTCAAATAAAACTTCAGGGAAAGTAGCCAAGAGACCCAGGGAATTCCGCAGGGCACGGGCTACAGAATTTCCGAAGCGTGTCTGACTAATTGGGGTGGTGATATTATGGAAAGTGGCGTGTTGGTCCTGTAGTCATGAGGGAAGGTGAGCATTTACCCTTACCATCCCCACTTCAAAATCAGTGTGAGCCCTCCTAGTGATTGTGTCTGGACGGCGTGGGGAACTGGCAGGAGACCCCTGAGGTTGATTCTGGAGTGCAGGCTTCCTGCACTTGACACAGCTGTGGAGACACTTCAGATGACATCCAGAAGGAATTGGTTGGGTCACCATTTCTGTGAATCCCAGGATGCTGCTGTTTTGGAGCAAGATCATAAGTCTTCTCAAGGGGTTGGAAACATTTAGGGTAGAGATCACCCAGAATCTCCCAGGACACCTTGCACTCTCTGATGGAAAATAGCCATTCCATAGGAGAATGGTCTGGGCCGTGTCTCTGCCTGGCAGCACATGGCCCTGGCTGTTGGTGGCACAAGTTCTCAAACCCCACACAACCTCCTCCCTTCACTCTTTCTTAAAGTCAGTTGGGAAGCCTGTTTTTGAATGGAAGATCTGGGTTTCATTCTTGAAAAGTGGAATGTATGTTTGAACTGGACTTTGTTTTTGTTTTGTTTTGTTTTGTTTTTTCAGCCTCTCTGCAGGTGGATATTGTTCCCAGCCAGGGGGAGATCAGCGTTGGAGAGTCCAAATTCTTCTTATGCCAAGGCAAGTGCCCAGTGCGCAGCTGCATTTTAGAACTTGCTTCAAAAACTCACCGGGTAGAGCAGGAGACCCCAGGCCATGTGAGCTGGCTGGTCATGCCACACCTAGAATTCTTGGCATCGCGCTATTACAGGGTCAATAGTGTGGCCATTTAAGAGCCAGGGCCTCTTCCTTCCTTTTGCAAAAGGCTGCCTCAACATAGCAAATCCGTCATTTAGACTTCACCTTGACTGCAGAGGAAGTCTAGGAGTTTTCTTAAGAAAATCAGCACAACTTCCAGAATAGTGAATCATCCCACATCTCCTGTTCTGTATACATTCAGAGTTCTGTAGATGACAATGGAGAACAGCACTGGCTCAGAAATAATACTTTGGTGGATCTGTTTAAGGCTTATTTCTTAGAATTCCCCAGAGCTTGAAAATCTAAGTCTAAAACTTGCCTGTAGGTAAATAGAATACTGGTATGGCTTTTCTTGTGAGGACATATATCCTGGGTTTACCAGGTCTATTGTGAATATCAATATTCTGTGCCATGGTCCCCACCAGAGCTCTGAGATATGCCAGACCTGGTGACCTTGTTTTACATTTAGAAAACATGCCCCATTTCCACAGCCCAGATAATTATCAGAAAATATCCTGTGGAGGAAAAGGCTTCAAGTTAAGCCTCAGATTCTCGTATGTGACATGACTGGGATTCAGAACATGGAAGAACCAGGAAAGAGCTGAGCTAGGTATAAACGGTGACATTTAGCGAGCAGCTTTTGGCAGGGAGGGGCCTTTAAATGCTGTCATGATTTGCGCGGACGAGGTGGCTTGTGGCCGTCAGATGTGTTCACTCCAGCTTTGCCTTCATTACAGCAATTTCAATGATCTGGAGACGCAGCCGTGGAGCCCACAGCACATCTTGCAAATAGCGATATTTATTGAAAACATGATGGGCCCTGAAAGGAAGACTGCTTCATTTCCATACTAAGCATCTGTGCAGGGCTGGGTGGTGCGGGCTGAGAAGGGTGCCACATGAAGAGGCAGGGCCCCATGCAAAGAGGCAGGGGGCGCAGCCACGTCTGCCGGATCTGAGCGCCCTTCCAGCTCAGTGTCCTGGGCAGTGTCAGTGTCAGAGCCCTGTTCCAGCTCAGTGCCAGGGCAGCTCAGCCACCGCAGTCTGTTCCTCCTCATTGGTGCCTGGGGAAAGGAAGAATGGGTGGTTCTGGCCACCTTCTTTGCAGCATGCAAGGAAATGAATTTGTCTGAGCAGGGGGTGCCGAAATGACAGTCATGCCAGTTTGTGCAGGCAGATGCTAGAATCAATGTGGCTGGAAAAAAATATAAAAAATAAAAAGTGGTTGGAATCTGCACCCCTATACTAGCCAGTATTTCTCACCTGCAGCTCAGGAGACCCATTATCCAAGGCTTCGAAAACAAGCTGATCAGTCGACTCAGACCAGTTAGGCTCTGGAGCCCAATCCTAAATACACGAATTCCCTTGGTTACCCGTTCTGTGAGGCATGTGTGTTCCTAGCTTAGTGCCCAGCACACAGTAGTTCTCAACAAATATCTCTTCTCTTCCATCATTAGGGATAGGATCATGATAACACCTAGCACAAGTGGTTGTTGAGTTCTTTCCGAATATCGTAAGAGGTGTTAAGTATATAATAGTTAAATGCAGAAGCCGAAGAAGGGCTGCACGTCATTCTAGCAGCCATACTCGCCCCTCCCTGATGTTCGAGACTTGACTGATCCGTTGTTCAGTAACTCGTACTGATCAGCCACTGTCAGTCTGGAGGGGACTTAGTCTTTTCAACTTCAGTAGCTTAAAAATAATCTCTTCCTCTTTAGTGGCAGGAGATGCCAAAGATAAAGACATCTCCTGGTTCTCCCCCAATGGAGAAAAGCTCACCCCAAACCAGCAGCGGATCTCAGTGGTGTGGAATGATGATTCCTCCTCCACCCTCACCATCTATAACGCCAACATCGACGACGCCGGCATTTACAAGTGTGTGGTTACGGGCGAGGATGGCAGTGAGTCAGAGGCCACTGTCAACGTGAAGATATTTCGTAAGAGCCTCCTTCTTCTGCATTCTCTGGCCTCTCCTTGCCAAGGAGACACATGGGTAGTAGAAAGGTGGAAATGATGATAGAGGGACCAGCTGAGGGCCTGACCAGTCCCATTCTCTCTCCCTAAGTCTTTTCTGACCTTGGCCAACCCAGAACTCACAACCGTGGTTCACACTGGTCACAGCTACTCCCCCATAGGCATTCATTCTCAAAATTCAAATTACACAGTTCCCAGGGGGCAGGTACGGGTTTCTCCATCCCTTCCCCAAATGTTGGCTGACTGTTCTACAGTTTGGGCTCTTCTCCCTTATTTCCCTCTCCCCTGCTGGTAATGGAGCCCAGGGCTCAGTGGGGTGGGGGATCATTATCTGAACACTCTTGCCACTCAGAGCAGGCAGTTCCTATTGCCTCTGAAACCCCATCTGAGGGTGACATCTTGTTACCTTGTTATTAATATCACACATCCATCCTGGTGGTTGGAGTAATGGTGGGTGACAGCTAATGGAACAGTATTGATAGTACGGTATTTATTGCCATTAAATATGGTTTTTTTCTATTCTTTTCATCAGCATTCTCTCTGCTGTAGAAAGTTGGGGTGGGGCTGGGAGTTCGAATAGGAGACAAGAAAAGGACTGATGACTCTTACTATTCGTTGTGGAATGGATGTTCCACCAGTTCATTCTACCTATAACCTGTGCTTCACTGGCATTATCCTGCATGACAAGGAACCCTTGGTGAAGATATTCCTTTCGTTCTGTAGGCCCTTTTCTGCACAAAATATGATAAACTTAGCACTCAGTGAGCAGATATTGGTTGCCAAGCATTGGCAACCTATGCTTGGGCCAGCTGCTCTGCCTGACGTCTATGAGGGTGCCCCTCTTATACAGCTGTACATCAGGATCGAGACTTGCCCAGGAGTCAAGTCCAGGTAGCATGGCTCTAGTGAAAGGGGATCTTTGTGGGAGAAGCAGCTGTTTTCCCTCACTCTTCTGCTCATTTTCCAGAGAAACTCATGTTCAAGAATGCGCCAACCCCACAGGAGTTCCGGGAGGGGGAAGATGCCGTGATTGTGTGTGATGTGGTCAGCTCCCTCCCGCCGACCATCATCTGGAAACACAAAGGCCGAGATGTCATCCTGAAAAAAGATGGTGAGACCTGAATTTCCTGGCAGCTGCCTTTTCCCCAGGGCACCAAGTTCCATAGCTTTTTCACCTGTACCAACCCCTGAGGCATTCCAGTCCAAACTCAGATTCATGTGCGCCCGAGCCCTCATGCAGTTTGTGGGTCCTGAATAGATGTATATCTGAAGTTGGTATACTTAGGTACTTGATTTTCTCTCCAGTACAAAAGACAAATTTCTAATAGACATTTACTCTTGGCTGTATTTCAAAGCCAGGGACACATTTTCTTATTTGGGCTTAAAACCCCACCTTCTAAGACTGAAGTTAGGAAACAGGAAAGAGACTCAGCCCCCTATCTGCAGATACCAGAGCTCTCTGACTGATTCTTGGATGAACCTGCCTCTTATCTCTTCTAGTCCGATTCATAGTCCTGTCCAACAACTACCTGCAGATCCGGGGCATCAAGAAAACAGATGAGGGCACTTATCGCTGTGAGGGCAGAATCCTGGCACGGGGGGAGATCAACTTCAAGGACATTCAGGTCGTTGTGAATGGTGAGGAGATCCCGTTCTTCCTGATATCTGCATTGCTACAACCTTGGTTCTCCAAAATCATTCTCTTAACTTCCTCTTTGGTGTGTAACTAAATCCTGTCCTGACTCAATCATCCCTCTCAGCTAAATACCCTCCCCACCTTAACATCTAGATTTCTTTTTTTTTTTTTTTAAATATACTTGCCTGTTGGATCTTCCCTCAACTATGGGGGATGTTAGTGCAGCAACTGAACGTCCTTCACTGTTCTGCAGCACTAAAAACTTTCCCACTGCTTACCTATTAATCCTCATTGTCCTTGATGTTACCATAATTGTGAAGTTAGTCCTCTGCTTAAATGTTCAAAGAAAATATTACAGTCAACTCAGGCCTCGGAATAGTCAGAATCGTGGTCCATAGGCTTATTAATCTTAATTTGCAGTGTCAAATAAACACACCCATGGAATCGATCTGACATTTACAAGACGTTTACAGGAAATTATAATGTCAGTACTAAGAAAATAAGTAAATCAGGGTTGAATGGTTTTGACTATTGACACATTTTTCTTTTTTTTTTTTTCTTTTTTTTTTTTGCCAAACTCTCCCCCTCTCATTCCTTTGGTAGAAAACAGTTTTGTGCAAGGTTGTTTATCACAGTCCCAGACAAATGGCACTCTTTTTTGTAGCTGATGCATTCGAATTGGTGTTAACCATTTAACCACTGGGAGCAGTAATGTCCAGCTTTTTCCAGTATGAAGAGCCCCTTTTTAACATCGAGTTCCTCTGACTCTAGTAGTTATTAAGTTTAGTATGCATTGACTGAGAAAATATATAATGAAAAATAGCAACTATAAATTAAATACCATCTTAACATGAATAAAATGTATTATTATAGCTTCTCAACTAATGAAAAACAAAAAAATGCATGTTTGTAGGAGAACTGTCTATTCAGTTTACAGAAGTTATTTAGTACATACACGAATTTCGATTCCTGACACTAACTCTGTAGCCGCACAGGACGTTTGTCCCACAGGCTGAGAACTCCTGACCTGGAGCGGTGTCTCTTCTCCAGGCCATTGGGTTCTTCCAAATTTTCACAACCACCCCATGACACCCTTTTTTCCTTCAGTGCCACCCACCATCCAGGCCAGGCAGAACATTGTGAATGCCACCGCCAACCTCGGCCAGTCCGTCACCCTGGTGTGCGATGCTGAAGGCTTCCCGGAACCCACCATGAGCTGGACAAAGTAAGACACTGGCTCATGCCTTTTATCATGGACTAGAGGTGAATGGGGCATCATGAAGTCTGCTCCATGTTAGTGTCTCAGTGAAATGGATGTGGGCTTCTTAGGAATATCAACCCCAGGAGAAGAATGGACTCTTTTCTTTAAGATTCTCTTGCTTGTGCATTGATTATTCCTTCAATTTCAGCCTTGTAGGGGCAGAGTCAGAGCCAGAGGGTGTGGTCTTGGGAGCCCACTTTTAAACCTTTGTGGGTACAGTTGCAGCTCTTGGGTAGTCAGAGGATGGAATAGAGGAATAAAGGGTGATTGTGGACGTTCAGCTTGGTGCCTTAACTTTTTGTGAAGACTGAGGAGTCTTTCCCATTGACTCAGTCTGCATTCTATGGAACCTAATTAAAAATAAACGTCTTACTTCTGTGGTCAAAATCATGCTACTTTGCCTTTCTACACACTCTAGGGATGGGGAACAGATAGAGCAAGAGGAAGATGACGAGAAGTACATTTTCAGCGACGATAGTTCCCAGCTGACCATCAAAAAGGTGGATAAGAACGACGAGGCTGAGTACATCTGCATTGCTGAGAACAAGGCTGGCGAGCAGGATGCGACCATCCACCTCAAAGTCTTCGGTAAGGGCAATGGGGGCCCAGGTCACTGCTCTGCCACAATTCCTCTTCCTCTGCACATTCAGTCCATCAGTAAGACCCTGGTCACTCTCCCTCAGAACATAACCCAGTGCACCCATTTCTTGCCAGTTCCACCACGTAAGCCCTAGTCCAAGCCACCATCATCCTCACCTGGGCAGGGGGACGGTCTCATACCTGGCCTCCCTGACTCTCCCTATTGGTCCACTTCATTCCCTTCTCTCACAGTAGCCAGAATGACCTAAATGCCACTCATCGGTTTGAAAGCCTCCAGTGGCTCCCTATGGCAACCAGAATAAAAGCCAGACTCCCTGCAATGGCCTACGAGACCAGACATGAACTAGCCCCTACCTTCTTCTCCAGCCTCATCTCTTTCACTTTGCTGCACATGTAAAGTTCTCCGACCACACAGGCCTTCTTCATGTCGCTCAGACATACCAAGCTTGTTCCTCATCTCAGGGTCCTTGCCCTTGGTATCCCTTCTGCTTGGACTGTCTTTCCCTCTGACCCACTCTGAACTGCCTTCTTCTGATCCACCATTCAGATCTTAACTCAAACTCACCTTCTCAGTGGCTCCTTCCTCCACTGCCCTGGCTATATTCAGCTCCCCCTGCACTGCGACCACCCCCACCCACCTCCACTCATCTCTCTCTCGTGACTCTTACTGGATCTTCTTCTCTGTACCTAACAGTACCTGAACATATGTCATTTGCATATTTGTTTTGGGGATTGTCTGTCTCCTACCTCTACTAGTGTGTAAACTTCAAGATAGCAGAACCCTGGCTGTCATACACGGCGTTATCCCTGTGACTCCAAACAGTGCCAGACTTGGCATAGGCCCTTGGTAACTTTAGTGGCCGACAGGCTGGCTGCTTTGCCGTGTTTGCTTCCTTCCCTGGCCTGTGTGAAACAGTGTCATAGAAGAGCCCCTGCATCCCTGCTCACTTCATCTTCATAAACTCAGGAAACTTCCATTCATTTCAGAACTGAAAAGCATTTTGACCTGATCTTGAAAAAAGAATTGGTTGCAGAGAAACGTTTAACCTAATGGCCCTCGAGTCTCTCCGCACGTCTGTTTAGAAAACACAGATAAGGGCCGGGCGCGGTGGCTCAAGCCTGTAATCCCAGCACTCTGGGAGGCCAAGGCAGGCGGATCTCGAGGTCAGGAGATCGAGACCATCCTGGCTAACACGGTGAAACCCCATCTCTACTAAAAAATACAAACAACTTAGCCGGGTGTGGTGGCTGGCGCCTGTAGTCCCAGCTACTTGGGAGGCTGAGGCAGGAGAATGGCGTGAACCCAGGAGGCGGAGCTTGCAGTCAGCCCAGATCGTGCCACCGTGCTCCAGCCTGGGCAACAGAACGAGACTCTGTCTCAAAAAAAGAAAAACAAAGCACACAGATAAACTGGTCTACTGTAGACAGCGCTGCTGAGGAGGTGCCAGTCTGAGGGGCAGCTCTGGTGCATGGAGCCCCCAGGTCGTTAAAATGTGCACCCGGGAATCAGGGTTGGGACCTGCTTATTCAGCCTGATCAGGAGAACTGTTCATAAACACAGACCCTTGAAAATCAAAACTTTATATGCAAATGGTCTGCTAGTTATTCAGTAGTAAACAGCTGGGTTTAGAAACAGGCTATCAGTGTGGTTCAAGTTAACTGTATGTATTTGAGAGTGAAAGCTAAACTTCATGAAAAATATTCTTGAAAGTCTTTTCTTGAATTCAGACTGATCTTCCCCAATCACTATGGTTTTAGTAAGTTTTTCTATATTATAGAAAAAGATAGATGCATTTGTTCATCTCTTCATTTAATAAATGTGTATTGATCACCATTGTTGCTGGACAGAGGGGCTACAGAGATGAGTAGGATATCATCCCTTGACCCTGGGAAACACAAAGAGGGAGATCAGTGGATAAGCATAAACGTTACAATAGTCAGTGTCAGTCAGCAACATTGGAGTGACTGCTATGGACTCAGTCATTGCCAAGTTTAGAAGATGAATAACATGGACTCTGTTCTCATCAGTAGGTTCACAGGCTAATGTAGATAGTCAATGCTGAAATTTGAAACGACAATACGTTGTTATGACTTCATAATAGCAATATGCACAGTGTTTTGTAGGAAGCAAGTTCTCTGGTCCTGTGTGATGCAAGTTACAGAAGTCATTAAAAGGTACTATTTCATAAGTAGGAATTACCCAGCTGAAGGAGTGGATGAGAATTTTAGGCAGCCTGGGCACAGGCACAGAGGCAAGAAAAGCACAGGCTGTGTTGAATGGGAGCTTCTTGTGGACAGAGGCTGTGTATGTTTTACTCACAGATACATCCCAGCACCTGAAACAGTAGCCCGCATACAGTAGGCACTAGATTGAATAAATGGAGGAACTGTCATTAGTTCTATGTGATGAAGCAAACATACATATGTGGCAGGGAGATAAGCCTGGAGACACGATCATCACCTGTTTTTTGGATATTATTTTAGACTTTAACTCCATAAAGTAATAATAATAGTAATATCAAACACAAACAGAACATCTATAATGTGCCAAGCACTCTGTGAAGTGCTATCTGTAAGTTAACTCTTTTAATCCTCATCACTCCCCTATGATGTAGGTTTTATTATTATCCCCGTTTTACAAAGGAGGAACCTGATCCCAGAGGGATGAGGTGCCTCTGGATTCAGACCAAGGCAGGTGGCTCCTAAGTCCCTTCTCTAATCTAACAGTGATGGTTGTTAACTCCACAAAACCCAACAGAACACATATTGTATCTGAATTATATAGAGAGTGTCTGGCAAAACTAGAATTAGTGCACTCTGCCTGCACCACCAGGTAGCTCATGGTTTCTCTGCAAAAGCAACCCAGTCCCAACTTGGCTGGGCATGAACAGATCTCGGCTTCTCTTCCAGGCCTCTCTGGTGGTGATGGCTGCCCCAGAGCAGTGACTGCAGGGCCATGTGGGACCATGGTAGAGGGAAGAGAGTGGGCCAGGTCGACGGAAGGGGGTCATGAGGCAGGGAGAATAAGGGGGGGAAACTGCTAAGACAAGATTTGTCTTCCCACCCCCCACCTTGGACACATACACCCCTCTTCATCACACACACACACACACACACACACACACACACACTTCACAATTTCTTTCCCAAAACTGCAGCTGGAAGAATAGGGAGCATAGTGAGACAAACAGAGAAGAGGTGGCCGGGCTCCCAAAGAGACAGGAATCATAGACTTGTAGACACTGAGTCCACTCAGAACAGGAATCCTCCCCTGTCATAGTCTGAGTTGCGTTCATACAGCCTCCCTGAAGGAACCTGGTGCCTCCTCTCCACCACCTTTTCCCATCCACCTCCCGTTCTCATCCTCCTTTCTCTCCTCCTCCTCCACTGGCCTCCCCATTGGTTGAAGAGACTAATACAGGGCTAGGGAGCCACCTCGGGGGGACCAGCCGGTTAGGGCTCCATCTTCTTCCACCCTTTTATTCCCTCTCCATCCCCTTCCAACTTGCCATCGTGGACCATTGCTAGGGGAGAAATGGGGCAGGTTCCCTAAGTGGGAGTAGAGTCTACAGCAATGAGGTAGAAAAGGGAGGAAGCCTGTAGCTTAGATAGTAAAAAAAAGCCCAGAAGTCCTGTGGCTTCAAGAAGGGATGTCCATCAGTATGTACGGGACATATCTCAATTAGGGACTTTATGACATCATTTGTATCTAAGTGGCATCATTCTTTCCTAAGAAAAAGACATGTTCTAGCACATGTTGCCTTAGTTATTAGCTAGATGCTCCTTTTACTAAGTAGGTGCATCCTCTCGTCCTTTAAATTTGGCAGTGAATTCTCATTACTGCTGTCCACATGCATGCCTCTGAAGAAGTTTTGTCTGTATTGATTCCTTTGATGCTCATGTAAATGCTCTTGAGGTCTCATGCTTCTGTGGCTGAGGCAAGTTCACCAGTGGCTAGGAGCCCTGTGTCTCAAGCAGCCCCTGAGGGTTACAGCAAAGGACAAGCAGCAGCCTGAAAGAAGGTGCACCTGGTCATGCCCCATAGCATAGTGTCCAACCTCTTTGTTCAAGGACGCAGGGGCCTCAGGGCTCTTCTTCGGGTTGTAGGAGCATGAACTGGAGTGGGAGTAGACAAGGCTGCCTCTTAGTGGAAAGCATTCTTGGAAAACTCACAGGAGGAAATATGGGGAAAGGTGCAGTAGAACAGTCTGAGGCACTAAGGCCCATGGAGGCAGGTGGAGAATAGAACAGGGATCCAAAAGTCAAGAACTCATAAGAGAGGTTAATTAATAAAGGACAGGGGGTATAGGAAGATGAAACCCGGAGAGATTCCTCTAGATGCTGGAAAGCAGAGGGAGGAAATCTTTTCAGTAGGGTGACCCAGCATTTGTCCCTGTTGGCCTACCAATGCCCTTTGTCCTGGTGCGATTATTTAGAGCCTTTCATGTCACTCTCAAGAGAGTCCCAATTTAGACAATAAATTATGTATATCACTGTCTTCTTCTAAGGTGGCATTCTGAGCTTTCTGAATTAGTTCTGACAGTAGCACTGCTTCTAGAGTAATAGAGAATTAAGTTATCAGTGGGAAGCTTGCCTTCCTTCCCACAGCACTCTGTAGACTCTACAAAATTAGCCATGATCATGTTTTAATAAGAATATGGTTTGCCTTTTTTCTAAGGAGTCATACAATGCACCTTCTGTAGCCATCTGGGAAATGGAGCCACCAAGGCCAAATACTAATAGATGGCAACTGACCCTTGCCTGTCTTCTGTTAACCTTCGGCTGCCGTGACAAAGTACCGCAGGTCAGGAGAAGGTCAGCAAAACACTGTCCAGATCTCAGAGTCTGACAAGATTTTAAGAGGCCCCAAATTCAACCTTCCTGAGATTGTCTCCGGACCTCAAAACAACTGTTGAGTTTAGCGGATTCAGTT
Source organism: Mandrillus leucophaeus (assembly GCF_000951045.1). NCBI lineage: Eukaryota > Metazoa > Chordata > Mammalia > Primates > Cercopithecidae > Mandrillus > Mandrillus leucophaeus. The sequence goes on from NW_012101721.1 coordinate 2,916,944, forward strand.
ATATGGCTGAATTTTTTTTTTTAATTTTTTTATTCTGTGACTTTTATAATATAGAGATTCAGCTCTTATTTTACCTTTATTTTATTTTATTTTATTAGCCTTTTTTGTTTTTCATGTTTCTTTTATTTTACCTTTATTTTACTTTGCCCTCTAAAATTTCCCTGTCAATGGCACTTAGCACATATTCCTTCCAATACAAGTTGTAATATTCTCGAAAATCATATCTATCAAGGAAGACACAATAGGGAAACCTATGAGGTTTAACCTCATTCATGTGGACTCCATCAACTGAAATCTATGAACATTTGGCCAAATTGGATTGAGATGTGCCTATGTGCTATCCATCAAAAAAGAATTTGCTAAACAGGCTGTTAGTATGCATTACCTTTAGGCAAATATTTGAACCATGTAGGTGATTTCATGTAGAAGCAGGCATTTGTAACAAAAAGTGTATAGTTCTGTTATTGTTTTCTGTTTATTAAATCAGCATCAAAGACCTCAACATGGAGAATATATATAGGCAGTCATTTATTCGCCTACTTAGGGTTACTGTATGAATTTGAATATAAAGCAAATGTAGTCTTTTCAAAAACTAGCTATCATTCTCTTGGGGTTTTTTGGTTCATTTGTTTGTTTCCATAGCCTGGCCTTTTCCTTTATTCACGAAATAAGTTACATTTGTGCAGTGTTATCTTTTCTCTTCCACACAAAGTTCAGCGATTTCAGAGCATAATTGTTTTAAATTGGGAAAATTCAATTTTCTCTAATGTTTTAACATTTAACTTAGCTTTGGAATGCTTGTGTTTTCTTGCATTACCCAAAACATTTGGAAAATGAACTCATCTCAACTCATCTCCTTCCCATCCTGAGCCCACCCCAGAGCCCCCATCCAGTTCCTTGCCTGATTTCTTCATTTGAGTTAATGCTGATACCATTCTCCCAGTCGTTAAGACTCCGAGTCACTTGGACTCCTTCTTATTGCTCCTTTTGGTTCTTCTCACCCCTCCTTGCCCTCTCTTCAGTTGCCACTTACTGAACCTTCCTCCACTCCAGGATCTGTCTCAAAGCTGCTCTTTGCTCTTTCCTCTCGAACGACCTCGTTCAGAATGCAGCGTTACCGCACATCTGGGTCATTGCCAGGGCTTCCAAACTGGATTTCCCACCTCAAAGTTTTCTCTGGTCCAACGCTTCCTGAAATGTCCCTAGGTTAACCTTCTTGAAATACAAAAGCTTTTGTGTCGCTGATTAAATGCTGTCTGTGGGCCTCTACCAGGCACCAGGTAAAATTCCAGCCATCCAGCCTCTGCTTCCTGTGCCTCATGCCACACTTTTCTCTTCCCAGCCATCTCTTCATATGTTCTTGCTTCTTTGCTTTTATTCAATCAGTTTCCTACACTTCAAATGACTCCATCTCCACCCTAGAGTTCCACCTGCTGAAAATCTCATGGCCCAGCTCCAAAGCCATCTCCTCTTGAAGGCTCCATCCAGGAAGGCACTCTTCTGCTGCGTCGTGCCTCCTGCATTCTTTGCCCTTATCACTCTTAGTCGATAGGATATTTCTTATTTATTATGGTTTCTGTGTTGTCACATGCCTACATCATTGTAAACCTTGGGGAGTCAGGTCTGTATCTCCTAAAACACCTAGACTAGGGTCTTGTACTTAGCAGATAGATAACCTTTGTTGGATAGGTGCGTGTCATCGTTGAAACCCAGAAAGCTCAGTAATTAGATAAACTCAGAGAAATGTTTTGTCTTTTCAGCAAAACCCAAAATCACATATGTAGAGAACCAGACTGCCATGGAATTGGAGGAGCAGGTCACTCTTACCTGTGAAGCCTCTGGAGACCCCATTCCCTCCATCACCTGGAGGACTTCTACCCGGAACATCAGCAGCGAAGAAAAGGTATCATGCTGCCCAGGAGTTTCAGGGCCTTGGAATGCAGACTCAAAGCAGATTGAGTCTGCTCGTGCCCAGTTTTCTTTGGTGAGCTGGGAGATGGGTTATGGTCACCAGAGGCCACAGCCAGATCCCGGGGCCTCCCTCCCTGAGCCTGCAGGACATGGCCTGCTCAGCATCCCCTTGCAATGGAATAGGCACAATTCCTTGGACAGGTTGGCGGGGGCATGATGTATGGCCATGCTCAAGTTAGATGTTCTGGGGAGGAGGCAATGGTGATTTTCAATCCCCGAGTTATGGAGCTGTGAGGGAACAAAGAGAAAGCAATGTCCTAGGTGCACCAGGTGACATTGTCATCATCTCAAGAGCACCCTAGGAGAGATCTCCCAGAAATAATCAGGCTCAAAATGAACCTATTAATTCTTTTTCTTGTGTTTGTATACTCATGCTATATATGCACTTTTGCACAAATGCTTGGTTGCCATTGTGTCTGCCTGTGTTCTTGGTCACATTTGGATATCATTTTGTTCTAAAGGCAAAAATATTTAGCAGTTTCTAAGTGATGATTACATCCTGGTTTTTCAATATATTCATGGAGGGTTTAAGAACATTGTAGCAACCTTCCTGGCAAATCAAAATGGTGGGAAAGATTGAGCTTTAAAGTCCATGGATTTATAGGCCACCAGAAAGATACTTCGTTGTTGACAATATATAAAAACTGAGGTGACCCCACATCATACAGCCCTTGATTATTGAGTGGGCCAAAAGTTGGAGGAAAAAGCTTGGTTTTAATGCAACTTAAACCCTCTTATGGTACTTCTCCAATCTCATCTCGTATATCCTGTAGAAATGGGCTCTGTTTTCGTTATCCCAGGTTTTGTCACCTATTCAGTAGTAATGGCCTTGCCTTACGGAACATTTATAATGGACTGCTTACTGATCAGAATGTCAAAAATGATAGATCTTCACTCTTCTGCCTGCCCAAAGGAAATCTCTAGAGAGAGTAAACTCAAATAAAGCCAGAAAGGGATAGTGTGAAATACCAGAGCTAAATTTGGGATTTGCATTTGAGGAGCTGATTTCTTTCCCACTAATAGAAAACAAAACTGCATCAAATGGAACAGAAATTGCTCTTCCAAATAACCTATTATTTTTTGCAACCTTTACCTCCAGAGTTAAATTCAACTTAACAAAAAGTCAACTGAGGAACTGCTAAATATTTTTGAAACTCACATATGCTGTTTGATACTGTGAAAACCAGCTAGATTAAGAGATGTGGTGTTTACTTGGATACTTTCTTTATCAACATTAGAATTAAACCCTCAGCTAAGATTTCAGCCCCACTCATGTGTGTTATGCGGATTGAATGTACATTTCAGGGCTTAAACCACAAGGCTGCTGCTTGGCAGATCTTTCTACATTAGCTTAAAAGTAGATTTTTGTCCAGAGTGACCCAGTGTATATCTTTGACCTACAGTGAAGGACAGAAATAATATCTGCCTCAGATGAATGATGCTTTTGAATTCTATATCTTTTCTAGGAATAGCTCAACAGCCAATCTAGACCAGAAGGGTTATTAAGATTTGTGCCTACTGAGGTTCTTTAGTAGGTTGGCACTTCTGGCTTGTAGCTATGATTTCATTTTTCTAGAATGAGAATAATAGCCAGGAACTAATACACATTCATACTTGCTACATATGGAGACAGGTGTCCAGCAGAGACTGTCTCAAGCCTAGTAGTGACTACTTTTTATGTAATTCTGCTATCGCTATAGATCATTTGTCTTAATCTTAGATCGTTATTTCAGTCCAGCCACATTGGTTGTATTGTATTTCTTTTACTTGCCTTCAAGTTCACTTTATTGGAACATGAGTAAATCAGTGTTAAAACAAGTCCTCCAAATCAGCTAGTGATGTGACACCGGACTGACATATTTGCCTGAGTGAAACTCTATATAAGAAAATTTGCCATTTCTGTTAATTATATATTGACATCAAAGAGGCATATTGTCCATCTTACACTGTGGATAGCTAATAATTAAGAAAACAAATATGGGCTGTTCATGACTGGTTGGAGTACAGAAAATACATTTCATTTTTACTTTGGCAGCCTCTCCTCATGTTCTCCTCCATCCGAAGTTGCATTCTATATAATTAGGAATCAAGATTACTAGCGTCGCTGTAATTGTAGGAGTGGAAAACAACCATTTTCTTTTTAAAATCAGGGTGATATGCTAAGCAAACGAGAATAGATGATTGTATCTAATTGGTCAGGTAAAGAAGCCTCCTGAGATTTAGATCACGTAAAATGCTAAAATCATAGATGTTCGGGAGGCACCTTTTGAGGTCATCCAGTCTCGCCTGGCACCCTGGCCTAGCATCCTTGCCAGGAAGCCAGTCGGTCCCTGTCTGAAACGTGATGGTATCAGTCCTCTGCAGGGGAGTTGGCCAATGCTGAAGAGCAGAATGAGCTGCTACCCTGCCCCTTCCTTTGCTTAGTCCTCCCAGCCTCTGCCACTCAGTCCTTTGCATGAGAGCCATTAAAAATTCTTTGACTTTCCTCCAGTCCACTCCTCTTACCTTGAACGCACCAGTTATTTTCACTATTTCTCATATGTCATAGTTTCCATACCTTTTATCTTTCTGGTTGTCTTATACTGCATAGTTTCAGTTCACTAGCGCTCCCCTAAAATTTTGCTGTGCTCAGCGTAATTAATGCAGACTTCAGGAGAGCCGTTGCCTCTTTGATGTGGATGCCATCATGCAGGTAAAGGAGCATTAGCTCTTAACAGTCTCCTTATTCTGTTGCCTCATATTGAGCTTGTGGTCAAGTAAAATGCTCAGGTCTTTTTTTACATGAACCCCATTTAAGCCACATATCACCTATCCTGTTCTTATGCAATTGATTGGTTAACCAATATTGCAGAATTTTATATTTATTTATGTTAAAAATTGCATTTTGTTTGTTGCAACCCAGTGCTTCTCAACAGGGTCATGGTGGCAATTTGGGAAGAGGCTTCCTTCACTGGGACTGTACTATGCATTGCAAGAAACTTAGCATTTCTAGTCCCCTTCCTGTTAAATGCCAGTAACCACCTCTAATTTTTACTAAAACTATGACACATACAAACACCTCCTGGCTTGAGAATGACTGTTTGAGTCCATCTTTGTAACCAGTCAGGACTGACTGTCATTAGAAATTCACCTTAGAAATCTGTGTGTCCGGGGCACTTCAACCCATGTGTATATTAAAAGTAAAGAAGTAGAGCAGTCAGTGGGGATCCCAGCCCAAGCATAGAGCCCAAGAGCAAAGAGCAGGCAGTTCAATAGTCTTCCAATGCAGTCGTCATCTAACATTTGTATTAGCTGTTGCTTCCAACCTTGTATGAACACTTATTTGCAATATCTTTGTCCAAGTCACGGATAGAAATGTTGGCTAAAACAAGGTCAAGTACAGAGCCCTTGGACTGCCACAATGGCTTCCTTCTGGCTCGGTGGCTGAGAAGGTAGGCCACCTGATGCCACGGTGCCACAGTGCTCTCTCATGGTTTGTATTACTTTAGTGGAAGGTTCAATGATTCCTTTAATAAAGTTAGTTACAATGTAAGTGAGTTAAAGCAGCTTTGTGTTTTGCTTCACTGCTGAGTGTAGTCTAGTATTAGTCTTCTTAAGGGAAGAGGTGGAAAAGAGGGCATTCAACCACAGACATATGGTTATTGACTTTCTAATGGAATACCAATGTTCTTGTTCATTATAAAAGAAGGGGGGAGATAAACAAAAACAAGTACAATGAGCCTGAATTCAGGTCACACTCTACCTTTGATCATGTCTCTGTATTGAGTCTAATCACTCATCTGAGAATGACCATTACCAATCAGTTAAGCTTCAGCTAGTTGAGTTGGTTTAGCTCAACAACTGATAATAGCTAGGGTACCTAATTGTTTGGGTCATCGAGATCATTAAGATAGATCAACTGTCCAAAAGTTGATGCATTACTTAGTAGTTACTATTACGTTGACCAAAAAAGTTGACCGTCATAATGGGTCAATTTGATCATCTGTATGAAAGTCATTGTGATACCTCAGAAAGCTTCTGCATCCATGTTATTTCAGTACTCATCCTGCCCAGATTCCTTTTAAATATTGCCAGGTGTTTGAGTGAGTGCTGCTAAATTCCAGGTGTCATTTACGTACTGCCTGAGACCCACAGATGATGATTTACATACTCTATCCCTGGCAGAAAAAATCCATCATATGCCTCTTTGAACATCTCTATGCCTTTGAAATGGCTGACAAAGAAAGGCCTATAAAGCCTTATTAAGGAAAGAAGAGCAGTGAAGAATTGAGATCAGAAGAGATAGGAAAAATGAAAAGCATTCCGTGAATCTTGAATCTTAGGCTAACAGAATATCCCACAAGTAAGAGAACTTTTGAAGTTCTGGATTCTTTGGAAGCTGGAATTTCCTTTTCACCAGAAAAAATTCCTCATTCAGTACAAACTCAGGGCCTGCTTTTAAACACTGGAAAAGACAACTGCATTGAGCAATCAGAGTCAGGTTTATCCAGTATGTGGGCACATGAATAATAGAATACATAAGAAAATTATAGAAATGCTTCACTTTGTTTTATATACATATTCCTACAGACTTGTGTGTAAGACAATAAAATATGAATATCGAAACAACCTAGAACAATTTTTGGAGGATTACTAATCATACCCTGATTTATTTCGTAAGTGTGTACATTTGCATATCAGGTTGTCTTAATGTGGGTCACACGTTCACCAAATGGTTAGGGCCAAGATATTTCCTATCATTCCACCAGGCACAAAAGTAAGAGGTTGTGTCACTGGAAGCTTTGTGTTACTAGCAACTACTTATTCTAAAAGCCACAGAACCATAGTGATTTGGGAGAGACACAAGAATAATCAGATTTAAAAAAACATACAACTTAATGTGATAGAGTCTCTCAAAAGAAAGATCTTGATTCCTGCAGCCCTGGCATGTAACCGACAAGCTTCTAAGTGATGTGGAATTGGCAAGCACATTTGACATGTTGGCCCACCGTTCCTTTGGTCTCTGCACGTTCCTCTGTTCTCACCTTCTTCTTCATTCCCACATCATGTGACATAACTCGATATTTCCATCTCATTTCTCACAGAAGTTCCTTGCATTTAGTGGACTCTTACTAAATGTTTGCTAACTTATTTGCATTCCCTGGATTGCGTTGCTATGATTCTGGCGTCTTTTCTATCCTTTTTCCATCTGAACATCAGAGACAATCAGGCAGTCTTGCCATGTAATAAAAAGAACAATGCAGCTGTCATATCTTTGAATCCTAGTATGAAAAACAGATAAACTGTAAGGACAATAGATTTCCAAGTGCTGGAGAAATAAAAAAATCTAGATGTGGGTGGAAAATTCCCTAACCCCTGTGTCCCTGGGTTGGCTCGCGAATGCCAACTTGTGAATGGAATGCCGTGTTTGATGAAGATGGTACATGCCGGAGCCCGCATACCATCTGGGCATTCTCTGCTGTTAAGGACCGGAGCCCTCCCACAACCACTTCCATTTGGTATCCTCAAAGCTTCCTGACTCCTGGTCTCAAGGACTTCATACTTCTCATTCCTAGTGTACCTCTCTGCTCCTTGCTTTGTTCCTTTTTGGCAATAAAAATTTGATTTTCACAGAATGCATGCAAAGAGTTATAAAATGCATGAGCATTAAATGGCATTAGTATATTTATGATAAGCTGCCTTATAAAATCCAAAGGAGGAGACCTATTCTTTTTTTTTTTTTTTGAGACAGAGTCTCGCTCCATTGCCCAGGCTGGAGTGCAGTTGCGCTATCTCGCTCACTGCAAGCTCTGCCTCCCGGGTTCACGCCATTCTCTTGCCTCAGCCTCCTGAGTAGCTGGGACTACGGGTGCCCGCCACCACGCCCGGCTAATTTTTTTATTTTTGTATTTTTAGTAGAGATGGGATTTCACCGTGTTAGCCAGGATGGTCTCGATCTCCTGACCTCGTGATCCGCCCGCCTTGGCCTCCCAAGGTGCTGGGATTACAGGCGTGAGCTACCACGCCCGGCTGGAGGAGACCTATTCTCTAAGTATCTCTAGATAATGTGGTTAGAACTCGTCATATCATGAAATACTGTGAGCAATATTTAAGGTATTTTGGAACAAGAGCAGTCTGGTCCTACTGGTATTCTTATCTAGGTATACCAAAGATTAGGAAAGCCTGAACCTTTTGAATTATACATTTTAAAGTGCCTAAGGGGGAAAAAAAGCTGGACATAAGCTAAATCCTAAATTAAATTGTGTAATAAACACACCATTGAAAGTGGGCCTTGGAAAAAGTTCTGAATTAAAGAAAAGCTGCATGTGCACGGAATGCAGTGTGATACATTCTCTAAAGCAACATGTTGTAAAATTTTACTGCTTTCTTGTTGTGTTTTATATCTTGTTCTCTCCAGGCTTCGTGGACTCGACCAGAGAAGCAAGAGGTATAGCTTGCCTGACCACTAGCCAGTCTTTAGTTTTGAAAGCATTACAGTTTAACTCACCATTGCAGTTTAATAACCAGACATGCTAAACTAATTAGTCATTTAGCTAGATTAAAGAATAGGTCGATAGTGGTAGACATTACTTAGCAATAGTATCATTTTAGGATGAGCAAGCAAGCTGTGTTGGGAGTGGATGAACAAATCCGTATTATTTCCTAAAACTGGATCTTATTCTCTTGCTGGTGCTGGTAAAATCACATCCAGGTAATTATACCGATAGAAATAAATTGCCCCCAATTCCCAGGCCAGGCATTTTGAAATGATGAAAGTTTTTTGACTCACATGGTTGATGTGGCTCTGGACCATAAAGTCGCAGAGTTAGTGATCTAAAAACCCACTCCTCCCTTTCCTTTCCAGCTCAACTCATCTTGTTGCTCACTTATTATATAATAATCAGTCTTGGTAAATTATCATGTCAAGTTTCATCTCAAAAGCAATGCAAATGACATCTCTCGTTGGTTTTCCCAAATTGCTAAACATATCTCCATTACTTTCATAGACCATTAAATGTATGAGATTAGAATGATGTAGTACAAATGGTTTTATGTTTTTTAAAGTCAGTAGTATTTAGCCTTTGAAATTTCTCTGACTCATTGCTTCAGTTTGGATAATGTGAGACTTAGTTTGAAAACTGAAGCTAAATATTAATCTTTAGACCTTGACTGCCACATCTCAAGACCCTACTTATGATCATGCCTATAATTTTTTACCTGATTTATATGAAGTGACATACAGTGAAAATAAAACCAGTAGACTTCAGATGAGATTCAAGGATCTAATCTCTAAGGACTTTTTTAAAGTAGCCTTTGCCTTTTATCCAGATGGGGCTTTGATCGTGTAATGCTATAAATGCAGAACATGATGATCCTATAGATTCTGGATTTTAATTTGGTAAATCTATCCTCTTAGTCTTTCAGAAATGATAATTATCCATAACATATAACTCATGTGTTCAGGTCAAGGCCATCCATATTGATATGCTGTTTAATATTTAAAAGTTGACTGCCTGTCCCCAGGCACTGATCTTAGTTTCTGCACATGAACAGGCTGCCATTGTCAAATTCGGTTCATTCTAAACTTCTTGTGTATAAGACCTTCCTCCTCCCTGTCACTGGGATGACTGTTAAGTGCACATCCACACTGAGATGCTTCCCGCCTGTGGCACAGGAATCACTTAGTGCTGTCACAGGTTGGGTGCTTTATTGTCCAAAAGTCATGGACCCACTGGGACTGGGGAAGAGAGAGAAGAAGGGTTAATTATCAACCACTCTTAAGCAGCTACAGATCTCATTCTGCTTGGCCTCATACAACTTTCCTTGTCATTCTCATTTAGACCTGGTTGAGGAGGAGGTGAGACTTATCAGGGAGTATTAAGGAGATGTTAAGAGAATTATTATTGTAAGTGGAAGTAATAGGTTTACTCCCAGGAAAGCAGACACCTCACTCCATTTTTCAGAAGTGTCCTTATCGTGAGTGTCTTACTTTGGACATAATTGACTTTCAAGTGGATGCTGCCCCTAGGGCTCAGAAGTTCCATTCTCTCCTGTTTGTCTCATTCGGAGATGAAGACCATAAGTCCAGATGAGTGCAAAAGAAGGCTCGGGTTATGGCCAATTTCATTTTGTAAGTTCTAAAAGCGTTAGCACTTTTACCTGGAAGGAGGGAGACAAAAACGTTTTGATGAGAAGAATAATTATCATTACTCTTCATACTTTTGGGGAAAAAAGGAGTTTTCTTGCCATCAGTATCTTTCATACTTGCCCAGAGCTCGTCTGCTCCTTCTGCTGCAGCCTGGGCGGTCAGCATGCTTTTTGTCTGGATGGCTGGTAGGTGGCACTCCCTGAAGCTGTGTAAGAGCCAGAGTAAAAGCATTTCAGGGGAAGATAGTCTAATGACACTGGAGTCTATCTTTGTATCCTCAAAGGGATAACTGGGCATCTGGCAGATAATTCCATCACCAAATCTGTAGTGAGCCTACTGCAAAATAAGAATTCTCTTTAGAAGGCTGGTCTGTGGACATCATTAAACAAGAGAAATTTCCACATGGAGAAATTTGCTGAAAGAAACTAGATAGAGATCAAAAAAAAAAAAAAAAAAAAAAGCATGGCTCTCCATGCAACTGTTTTCTAAGCTTCTCTTCAACCGTTTTCTAGATTATTCCAAGTAAAGACAAGGAATATCCCCTGCTTTGTTGTCGTTAAGGTCCTATTCTTGCCTACATTAGTTTCTCTGCCTCTTTTGTTACAACATCTCTTCCTTATGGAAATGTTCTCTTGACTTCCAGAAGAGTATGGTTCAATTTCCAAGTTTGTGTGTGGCAGCCCCAGGACAAGTCTGGTCTGTGTCACAAAGAATTTTAGTTCAGTTGCTGGTTGATATCACAGAGATCACCAGAAAGGCCAGGGGTTGTCCTTAAGTTCCCTCTGCCTTCAGTCCTGCTTTGTTTGGACAAGTAGGAGAGACAAGCAGGTCAGCACAGCCCTTTAGAGATACCTGCAGGGATGGCCTCATGCTCTCAAGGCCACTATTCTAGACTCACAGGTAAAGACTTGTGTGTATGACGTATGAAAATAGCCCTGGAATGTATCAGCATTGTCACCCCTCAAAACTCCAGTATCCCCAACAAACTGGGTGTCACGAGGCTTTCTAGCGAAGTGCTCCACACCTGTTTGTTGTCATCTCTCATTAATGTGTGGCATCTCCTGGGATGCATCTTTCAACCAACCAGTGTCCCAGATTTGTAGGTCAAAGCAGAGCAACAGGGAACTCATCCCAGGGAGGAATGGCACTCGCAGCAGTAGGCAGTCATGACTTTGCTTGGCTCTTCTGTCTTCTTGCTAGAGTTGTTTTTCAGCTTCCAGACATGAAATGCGAGGGGCTGAGATGACCAGAATAGACTAGATCTGTCAGTGGTGGTCCAAGGGACTTCTCGTGGTAAATCTGCTGAGACTGCTGAACAAGGCCAGTGATGCCTTTCTTGTGAGCTTCCTACTCTGGCTGCTGTATGACATTGCAGTTCTGGGCTTCAGAGCCCCACATCGGCGTATCCAAAGAACCTGAAGCCAATGGTTCTGTCATTCTTTAAAGACCCAATGCATGGGATGGCAGATGCCAGGTACAGAATATAACCTCCTGTCCATCCCCACAGAACATCATATACTGGAGACAAGAGGGCCCAGCCCGCACAGAACAAGACCTTTTCTCCAGATCACTAACTTTCCTGAGAATCTGAAGTTAGGCCACATGCGTAGACTCTTCCTGGGCCAGCAACCATTTCACTTAGAATGTCAAGGGGAAAATCCGCTTGGAAATACTCCAGTACCCATTGCCTAAGGACCATGTACTGATTCTCTTTTTGACCAATCATTATAATTCCAGAGATTTAGGAAGCCCATTGCTGTATCAAGGACTATAAAATGGTGGTGGCCGAGGTGTCAAGGATCTCAGACCTGCCTAGGACTCTCTGTACCACTGTCCCTGGAGAGAGAACCCAGTTACTCTCCCTTCCAGTGCGGTGGCTCCTGATCTTTGAGTTGTTTGGCTTGTTTTTACATGGGATTATTTCACTTTTAAGCATCCAGGAAAGAAGCATCTGCAGAAATAAGGATTTCTTTAATAATTTCTTATGTTGGGCACTTGGAATGTCCTGCTATGGGTACATGCACCGTGGAACTGGCAAGTGGACAGACAGAAAGGACAGGGTGGCAATGCAGTTTTCCCAGCATCTCATGAGGTAGGGCTGCTGCTGCTGCTGCTGCAGTATCTGCTGGCTGGAGGCTTTGCTTCCATTTTAGACATCCCAAACAAAGTCATCTTGGGGAACCTAGCCCCAAACCAATCTTGGCACTTAGATCAGGCTGCCTGACATAACTGAGTCTCATTTTCTGTTTCGGATACTCCCAAGTTCTCATGCTGCTTCCCAGAGCCTCCCCCATTAGATGGTACCTAAAGTAAGAAAGCCATTGACACAGAGAGGAGAGAGGAAGAGAGACGGGTCACAGACAAGCAATGGCCTAGTCTCCTAGACCCCATCCTGCTATAGCACTCTTGCCCTCCGCTCTGCCTCGGGCTCTGACATGTTGCCTTTCCCCCCGGCAGACTCTGGATGGGCATATGGTGGTGCGCAGCCATGCCCGTGTGTCGTCGCTGACCCTGAAGAGCATCCAGTACACTGACGCCGGAGAGTACATCTGCACCGCCAGCAACACCATCGGCCAGGACTCCCAGTCCATGTACCTTGAAGTGCAATGTGAGGAATAAATGGGGAAGGATGTGGGAGGGGAGGGGCAAGGTAGGATCAGGATGAGAGAGGAAAACAGCAGCAAGGACCTACCTGCACCCTATGAGTTCTGCTCACGTTCCCTGCAGCTGGCTCTGGGCCATTCAGAGCTCTGTTCCCAAGCCACCCCCTACACACCATCTCCAGGCTTCTTACAATCCTGCTGTGCCCTTGAGTCTTCCCATGCTGTACACAGGAATTCTAAAACGGCCCTGACCTCTGCTATACCAGGCACTAGCTCTGCTTTGGGGCACACCTGCCTTCCCAGTGCCAGGAGACAGGATATGGGGGCTTCATGATCGTGGCAGTGATCCTGAGAGTCATTGTTATTTATTGCAGATGCCCCGAAGCTACAGGGCCCTGTGGCTGTGTACACTTGGGAGGGGAACCAGGTGAACATCACCTGCGAGGTATTTGCCTATCCCAGTGCCACGATCTCATGGTTTCGGGATGGGCAGCTGCTGCCAAGCTCCAACTACAGCAATATCAAGATCTACAACACCCCCTCTGCCAGCTATCTGGAGGTGAGTCAGGATGGGGGTGGGGCAGAGCAGAGAAAGCACAGTTTACTCTAGATGGGCTCTAAAATGCAGCTCAAGTCCTCTCTCCTACTTCTCTGACATGGGCTAGAGAAGACACTGGGCCTCTTTTCAGCTCCCCTTCACCCACTCTACCAGTCCCCTCCCTGAATGTGCCTCTCCCATGAACCCCTCTGCTATTCTTTTCTCTTGTTTAAGGCTGGGCTGGAGCTAATGATTTGTACTTTACTAGTTCTGTTTTTTACTCACTTAATCCAGTAAATAAAGATCTGAGTCTGTGACCATCCCATGGAACACTTGTAACCCAAGAGCTTCTTCTTCTAAAGGTGACCCCGGACTCTGAAAATGATTTTGGAAACTACAACTGTACTGCAGTGAACCGCATTGGGCAGGAGTCCTTGGAATTCATCCTTGTTCAAGCAGGTGAGTGTCCCTTACGGCAGCTGCCACAACCCCCCACCTACCCCTGCCAGTCCAATTTGTGTACTTGAGTGATTCCAGGATATTGGGAAGAAGAAAGGGCCAGGGTCAGCAAACCCAGAGGGTTGGGAAGCTGGGAGTCATTGGATCTGCGCATAGGACATGTTGGGGGAGAAGCATCTGGTGACATGGGCCAGGAGGACAGGATACAGTGACAGGATTCCCAAGAGTGAGCAGAAATGAAAGAGATGTGCCTTGTGACTGGGAGTTAATGGTCTTGGGCCAAACTGGGCTCACCTGGGTCTCCATATGTGTCTTCCCCACAGACACTCCCTCTTCACCATCCATCGACCAGGTGGAGCCATACTCCAGCACAGCCCAGGTGCAGTTTGATGAACCAGAGGCCACAGGTGGGGTGCCCATCCTCAAATACAAAGCTGAGTGGAGAGCAGTGGGTGAAGAAGTATGGCATTCCAAGTGGTATGACGCCAAGGAAGGTGAGTTGGGGGAGTCGGTGTTTCCATTGGGATCACGAGTGCCTTGGTACTCAGATGTCCCCACCTGCCATCCTATACATGTTCCTACAGAATTAGGAACTGCACCTCCAGAATTAGGTCAAAGTCACATCTGCCTGTAGAGTTGTTGCCCCTATTGCCACCTCAACCCACGCTCTGTGCTTCAGAGCCTGGTTCTCACGACCCTTCCAGGATGGATGAAGGCATCTCTACCACATTCCAGACAGGAGCCTTGCGTAGGTTCTGAGCACAGCCAGATGAGTCCAGTGCATAGGTTCTGAACGTGGCCAGTTGAGTCCAATCCACCCTACTCTGCACGTTTGAGTTACCTGTGCTGCAGGTTCTCTGCCGACACCCGGCCAGTCCTGCTTGGATACCTGTACTCAGGGACTGACCGTCTTGTAATTGTGATAGTAACCAAATAAGCGCAGCCAGCAGGACAAGTCTGCCCTTAAATCAGTCCTGTGCTAGCTTTCCAAGCTCAGGATTAAAAGACTGAAGATTCTTGTGAAAATTCTGAGCCTAGGTCGTCTGAGGATGGTGTGTGCTTATGTTGGACTCCCCCTTTTGGGTTTAATTGGAATAACTCAGTGAAGTATGTTTTGTTTCTGTACAAATTTTTAATCCTGGTCTCATATGTGGTAATTGGAGTGGAATTGGGAGTGGGCTAGGATACCAGTATCACGGCCATTCAGAGATATAGTCCAATGCAGTTTTATTCAGAATTAGTTCTGCCAGAAAGCTTCCATCACTCCTTCAGCTTCTGGGGGGAGCCAGGGGGCCAAGAGGAGCTGCTGGGTAATCAGGATTGGAGCCAGAAGAAAGCAATCACTTTACCTTCCTAACTTCCCTCTGAAATCTCATACCAATTTTGTGGCAGGTTGATCTCATGTCACTATCTGTCCACCAGATTTTTTTTTTAAAGATCAATTCTAGTTATTTTTATTAATATAAAATATAACATATATTTTACATTCCATCATTTTTAAGTGTACAATTCAGTGGCATTAAGTCGTAACCATCACCACCATCCATCTCCACAACTTTTTATCATCCCAAACTGAAACTCTGTACCCATTAAACACTAATTCTTCATTCGCTACCTCTCCCTAGCCCCTGGCAACCACCATTCTTTCTGTCTCTATGTAGCTGGCTATTCTAAGTACCTCATATAAGTGGGCTCATATGGCATTTGTCCTTTTATGGCTAGCTTATTTTATTTCACTTAGCAAATATTTTCAAGGTTCATCCATGTTGTAGCATGTGTCAGAATTTCCTTCCTGTTTAAGGTGGAATAACATTCCATTGTATGTATATGCCACATTTCATGTATCCATTCATCAGTCAATGATCATTGGGGTTGTGTCTGCCTTTTGGCTATTGTGAATGATGCTGCTGTGAACATGGATAGCCAGTTATCGGTATCTGTTTGGTCCCGACTTTCAATTCTATGCATATGCCCAGAAATAAAATTGCTGGACCAAATGATAAATCTATAGTTAATTTTTTGAGGACCCTCGCTGCTGTTTTCCAGAGTGGCTGCACTATTTTAACAGCAGACTTTCACTCTTCTGTCATCCTTCCCATATTCTCATAACAGCCAGCATGGAGGGCATCGTCACCATTGTGGGCCTGAAGCCCGAAACAACGTACGCCGTAAGGCTGGCGGCACTCAATGGCAAGGGGCTGGGTGAGATCAGCGCGGCCTCCGAGTTCAAGACGCAGCCAGTCCGTAAGTAAAGCCAGCTGCCCACCTTTTCCCAGCCCACCCTCTTCTCCCTGGGGGCAGCGGGGGACCCTGAGCTGGCCCATGTCATTGTTCAGACCACAGCTTTTTGTCTTTCAGATCCCTCTGCTCCTGGAGGCCTCACCTCCTAGTTCTCTGGTTCTCAGTGACAGCTAACACACAGTCCCTTCATTCTCTCTCTCTCCAAGGGGTTGGGGACACTGTCATAGTAGCCAGTCCAGCTCATTAGAAACAGCCGCGGGGAGGGCACCAACACGTTATTAAAGGAAGTGGGGAGAAAGCCAGGAGTGGATCGTCAAAGGATCTGGGAGAGTTGCTTTTTGACAGGCCACAAAAGCCCTAAGCACCCGGTGACTTGGAGGACAAGGGTATAGATGGTGACAGTTCACATAATGCATTGTGAGATTGTTGATGCAGCAGAGGTATTCAGTCAGAGACAAATGGAAACTGCTAGAGAATATGTGAGCAGTAGCAGAAACCCAGCAAAGCCAAGGGGAAGAGGTAGCCCTGGCCTTGGCCTTTTCTGCTCCTCTCCCTCCCATAGCAAGAGCATTCCCCATGGCCTCTTTCAAGAGAATTGCTTCCCCCTCATTCCACTCAGGGATGGATCTCTAGGTTTTCCTCTGCCATTCCCTCTTTCTTTAAACTACGCCTGTCCCACTGTGCCCTCCCTTCCCACCAGCAGCCAGGCCCCGGGCAAGCCCTGCTCCCGTCATACCCCTCTGCAGGCAGAGATTCTGCCCTGGGAAGCTCCTGAGTCCACCCAGCTAAAGAAGATACCGTAGAGCTAAATTCCTGAGTGTTCACAGAGTTCCCTGGGCTCTCTGACCCCTGGATTTAAAATGCTCCTGGGAGAATCCTTTGCTTCCTTCTCTTTGAAGCCAGGGGCCTGCAAAGGGACCCACTACCCTTACCTCTTCCCAGAAATCGGAAAGCCTGTCTCATCTTCCGTCTACAGGAATGGCTTCTTTCTCTGGATTTGAAGTAATTTGATAATTTGAGTTTCCAGCTCCGTGTGCTCTGCGGATTCTATTCATTATCTTTTACATCTTTTTTTTTTTTTTCTTGGGTCTGTCTCTTGTCTTTTCTTTTCGTCTGTGTTCCATCCATGGGAAATGCAGATAGCCCTCCTCCACGTAAGTGCCTCTTCATACCTCATTACCTGTTTCCATAGCGTTAACATCTGCTAGTTCTAGTTCTTAATTTAGTTCTGGTCCCTTTTTTGTCCCCTAGAGGCTGAAGTAGATGATATTGTCTGGGCCCTAACCACACTGACCTTAGTCTAGTTGTGCTGTTGTTAACGTCTGTAGGTTACTCCAAGAGGCTAACACTCTTCCTGTTTTAGAGCATGCAACTTCTGTGTCTTTGGAAATTGTGCTTATTTATTAATTTTTGTGTGTGATGATTACCCCACGGCAAAGATGATGTTTGCTGAGCCAAGCATGGTGGAAGTCTGCAGATGAGCCCCGAATAACACGCTATAGCCCCACCTCACCTGCAGCCAGGATGCCGGGAAAGTGACCACAGCCCCACCAGGTCACTATTCAAAATACCTTGAAGGAAAAAAAACCTGAAAGGATTTTCATATTTGCTTTTAGGAGATAAAGGAATTGAGCTCAGTTGCTTCCTTGCTTTTTGTCTGTCAGCTTGGTAGCTGGAGAGGAATAGGAGGATGGTCAGGGAGGCTCCTACAGCAGCTGCCATAGTCAAAACATAGCATGAACTTTGGTTCTGAGCCATGGGCATGTCCCGCAGGCATCTGTTGCAGAGTTAAGTCTCTAGTTCCGGTCAGCTCTGTTCTTTAGCGTGTAGTTACTTGCAGTGTGCATCTCCTTGTTTGGGGAAGACTAACCAGCTAATGTAGGAGCTCTTCTGCCATGCATGGTAGGGAAGGGGAGATTCCTCACTGGAAGGACACCCTAATCACGGAAGCTGTACATAGAGGACACAGGGAACAAGGGTAACAGAGAGATGAAGTGTGGTTTGACCCCGTCAGCCTGCAGAGATGCCCCTAAACTTCCCTTCTCCTGAGATTTGGCTCTTCCTAGGCTGAACCAGAATAGCGGAGGGAGGTGTTACCCACACAGACACCGAAGAAAAAGTATTCAGGAAGCTGTACAGTCTTTTCAGAAAATGACTCCCTGCACCTGAAAGGTACCCAAGGAAGCTTATCTTTTCTAACATTATTCAGAAATATCGCAGCAACAGCAAAAACTAAGTAGCTACATGTAGGCGTTCTGAGATTTTGAGCAAGTGCCAAATCCACCCTCAGCAGAGTTGGTGCCAGGATGAACCAGCTCTCGAAGGCATCAGAGTTGAGGGATGGAGCCATCAGGCCGGACTGACAAGTACCTGCTCTGGGCGTGCAGCTGCTGTGCCCTAAGCAAGTTTGGGAGGAGTCACTCTGAGCATGAGAGAACCTTCCTTCTGGATCTTCCTCTGATCTTTAACTCATGGTTCAACTGAGTCTCCAGGTTTCCTCTGGTCTGGATTTGATCAGTAAATGAATGCTGGCTTAGTTACATTAAAGAGAGGAAGGCTGGGATGAGGCTCCCCTCTGCGTTTCTAACCAGTAACTGGAGTTTGAGTACTGAATCAGAGTAACTGGGTCTTGGACTTCAAAGGCCACAGTGGTTTTCATGCATTGCCAGCTCAGTTCTTGCAAAGGTGAGATTTTATATATGTATAAATATATATATAGCAGAAGCTATATTTTAAAGCCAATGTTAAAAATGAAATTCTTAGTGAAATTTTAACTTTAAATTAAAATTTTTAACTACAAAAAAGAGGTCTCCGGACCTTGTTGTTTATTGTCTGATAGTATCAAAATGGATAAGTAACCACGACTCAGAGAAGCCCTTTGGAAAAGGGTGGTGTCATCTCTGCATTCCAAGTAGGTCGTGAATGCTACAACAGCAGGCATTGTTAGTGGTACAAAAAGTCAGTTTTTCTCAATCATATAATAAAGTTAAGGTCTGAAGAATCAAAAGGCAAACTTCTTTTAGATAAGTAGAACCATGGCATATTCTTAGAATTGAGCATGCCTTTTGCAAGAACTTTAGCAGGATGAGGCAGTGAACATATGGGAACATCATATTATCACCAAAGATGACTTATTATGGTCTTTCTTTGTGCCCTGATAACCTTCCCAGAGTTACTGAAGTGAGGACTTAGCCCACAGAGTATCCTGCTACCCCTAGACCCATCCTGAAAACAGATATCATTGGGAGGATGCTGCCAGCAGTTACCACTGTTATGATAAACCCACCCTTTTGCTGCTAGGAACTGAGGAACGAGACTTAGGAAGGACCTTCTCTGAATTCTTACTCCCATTTCTTGGAAGACACAAAGGTTGTCTGAATTTAGGTAAACAGAATCAACCACCAGTTTAGCTGTGTGCTTGCACTGAGCCCAAGAACCAGTGGCATTGGTTTCTGATGCCAGCTCACAGCACCGCTGACACTGCACCCCTGTCCTGTAATACTGTTGGGATGTAGATGCACAGCAGGATCCCATACCACTGGAGTTGTGCCCTGGTTACACCCCAAGCCCTAGGGAAGAGAAGGCACAGAGTCAGCGGAGGCCAGTGTGCTGCACAGGGAGGTGTTGCTGCTGGACTCCTGGACTGCCAGGTGTCAGGTGAGACCAGCGCATTTGGCACCAGTCTCATCACTTGAAGTTTGTTGAGATGTCTCAATAATGGGATTACTTTCTTGGTTCTTTAATAGACCGCTCCGTGTTTAGAGCCATGGATACGTCAAAGCAGGGATGAGCGGGGGAGCTAGTAAAAGCCACAAATTCTTGTGCTTTCAAGCTGCCAGTTAGTAAGCATGGCTTACCTGTTTGGAGGTTCCTTTGTTTGTAGTTCATGAATGTGCATGAAGGTCATGAGGAAACTGTGACTCCAAACAAACAAATAAAACTCTAACCTGGGAGAATGTGCGTATTTCATGTTATTTTTTAAGCCAAATGTCTGCATGCCATCAAGACACTCAGGAGGAAAGCTCACAACCTCTGTTTGCCTTGCGAGGGGCTGCTTCTGTGAGACTCCTTACAACTCGCTGTGAATCCTCCCCTCCATGACTGAGCTACCCACCTTTATAATTTCATTGCCCAAACAATGCATCTTAATTTGCTTCTGTACCATGAAGCGAAATAGACAATTTCTTTTAGAATATAGAGATTATGAATGAGTCTCTACTTTTTAAAAGAGGCATCTTGAGATTTTTGTTTTCACATGTTGTCCCCCAGGTGGCGCACTGCAAGTATAAGTTAAACGGATTGTCATATATGTGGTTAAAGCACGTAAAATTCCATCCCTTTGCCAGAATAATATGGACAACTATGCAAACAATTCAAGCCAAACAAAGAAAAGAGAGGGAAGGAGACCATCTAATAATGATGAGTTACGATTCTTTGTTGCTTTGATTCCAGTGACACTGTACTCATGGTTTAATGAGATGCCCTCATATGGAAGGTCAAGGAAGACAAAACCATGAGTATTAGATATTAAGGCAGTGTCGGAGATGCGCTGAGGTTTTTCCAAATTTTCATCTAGCTCTCGAAGGGGACTTGTTTTGTGACTGTTGATGGGACTACTTCCAAATATTTGCCAATGAAAAACCAAAGATCCATTCAGTGTCCCAGTATCTCAGATGCACAAACAACCATCCTCTACACAGAAGATTGGCTAGAATTTCAGTCCCAGTCTCTTCAACATTTCTGTTCTCTGGAGGAGTGAGAATAATCCTGAATATTATTTGCATGGCTCTTCTGTAGCAGCCTCCAAATAACCACATTCTATAGGGGAGTTTTTGGAAGGCAGCAGTGGTTGCAGCATCATCTGTATGATAAAGGATCATGAACTTCACCCAGTAGTACACATTAGGTAGGACAGCCATTCCTGTTTCATTCAATCAGATGTTGAAATGAGTGAGGCATATAGGTTTTGCTATAAATAAAGTCATATATGGAAATATATACCTATATAGAAACACATATATAGATGTGTAACATGAAAAGCCAATGTCTATTTTCTCCTTCACTGGTTCACCTTAAACTGAGGTCCAAATTCCCTTTCCTCCTATACCTCTGGTCCTATGGAGACAGCTGGTCCTGCTGAACTGGATATTTGTTTTCAGTCAAGGTTTGAGGCTTGTGCAGCTGTTCCTGGGCCAGACTTTACCTGAACTGCAGGGTTTGGCAGGTGCATAGCCTCAAGGTTTGAAGTTAGAGAGAGCCCTGCTCCTCGCTGGTGCCCTGGCCACCTGTTCAAACACAGTGTTGTTCTTCCCACTGTAACTTGCTTCAGCTCCTCATACTGACGCCCTAGGGTAGTTGCTTCCGTTTTTTTTCATTCAGTATCTGTGTACCTCAATGATCTTTTTTCCCCACCTTCATTTTTCTTTCTTCAGCGGCATCTGCTAGCTCGTCTACCCCTGTTCCATTGTCTCCACCAGATAGTGAGTATCATTTTCTTCATCCATCTCTCTGCAGGTCGCTTTCCAGCAGCCACAGTTTGTTCTGCCTAATGTTATCTCCTTCACCAGGTGATAATTCAACTCAGTTGGCGGAAAGCAGCGTCGGGTTTTAGAGAAGCAGATGAGAAGAGAAACAGGCATAGGGCTTCTCAGATCCATGAGGGGCAGCCTTCCCTGAAGGAGAGGCGAGGGAAAAGCATTGCTCTGGATAGAAACCCCTGCAGGCAGGATCCCCAAGGCAGCTTCCCTGGGGTCACCCCTGTCCTCAGGATTCTGAGTGGGCTGGATCAAAACTCGTATTTGGAGAAGCCAAAGGAATTGACCAAGAAAAATGTCTCCTCTGCAGGGTCATAGAAAATGTGTTGGAGTGTTTTGTTTTTACCCTTCATTTTAATTGGCACAGTTGGATACAGACATTGAAATTAGATAGGGAGGCCTGTAGCTTTCGCTTTATCCATAAATGCATACTTTTCTTGTAAATATTTGTGGGAAAATAAACAGTGTCTGGCAGATGTGCCTGGCAGTAGGCGCTCAGTCAAATCGTTTAACCCTTCACAAGTGAGCCTTGTTTATCTCCTCTGTAAAATAGGATGCGTAGTCACCCACGTCCTGCCGCCCTAAAGAAAATCGCAAACATTTTAATGTTTATCAAGCTCTGCTTTACCCACCTGGGATCATTACCACCGAGCCAGCAGTAATGTCAACGGGTCGCTCTCAGGTTTCGTCATCCTGGCTAAGCCTTGCTCATTTCCGATCTAATGAATGTTGCTATCCTGTCCTTTTGTTCTTCTGAATGTGCAGGAGTAGAAGGGGCTCCAGGCTTGCCACTGTTTGGAGTTTTGAACCTAGCTTTCCAGGGAGGAATAGCAAAGTAAGACCACAGCTCAGTAAGACACAGGATGCAAAGCCAGCGTCTGCCCAGAGTGGCAGACAGCAGCAAATGGGCAGGCAGGGTGGCGCCACCTGGCTGGCTTTATTCTCCTTGATATATCAGAAGCCCCTGCAGTTTGAGCTCAGACTCAGGAGGTGACTCAAGCCTCAGGCTCAGAAGCCCTCTGTCACCATCTGTTGACTCAGAAGCATGCCCACCGCCCCATGCAGTGCTTTTCCAGGCACTGTCCTGTAGCAGACGGAGTTCAGGCTTTGGAAGTAGACAGACCTGGGTTCAAATCACAGCTCCACTACTTCCGCCTGAAGCTCCATGACATAGGATAAGTCACTAAACCTCCCCAAGTCTCAGATTTCTTACCTCTAAGGTGAAGAATGGATTCCACTTACCTTTTAAGTGTGAGAATTAAAGATTAAGAGTGAAGAACACAAAACATACTGCTCAGAATTTAGCAACTGGAATTAATAGTCAGAATAAATGAGAGTTATGTTATCTCTTGCTGCGTGAGAGCCATTTGTCAGCAAAATCTCTGATCATCTCTTTTAAATAAGTATATTAAGGTATTTTCAATATGTATATTAAGGCCCAGCATGGCGTCTCAGGCCTGTAATCCCAGCACTTTGAGAGGGCCAGGGGCTGGATTGCTTGAGGCCAGGAGTTCAAGACCAGTCTGGGCAACATGGTGAAACCTTGTCTCTACTAAAAATATAAAAATTAGCCAGGCATGGTGGCATGCACCTGTAATCCCAGTTACTTGGGAGGCTGAGGCAGGAGAATCGCTTGAACCTGGGAGATGGAGGTTGTAGTGAGATGAGATCGCACCATTGCACTCCAACCTGGGTGACAGAGCAAGACTCCATCTCAAAATAATAAATAGATAAATAAATATGTATATTAATATTGATAACTCAGAGAAGAGAGTGAGAGAATACCTCCTTCACCATCTTTATAATGATGCCTACATATATATAATATATACACACCCATGTATATATACATATATAGCTATGAGTTTAATTTATCTCCATTCTCTCCTTCACCTTTCTGTGCCTTTTCTGTCTGTCATGTTTCCATAGCAACCTGGCCTCTTCCTGCCCTTGCAACCACAGAACCAGCTAGTGAGTACAGGGCTGAGCTGCTCCAGCCAGACCTCTGATCGCTTGTTGTAGAGCCGACTTCTAGGTTACAGCGCTGCCTGTTGTTTTCCCTTTTATTAAAAGCAACAGTTGTGAATGCATGAAGGCTCCTAGCCTGGTGTGGTTTCCTAAGCATGCTGTCTGCTTGGCCAAGAGAGCAAACCAAGCATCAGCAAAAGAACGGGGGTGATTATTGGAAGAATACTCCGTGCATGAGGAGGCCTTTCCAAATCGACTCTCTAGTTAAAAATAGACAAGAATTAGGGAAACGCTGAGGACACAAAAGAACAGCATCTCCTTCCTGGCTTTCGCTTTACTGTCCCTCCTTCTGAAATACACACGCTCATGTGCGTGTTAATTTAGCAGTAGAAAAAAGACTGAGAACCAGGGAAGGAATAGGAGAAAATGGCTGCTTGGGGAAAGGGAGAGGGTGATGCCGAGAAGGAAGGAGCCGCTGCTTCCTGACAGCATGCCTGGCTTTGTCTCCCTGTATGCAGAGCACAGGGAAAGGAGAGAGCTCCTTCCTGCTGTCTCCTTTCAGGCTCCTGCCTCAGTGCTAGAAAAATGATGGGCAGAAAAAGCCTAATCCAGGCTCCCCCTGGGTTGAGAGTCCAGATGAAAGTGCTGGAATTTATCTCTTGACAATAAAGTCAAGAGCCAGACTGTATCCTCTTTTTTTCAATGTAGAAAACATTGCACAGAATCGCTGCTGTAACATGTTCCAAACTGGTCTTTATAATGCTCTAATGAAGTAAGATGTGTGTGGAGGACTTGAATCCCCTGGAGAATCCATATGAGTATGTGTGCATGTTTGTAGTGTTCAAGCATCGAAGCTGTGTGGGAGTTTTAGATTTTATAATATTTCTGGTTGCACAGAAAAAAAATGGCATACATCCCATCAAGCAGAACGAGAAGGCAGAAAGCAGGTATGCAAAGTATAACTCCAGCTCCCAGGGCCAAGCTTTCCAATACATAATTGAACAGAGAAGAAAAGAGTTTCCTGGTTCTGTGTGTTGCATGAAATGGTTCTTTTTTTTCTACTGCAGAACACAGCTCAGGGTCTGCTTTCTTGGTGTTCCTTCCGTGTGTGTGCTGTGATGAATTTTAATTCCTGATGCTTTTAAGGTTTCATTTTGTCAGCAGAGCAGAGCCGATGACAATAGGCTGTGCTCGCATGGGTTTAATTCAGAATATGAGTTTTTTTTTTTTTTTTTTACATTTGGAAAAGGAATGCAGCTAACAGCCTCCTTTCTTATTCTACAGTGTCACTCCTGTCCTTTTTCAGCCTGGTGCAATGTGTGTCCAGGCACAGTACGAGAAAGCTACGTAACGTATTTGCACAACTGTGTCGCATTTAAGGTGACTCACTGTAGGTTGGTCCTCTCTGTTAGTGAAACACAATCTTGGCTCCAGATTTTGCCTGAAGAAGGAATTAGGTGTCTCTCCCCTGACATGTCTTTAATTTTTAAACATCAGACATTTCTGCCCACAGATAAAATGCTTAGTTGTGACATCCAAAGGGAAGAAAGTTTGAGTCATTTTATTTTGAACCACTTGACTACTGACCCAAATTGTAGGTCCCAGTGGATACTGAGATAAAGGGAAGATGTTCACAATTGGGCAGCAGCCTGAGTTTAGCATGAACATATTTCTCACCAGTAAGTGAAATGTAGCACATGTGAATTGCAGTGGAACTAATAGCAGAGTAGCTATCAGCATGTGAATATCCATCGATCATCAATCCATCAATGGGGTTGAAAATAAATATCTCCCAGTTTTGCCTGTGTGTGTGTGTGTGTGTGTACCCATTTATAATTATGAGGGAATAAAGATATTCTAAATAAAACCAAAGGAGCAATTGCTTAGTTGTATATAGTCCCTGAAAGTCCCCTTTGGCAGGAAGGTACCGGAATCTGTGTAATGCCAGACAATAAGAAAGAAGCATACATTCTATCAGCTCACAGTGGCAAGGGAAGAGGTAGCCTGGTTAAAGCATTTCTCTCGGGTTATTTTTAACCAGCAGTGTTCTTTACACAGAAAGGTGTCTTCATCTGCCTTCTTTGCCCTTCTCCCTCAGCCTCAATTGGCAATGGCCAAAACATCCCCTGGCCTCTTAAATTTAAGGTCAGAAACCCAAAATGCCTTTTAACAAGTCAAGATCACTCAGTCACAACATAGGACCAAAAGGAATGCTTTTACATCTACACAAGAAAAGTGTTTTTTTTTTTCATTGTAAATCTCAAATTTATGTCTTAGTGCAACCACAAGTCTAAAGATACAACTTTAACCACAACAGGTTGGGTGCCGTGGCTCAAGCCTGTAATCCCAGCACTTTGGAAGGCTGAGGTAGAAGGATCCCTTGAGCCCAGCCTGGCCAACATGGTGAAACCCCCATCTCTACAAAAAATAGAAAAATTAGCTGTGCGTAGTGGCACACGCCCGTGGTCCCAGCTATTCAGGAGGCTGAGGCAGAAAGATTCCTTGAGCCTGAGAGGTCGAGACTGGAGTGAGCTATCTTCACGCCACTGCACTGCAGCCTGGGTGATGAGACGAGACCCTGTTTCAAAACAAACAAAAAACTTTAACCACAAATGGCCAAACATTTGCTTAATGTCAAACTCTCAGCGCATTAGGCCAAAGGTACAGTTTCTGCTGTTTAGTGTCAGCACAGCCATTGTCTCAACCATCAGAAGGAAACCTATTCCCTAGTCTGCGCTGGCCTCTTCCTTTATATGGGTCTTGACTTTAGGGAGGCTCACCGAGGTCTCAGGAATAATACGGGTTTGTGGAGAAAGAAGTGAGATAAGATTATCAAAGCCACCATCTCTGGCATGCATCCACCCAGCCTCATTCAGCCCATGCTCCCCTCTTCCTTATGCCACAGGAAACATGAAATGACGCTTTTTGATTTAATACAATCTTTTGTTCTTCTAGGGCACACAGCCTTCACCTTAAGATTCTCAGGACTTTTCCTTGATGACCCATATTCTGTTTCATTGCCCTTGTTTCCCAAGGATGCTGAGACATTTCTGGAATCTGTGGATAATAACTTGCTTTTTTCTTTTCCTTTAACAGTCTCCTGGATTGACTTTGGCATCTGGTTCCCGACAGCAACACCTCCCCATTTCAAAACAAGTTTACATGCTCCTGATGTGGTATTAATATGTAGTGTTGCAGCCGTAGCTAATGCTTATTGGTGTTGTTAACCAAATGCTCTTTATGATTTATTATCCTGTTTCTGGGCAGTTTTGCTGCCCTCCCAATGTTTCCTATATATGCTGCTAATTTAATTTAATTTCTCCTTTTATTTAGTCTGTGATTTTGTTGTTGATTTTTCTCCCTGCCCATTGTTTACATCAGTTTTTAATTTTTTTGTATTTTCCATGTGACCTCCTCCACTTTCCTTTCAACCAATCATGTGCGTGCGTATCATGTGACTTTGTCATGTGGCTTGCATGGTGCTGATGATGTCGTCCACGCTGGTGAACAGAAGGTAAAACTCTTTGTTCTGATTAGTGAAATAAATCTGGGACCACAGCCTGGCACGTAGGGCACACCCATTTCTTCCTGTCTCAGATTTCCGAAGCAAAGCCATTTGAGAGATTCCCTCTTGTTCTCAATTCACATCCAGAATTCATCATTCCTTGCAAACTTGACATGACAATTTGATATCACAACAACCTTTGGTTTGGTATTTTGCTTCAAGAAATTTGGTCACACAAACTGTTCTCTACAGTCAACCCACATTAGCCACAGCACAGTTTGCAAACTGAATTTTTACCAGATGGTTCATAAAAATTATTTCCCAGAAAGGTGTCTGGCAAATTAGCTTTATAGCATTGTTGTTTAACTTTATCCGGTAGTTCTAAAGACCATAGTTGTTCTAAAATGAGTCACATTCCTGTGAAAATGTTTACAACCTTGAAATGCTACAGAGTGAAATATATCAATTGCAAAGGTTGTATTTGTTCAAAACCCAATGAGAGTGCTTCATAAAATTCATGCACATTGAGGACTTTCTGAAATAAGAGATTTAAGAATTCGGATTAGAGCAGTTTGGCTGTGATTACCGAGGTGTCACTTTTTAAGAGTGGCCCTCCCCCAGGGAGGGGGAGAAAATCAAAGCAAAAGTCACTTGATAATTACCATGACTGGAGATCTCCGTATAATCAAGAAACACATGATTGACCCTTGCAGCAAAGGAAATAAAATTATAGCCTAATTAAGTGCATAGCAATGACAAAATAATTAGTTAATATTGTGACTGTCACAACCTCATTAAAACATTTCTCGCTTACCAGAAAGAGAGAAGGAAGCCTCTGCTCACAGCTTCCCTCACTAAAATCAAACACCTATTCAGAACCTGCCCTTTGAGTCATATGCATTCAGTTTTCTCCTAACTGAAATGTTTTACTTCAAATCACACCCTGAGACATGGGCTACATGGATCACGAAAGCAAAACTAACACCAGTAACCCCCGGTGTGCCCATGCATGCAAGGGGTCCCTGTTTGACCTCACTTCTCTGAGAACTGATTGGGCGACATCCACACAGACAAAACCGTCAACAGCTGGTCTCGCATGTCCTTTGTTCCTGGTCTGTTCTTGTGTTTCGTTCTCCTCCTGTGTGTTCAGCCCTGTGTACCTTCCCTCTCGTTCACCCTCCACATTTCCCATCTCTGAGCACCTCAGCTTTATAGGGATGTCAGCTTGGCCCCAGTGTAGTCCCATTTACAGCCAGACTCCTGAACTTGCCTATGAGCCATCCTCATTTCCAAAAAGGAGATATTGGGTGTTGACATTGTACGAAATAAGGTGGGATTGTCCCAGAAGCAGAACATCTGATAATCTGATGTAGTCCATGCCAATAAATTGGGCTTACCTTTAAAAATCATCTGGATTTGCAAGTATTAGGACAGAGAATATAGAGAGCTTAAGATTTTCTAAACTACAAGTCCTACCCAAAATATTATATTTTCATGATTTCCCAAAGGTTGACCATCAGCAAGACTAGACATTTTTCAGACTTGTGATGACTGTTCGGAAGTTGATATTCTAGAAAAAGATCTGGGCCTTCCCCATGAAATCTTAAATGTGAGCAGTTACTGGATGTTGAATTTGAAACCTATTCATTTCTTTTTAAAAAAACAAGTTTGGTCATTTCTGTGCAATGCTATAATTTGGAGCGAAACAAAGCACAATGTTAATAAGGTAGACACTAATTCACTCCTCTAAAGAGAGATCTCTTCCAGACATTTTAAGCCAGGGCAAGAAATGTTTGAAGATGTTTTCTGAAGTTGCCATAGAAACATTCCTTAGCAGTCTTCTTGGCTGTTGATAAAAAATGTGGACAGTACTAAAAAAAAAAAAAAAAAAAATCACTGAGGGCCTTAGAGAATTCCAAAGCTGTGATTACCCCCTCCTGGAACTGTGTCCTCATCCATGATAGACCCTCTCCTGCCATCTGCAAGGGGGCAAACTGAGGACTTATTCAGGTGAGCCTCGTAAGCAGCAGGAACTGGCCTTTAACAATAAAAATTTAAGGGAATGGAGAGGTCAGGGCCAATAAAATTCATGGAGGAGAGCAATAAAGCTTAGTTAAGGACAGTTATCACCTCCTCTCCCTGGGTATTAGCAAAGATTTAAGCTGAATTGGGCCTAAATGAGAAAGGTGAAAGTAAGCGGAGGAGTGAGGGGGGACTTCCTGCTGTCAGTGGGTTGTACACCCAACAATTGGTGACATCTGATGTTCCCTGTCCACCTTGCACCCCCTCAAAAAAAGAAAACTGCCTGGGATATGCGTAACATAAGCTGGATGCTCCATCTACCTGAGTTCAGTGGGGCAGTGTTTACAGAATCCAGCAGCACTGCATGAAGTGTGGCGACTCAGAAGGAGAAGGGAGGTTATAACAGGGATTGAGCGCCATCCTTTATGGTTACTTGGCCCCTGAGCCTACGGGGCTTGGCCTGTAGAGGACTGTGACAGATAAGCTTAGACACCTGTCCCAGAAAAGAAGAAGTGAGGATGCAAACTTTGATTTCTAAGGTCATGGCATCATGTCCCTGCAGGGCTTCCTCCAATGACTCCACAGAGCCGTGGCTTTGTCCACCAGCTACTGAGGACTCTGTGTAAATGGGACTCCCCACCAGCAGCATGCGTGAGATGAGAAGCCCCCTGCACCCCTCTGTCTGTGTGCTGCATGTCTGAGCATGACTCCCTCCCCAGCCATTCATAATGATATTTTTTTTCTTTAGCTACTGACACTGACTCGTACTAGGAAATGCTGATTCTGATGAGCTAAGCTCTTTAACACCCACTCTTCCTTCTTAGATTGAAAACATCACTAACCACCCCTTCCACTCCCTCCTTTATTTTTTTACAGCTGTGTGTCTGGATTGCCACGATCTCTGGCAGGTCGACACAGACTTTTCACCAGGGTTTCTGCTCTAATTGCCTTTACCTCTAAGGATTCCCTGCACTGGAGGTTCCCAGGGTAGAGAGTCAGTGGGAAGGGGCTGAAGGAAAAGGCAGTGAGGTGTGTCAGCCCAAATCCTGTGGGCAGGGGCTGTGGGCTGCCGCTGGCCTTGGAAACTGACAGTTCCCTTAGGGTCACCAGTATGAGGGCTGAAATTCCCCAGGAGCCACATTCTTCTTCATAACCAATCTAATGTCCATGAAATAGAGCTGAAGACGGCCACGAGCCCCCCTTGTGGCCTTGGAGGCAGGAGCCGAGTTAACTGTTGGTGATAGCAGTTATTTCTGTCATAACTTCCTCAGCCTGGATCAGCCCCATAACCACAAGCCATACCTTCCTGGTCATATTTTCTTTTTAGGATGATGAAACAAAGATAATTGATCAATTAATCTGTTGGTGTTTTCATGACACCCGCGAGAAGGGAACTGGTATTTTTGTGGTTCGGTCTGTCAGAGCTCATTGGTTGCTGTTTAATTTGTACTTCATGCTGCCATTTACCGCCCCACCCCAACACGCACTGTCACATTCATAATTCCTCAGGAAACTGGTGCTGGAAAGGATTTACAGACCAGATGCCTTAGTGAGTGTGGCCGCAGGGAGCTCAGCATCCTTGCTCTGCAAGCTGGGAACTGGTCATACCCACACTCACTCATTGTGTATCCCGAGGCTCCCTGGAGCCAGGGACTAGGATGGCAAAGATTCTGGTCACTCAGGCACAAGCAAAGCCCTAATGCTGAAGACAAAAGGGTCCAGGGAAAAAAAAAAAAAAAACTTTACTCCAAAAGCTTCGTCTAGCAGGAACAATGCCAAAGACAAATTAATACCCACCCTTACACTGCCAGGCTGTTCTTCGGGATTGTCCAAAAGCCACTCAGCATCCCTAGAATAGCCAGGTAGGTTACCAAAAGAGGCGCCAGGGAGGATCTAAGAATGTATGCAACATAGATCACACCCGATTCTTTTGTTTGGTATCAAGGGCTAAGAGCTTTGTTTCTTTAGTTTCAGGAAAGAGAGTTAGTGGTCTAATAACGCTAAATCCTGATTCCCTCAGATAATTTGCTGATGCCCTAAGGACCAACCACGTTTCTAACCTCTGGATGTAATTGTAATGTTTCTGACTTGGAAAAAGTAAATAGGCTTCATATTTGAATAGCAAAGTCATACATTTTGGACTTTTCAAAAACTAAGAGTAAAAAGGTATATATAACACAAGTTTCAAATTGCTTGGAAGAAATAATCACCCAAATGAGGCAGGAGTTAGGATAAACAAAATGAACAGTATTTTTAAAACTAGACAGTCTTATTTGATAGGAAAAGTAAAAGATTGTAATGCAAGCCCCACATTTATCACGGGTTTATGCTCAGACACCTGAAACTTTGTGCAGATCTCTATGAGAGAGAAAAAAAAGTGGATGAATAGAGAACACAGATGGAGGGCTTTTTGTTTTGTTTGGTTTGGTTGTTTTGAGGCTGAGTCTCACTGTCACCCAGACTGGAGTGCAGTGGTGCAATTTCTGCTCACTGCAACCTCCACCTCCCGTGCTCAAGCAATTCTCCTGCCTCAGCCTCCTGTGTAGCTGGGATTACAGGCACCACCATGCCCAGTTAATTTTTTTATTTTTTTTTAGTAGAGACAGGGTTTCACCATGTTGGCCAGGCTGGTCTTGAACTCCTGACCTCAGGTGATCCACCCGCCTTG
The DNA here is from genome assembly GCF_000951045.1 of Mandrillus leucophaeus. NCBI lineage: Eukaryota > Metazoa > Chordata > Mammalia > Primates > Cercopithecidae > Mandrillus > Mandrillus leucophaeus. The sequence goes on from NW_012101721.1 coordinate 2,948,581, forward strand.
GCCTCCCAAAGTGCTGAGATTACAGGCATGAGCCACTGTGCCCAGCCCCAAATAGAGGCTTCCTTGAGGATGCCTGTTTGGCACCCCAGCCTTTCATTCAGAAGACACAGCTAACTCTTGGTGTTTGGGCTCCTTTGAGAGAGAAATAGAATGTTGTTTCCTGCTAAAATTCACCAATGCTGTCCAAGTACCCTGGATTTGCTACTATTTTTGTTGTGGAATTCAGATATCCAGCCGGAGTTTTCTAATTCCTAGGGCTTCTGCTGATGAGAGGAAGGGCATAAAGCCGATTCAGATTTAAGAGTACAGTAGCACAGTAATTACAAACAGAGAACCTGCAATCGGCATAGCCAGAAATACACATTTCAATTATGGTTTCTAAGAGAGAATTTCATAGGACCTGCCTGTGATATATCTGACTGTACGTGGCCTCTATGGTACGTTCTTTCTTTCTTGGGTTCATGATTCACATCCTGCTAGAAAATAACAGAACTGCACAATACTTTATATTTGTTATTGGCAAAGTTTCTTTTTAATGTTCCATTGGTGTAGTCTTTACATAATGCATTTTGGGGGGAACATTTGACTCATGGCTAAAGCTAAACTCCAAGGGTGTAATTAACCCCAGGGGTCTTCTGGGAGCAACCTGCCGATTGCTGCTGAATCGCAAACCAACATTTACAAATAATTACAATATTGGTTTTACTGAAATTACTCATAATGATTTCAATCAGAGCCACCATCTCAGAACACAGTGCACATCAGGACTCTCTCAGGCATTTCTTCTGCTAATGTGCTCGATATAGCAGTCAGCCTCCTGAACAGAAAGGTCCTTTTCTCCCGCCACAGCCCCTCCCTCATCAGGCATGGCTTTGTGCAGAAAGCCTAAGAAAGTTTCTCTAACCCCATTTGTAATCTTTAAGAGAATTCACTGACAGTGAACACTGGAAGATAAGACGCTTGATTAAACAATTGCTCTTTCCATATTTTCATGTACTCACAGCAAGTTACAGAGCCACCAAATGGGTCCAAATCTCTGTGATATTAGTTGAATATGATCTTCGTGTAGAAATACTGTCATAGGCTGGGTGCAGGGGCTCACACCTATAATCCCAGTACTTTGGGAGGCCAACGTAGGAGGATAACTTGAGCCTAGAAGTTCAAGACCAGCCTCAGTAACATAGTGAGACCCCATCTCTACAAAAACTTTAAAAATTAGCCAAATTAGCCAAGTGTGGTGGCATGTGCCTGTGGTCCTAGCTACTCCGGAGGCTGTGGTGAGTGAATCACTTGAGTCATGGAGATTGAGACTGCAGTGAGCTATGACTGTGCCACTGCACTTCAACTTGAGTGACAGAGCAAGACCCTGTCTCAAAAAGAAAAAAAAGGTCATAGGAAGCATTATGTATCTGTCCAAGGGCCCCATCATCTTTTAAAAGAATTAATCATAACTTAGTTTTTTCATCTGGCAAACAAAATTGTGTCTTATTTACCTTTGAGGCTTCAGTGCCTAATAGACTACCTGGGACCTAGTAGATACTCAGTACACGTCTGTTGAATAAATCATAGGTAGAGCACTCTAAATAATAAACCTAAATTTTATTTTATTTTATTTTTGAGACAAGATCGCACTCTGTCACCCAGGCTGGAGTACAGTGACACGATCTTGGCTCACTGCAACCTCTGCCTCCCGGGTTCAAGTGATTCTTGTGCCTCAGCCTCTCGAGTAGCTGTAGCGGGGATTACAGGCACATGCCACCACACCCAGCTTTTTTTTTTTTTTTTTTTTTTTTGGTAGATACTGAGTTTCACTATGTTGGCCAGGCTGGTCACAAACTCCTAACCTCAAGTGATCCACCTGCCTCAGCCTCCCAAAGTCCTAGGATTACAGGCATGAGCCACTGTGCCCAGTCAATATTATTATATAATATAAAATGCTCTAAATTCTATGAGAAAATAATACACACATATCAGAGTACTGATAGTCACTCAGATACAATGATAGCAAATTACAGTGTTCTAACTATGTAAATTGTTGGAACTGTGTTCTAACTATGTCAAATGTTGGAACTGTGTTCTAACTATGGTATAGAATTTGATGGTTTTTCTCTGATTCAAGTTAAATTTTTTTCTGAAACAAATCTAAAGATAAGAGAGTACTTTCATCAGGGAAGTTGGTTTCTGCAGGATTCCCCAGAGACTTTTATTTTAGGTCTTTGAAGAGACTTGGGGCTCTCTTTTCAAAGATAAAACTTTTGAGATAATTTTTTCAACATTTTAAAGCAAAAAGTTGACAACTTTCTGCCTTAGAGATGTGGAATTGTTGACCTTGGAGTGCATCTCCCTAAAATTGGCTGAAAGTCTTGTATTTTGCGTTCTGTTTCCCACAATGTCATGAGAAACAGCCCAGGTATAGTTGGCAGTCCGTGCTAGTGCAGTGGCTGTCACTGTTTCACATGACGGCAGAGCTGGAAGGATTCCTAAAGAGCATCCAGTTCAGGGCCCATATTTTGCAAATGTGGAATGAAACTTGATCGAGGCAACAGACCCCCCATGATGCAGAGTTCGGAGACAGCATTTTGCAGGATTGATTCAGCCTTGAAAACTCACACTGCTCAATTTCAAGAGGAACTCATTAGGAACGTGCAGCCAGAGAAGCCCCAGTGGACTGATCCCTAAAAGGAGGCCTTGGGAGAAGGACACAGTCCTTGCCTAGTGGGCATGTTGGAAGGGCCGCTGATGCTGCCTGTAAAAATCCCCTCCATGCTAGGGCAGGTAGACCATTCAGCACAGAGCCAGTGTTGTGATTCTGAGTGGATAAAGTTAGAATAATTACGTTCATTTGCAGTAGGTCTAGGGTCATCAACCATTCCAGTTTGCCTGGGACTGAAGGGTTTCCCAGGATGTTGAACTTGCAGTGCTAAAACCTGGAATGTTCCAGGATAACCGGGATGAGTTGGTCACCCCAATTTAATCAGAGAATACAATTTGTAAAGTTCTCCTGTGTCACCTTCTATTTGTTCAGCATTTCTGAATCTACACAGAGCTCCTGCCCTGATCTAAAATCTATGCCACTTTGAGTCGCTTTTCAGCGCTAGATATCTATAATGACATAGACATAACTGATGTATTGTCTAGGACTTGGGACAGTCCAAAGGAATTTGGAAAGCCTAAATACCTTGACATGTCTAAACCAAATTTCTACCTATTTTCCACTGAATAGCTGTGGCCCAGGGCTAGATAGCGGCTTTAAAACAAGACAGGTCTTTGCCTGAAATCCATTCATCTTTTTATTCCTATTTTTATTTTTCCTTAATTATTGATCTAAGAAAACAAATAATAAGCACAACTTTTCCTAAATATCCTCCCGACATTATGCATCCTCCCTGTTGTAGCTTTTAATCTATCCCTGTTACTGCTACTTCTCAAACCTAAACGTGCACACAGATCACTGGAAGGATCTGGTTACATTTCTGACAAGTGCCCAGGTGATCCGCCTGCTGCTAGCCCTGCGATGATGAGCAGTGGGCTCTTCCTTCGCCTTCTCCCTGGTTCCTCCTTGTATCGAAGGAAGGTGGTTCCCCGAGTAGCTGAATGAGAAGTGAGGCGTGACACTAACTGTGCCTGTAGCCGTCTCGTAAATGGCCAGTGGTGCAGTTTTAGGTGCTTAGATCCAAGCCCTGGTGACAAGCCGTTTTGTGGCTCTTCTGTCACATGTCTGTGATTCTGTTTTCCAGAGAGCAAGCCAGAGTGACCCACCCAGAAGGTAACTGTTTTGTAGCGTCTCCAAGTTTTCTCTCTGAGGTTATGAAATAGATGCAGAGGTAGCTCCTCGCAGAAGTGCAGGATTCCCCGCTGTGTTAAATCTTCATTTTAACTTTGTATGTGAGATGTCCTCTCACTTTATTACTTTCAGCATATATTAATGCAATTGTTTCTTTTAAAGTAAATTAGTGCCTTACTCACTGGAGAACCATCCTAGCCCTAGCAGTTTGTCCCATGCAAGTTCATCTTCCTTCTCAACCTTGGATTCACAGTGCTACAAGCTGAGTGTATATTGCAAATCAAGAAACAACTTTTTTTCTGTTGAGAAATGCTAAAGACGTTTTTCTGTCTCTCCTCTTACAAAGAAAAAGACTGCACTGATTGTCACTTTAACACATTAAAGTGTGAGGATTAGCACTCACTCATTTGAACCATAAGTGGATACTTACAGGAAACTTGCGTAAGAGGCATAAGGATACTTTCAAAAAACTTGCCTAGGGCAAGTCGTGCTTTATTTAATCACAACCGGAAACTTCTTATTTTTTTAATGAGTCTGAGTAATAAAATGTCATTCATGAAAAGCCAGTCCCAAGAATGCAGCATTATTTACTCCCACTAGAGATCAGGCCTCCTAGCCCCAGGGGTGAGTAACATGTCCCGGCAAGAAACTGGGCTGTTTTGCAAAATAATTTTATGGATGGGAGTTTCCTACTCAAACACTTGTATTTTCTCCTATTTCAGGCTGTTCCTCAAGATGTGTCAGGTTTATAAAAATTAAATCTTCAGTTATAAGAGCAACTAAAAGGAAACATAAGTACCAGTGAGAGAGACAGAAAAAAAAAGCCTATTCTTAAAACGCTGAAAGGACCCTGCTCACAGGAAGGCTATTTACCAGAACATTCCCAAGAGGCACTCTCAGTTTGGGCTCAGTCTGAGGCATCTACCTGGAATTCAGTTTTATTTTTATTGCTTTTTAACCATTTGAATTTCTGAGAAAGCAAGAAAAGTGTCCAGCCCCACCCTGTCACTCCATCCCATTCGGATGGGTTGGATTTTCCTTCTGTGGATGCGAATTTCATGTGAATTAACTGGCTGTTTCAGGGGAACCCAGTGCACCTAAGCTCGAAGGGCAGATGGGAGAGGATGGAAACTCTATTAAAGTGAACCTGATCAAGCAGGATGACGGCGGCTCCCCCATCAGACACTATCTGGTCAGGTACCGAGCGGTGAGTGGCCTCCTTCTCAGACTTCACCAGAACCCTGAGACCCTGACACCCAGCTTGCTAGGGAAACAACAGGGGCAGCCCAGGTGGGGCAGGGGTGGGATGGGGTCTTACTCTGTGTCTGGCAGGTGGCCCATGGGCCCTGGCCATGGCTTAAAATCCCAAGATGGCCCTACAGCTGTTAGGTCATGTTCACACTGGGTCCATTTGAAAGCCTCTTAGATGACTGTGGTGGTGACAAACTCATACCATGGTTGATTTTTCTGTGTCTTGAACTTTTCTACAAAGTTATTTTGCCATTATCTAGTACTTCTCTTAAATGCCATACTAATATATAAGAATCACTACCTTGGATAAAATGTGTATGGTAGGCCGGGCACCTGCACTGTCACTGTGACCACATGCATTTTCTCTGCACGAGAACCCTGTGTGGTAGGTCTGACCATTATCCCCTCTTTACAGATGAAGTAAGTGGGTGCACAGCAGTCAGTAAGTGCCGGATCTCACACAGCTGGATGAGGCAGTTTAAATCCAAGCCTGACTGAGAGACTGGGCTCTCCCCACTGCCCGAGGCTGCCTAAGGTCCTCAAACAATCCTTGTTCCCTCACCAGCCCTTCACCTGGCCACCTGAGCTGTCCTAATCCTGCTAACAGCAAGTTGGCTCTAAGCCATCTTCTCCTGGTTTGCTCACCAGCCACTTAAGATTCCCCTCATTCCACTTTGATCCGAATCCCACACTGAAAATCACCCTTTCCATTTGGTTTTAGAATGACACTTGGTCATCTTCAACTACAACCAATGGCTGAGAGATTTAGAGGCCACATCTGAACACTGAGAATAACCTCTTGCTAGGGTTTTGTAGTAGAGAAAAGAATGAACAAGGGAGCAATCTCCTTTCTTCACATAGCCCCAAGGAAGACTTTTTCTAGGAAGCTGAGTTACTTCCTCTCTGCCTTGTGATCAGTCCCCCGTGGAAGTGATAGGTCTTTAACTGGCTAGCCTTCTGGAGAGCTGGTTCAGCACAGAGCCCTGCAGGCACACTTCTCAGCTGGGGAGGCCTTGTTCCCACTTAATTTGTAAGCAGGTGTGAGCTGAAATAGTAGGAAAGGCCTGTCACTGCCCTAAGGCCCAGTCCAGAGATCCCAGTGACTGAGAGGTCCTCATGGCTTCCTCACTGCCGAGTAGGGCACAAGGATTGGGCAGGTCATCCCCAATATCCCCTTGGAAGCGGAGGTGTGGTAGGCTGGGATGCCTTTCCAATGGTTTTCCTGATGTGGCCCCGTGGACAGAACACAGGTTTTAGAGCCAGACAGACATGGCATCCAGTTCTAGGTTTACTACTTATTCTGGAAGAATAGGTCACCTAATCTTTCAGAACTTCAATTTCTCCATCTGTCAAATGCGGATAAAATAGCTTACTGAGTTGTTATAAAGATGCATTATAATATATGCAAAGAGCCTGAAATGTGCCTGACACTTGGAAACCTTTATAAATGGTCACTACGGTTGCTGCTAAGAGGCAGGCTCAGGCTGGAACCATCTCCTGTGTGAGATCACGTCGGATGTCTGAGGAACCACTGTGGCTGCAGCAGGCAGCCCTGCATTAGAAAGACACAACTGGGCACAACACTGAAATGTGTTAGATTTTAACAACCTTAACCACCCTCTCTCTCACTTCAAAACCTCATTCATGTTTGCTAAATATTATCATTTTATATTATGGATAAGTATAATATAACATACATTTTCTCTAGATTCTGGTTGTCTCTTGTATAATGATGTTTGCCAAGGAAGACAGAGAAATGAAGAGGAAAGATACCTGAACTGCTTTGTTTTAAATGAAAATGGAGCCACATAGTGATATATATATACATCCTAGCTTACAGCATAGCCAGACTTTCTGGTTAGACTCTAAGGAAACTAGAATTCCCCTTCCAGCACTACTAGCATTTGCCCATACGGCATGAGCACTGTCACATTCCTAAAGCCATCTCTTTGGCTGGTGCAAACCCTTTTGCCTGGGAGGACTGCTTTGCTGTAAGATAGCTCCTCATCCAGCCTTAGCCATGGGCCTACAACAGCTACCAGACCACTGTCCAGGTGACAGTGCTATTGTGTTCTGCCCTTCTAAGGAGCAGCCTGTCGTGCAATAAACATCTATCAAGCCTTCTTGTGTGCCCAGCAGATACCCCAGGGCATCTGCCTTGTGAAAAGACCAAAGATTGCAAAAAAGGTGGGCTGTGCAATTGTGAAACCGTCTGAAGACTTCTCAGGCCTTCCACGTCTTCTTCCACAACTGTTTGGTGAGGGAGGTGGTTACCTAATTATCGTTCTCTGTGGACCCTTTGAGCAGCCCACTGTTGGACTTGACAGCAGAACTGAGTCCTGAGGTACCACCATCTATTTGTTGCAGTTACAGAGACCAGGCCACACGGCATGGAATAGAAAAACCTTATTCAGTCCAACAGACGTTTGTTGAGCTCCCTACTAAAGAAAGGAAAGATCATGAGAGGAGGAGAAGATAAAGAGAGATTGATTGATGGGAACAAATGCAGTTTGATAGAAGAAATACAGCCAAGCGTTTGATAGATCAGTAGTGTGACAGTAGTTCACAATTACCTATTGTATATTTCCAACTAGCTAGAAGAAAATAATTCAAATGTTTCTAGCCTGAAGAAAGACAAATATTTAAGGTGATGGATATTTCAATTACACTGGCTTGATCTTTACAAATTAAGTGAATGTATTAAGTTATCACATGTACCCTGAAAATATGTATAGCTATTTTGTATCAATTAAAACTGTTATTTTCAAGAACACAATTAAGAAAAAAAAAGGAAAGATCATAGTTTTGGGCCCAAACGAACTTAGCTCCAACCTTGACTACAGGTGTGATTTTACGTTAGTCACCTTACTTCTCTCTCACTTCCCCATCATCGGGTTTAGTAAGAGCCTGACGAAACCCCACAGGCATGTTGTAGGAATACAACGAGAAAATGTGTGTAAAGCTTCTTGTAGTGCCTAGCGCTTAGTAAGGGCGCAACAAAAATAGTTTTTATTTTTAACGAAACTGGAATCTACACAGTATTCACACATCAGGAAGGTGAGTCACACACCTTAACTTAAGCAGCATCCTGAAATATGACAAGAAACATACTTGTTTTATTACTCTTCTAAGACATCTTTTTGCGTATGTCCCCAGCACCAGAGTATAGCCTGGGAGACAGGGATGGTGCTTGAGTCTCTGCATGCCCTGAAGGTGATGGGACCTTGACAGGGTTGGCTCAGTGCCACACTGGCATCTGCTGCTGCTTGTGTTTGCCAGCATGCAAGGTTGACCTCCTGACCTGTGCAATTTTTCAGGCTGGTAAAGAATAAAGACCATGTCCCATCACTGCTTTTTTTTTTCTCTTCTTCTTCGTTTTTTGGTTTTTTTTTTTTTTGAGACAGAGTCTTGCTCTGTCAGCCAGGCTGGAGTGCAGTGGCATAATCTTGGCTCACTGCAACCTCCACCTCCTGGGTTCAAGCCATTCTCTTGCCTCAGCCTCCAGAGTAGCTAGGACTACAGGTATGTGGCACCACGCCCAGCTAATTTTTGTATTTTTGGTAGAAATGGGATTTCACTATGGTGGCCAGGCTGGTCTCGAACTCCTGACCTCAAGTGATCCACCCGTCTTGGCCTCCCAAGGTGACTGGGATTATAGGCATGAGCCACTGCGCCCAACCCCCATCATTGCTTCTTATTTCCATGATTTCGCACCAAAAGTTATTGAGTCCCGTAAGTTCTGCCTATTATCTGGTCTTACCAGTACTTCTGTCTAAAGCTTTTCTGGTCTCTTGTATCCTTCTTTTGGTCTCTTGTATCCTCCGAAGCTCTCCTCCGAGTGGAAACCAGAGATCAGGCTCCCGTCTGGCAGTGACCACGTCATGCTGAAGTCCCTGGACTGGAACGCTGAGTATGAGGTCTACGTGGTGGCTGAGAACCAGCAAGGAAAATCCAAGGCAGCTCATTTTGTGTTCAGGACCTCGGCCCAGCCCACAGCCATCCCAGGTATGGCTGCCTCTGCTTTCTGTTTGTTTCCCGCTTTGAATTAATGCACAAGTGCTGCACCTCCTAATGCGCCTGAAGAACCCTGACAACTTGCTTGCTTACAGCCATCCTCATGATTGGTTGCCCATGCAAAGCTTAGTTTTGCCTTGTACCTATCTGTGCAGTGGGGTGAGATGTACTGGACCCCCAGGAAGGCTTGGCCAAGCATCCTGGAGAAAAGGTCCTATCCCATTTGGCCTTGAAGGACTGATGCCAATCAGTCCATTGGACCCCTCAGATGGGAAGTGCTCCAGCTCCAGCCTAGCCTTGGAAGTTGGTTGAGTAAGCGTCCTTTTTTGAGACCTTATCTGCCATCTGCCACATCATACTTGGACCACATAACTGTTTCTAAGCACTTTCTATCTGATGCTTGCTTTATCAGCACAGCCATGGTCCAAATCTCTTCTCTGTGATGACCCCAAGAGAAGGAAGAGATGATGCCCAGTTAGTTACAAACCCTATCTACCAAAGGCCTCTCAATGGAAACATACATTAAATTGAACCACTTGTAATAGAACAAGTGGAGAAAATAGACGCTGGAAAGCACCATCAGTGAAAGCAATTCAGTCTGCTAGAGACTGTGATGGCAGCAATTCTCCTAGTAGATGCAGATCTGTCTCCAGGGATCCAAGACCTAACCTTGCCACTGATGGCCAGTCTCCTTATTGGCCAAATCCCTCAGAGAAGAAGGAGCTCTTCAACTGATCACTCTGCTTTTCCAGACCATCCAAAGGCCAACCATAGGCAGGAGAGGTGGGCATACAACATACAGCTGCAGCCTTTTGGGGGCCCCATATACTCTGCCATGTTCAAGTGTGGTGGGAAGATGGCCTTAGGCAGCCCCCCTCACGCCTACCCTGTCTTCAGTGCTTGCCCAGCTCTTGGCTCTGTGGTCATGATTGCTCCTCCCAGGGGGAGACAGGCCAGAGGGCTGTGGGCTGCCTATGATTCAGGGATGTATGTGCAAAAGTGGGCTAGGACAGCAGCAACCAAACAAGATCAGTGTGTGGTTCCCAGTGGTTGTTTGTACATGGGTGTGTGTGTCTGGGAGACGTGTGCTGGACCTCCAGTGAGTTGGCAGGTGAGTTTTAAACTGTAGATCAGAAGCATCAATTGGTGCCCCCTGCACTGTCAGGAAGGCTCCCCAGTGCTTGCTGGGGTGGGTGTTTCTCCACAGTTGCTGGTCAGATGGTCGGTGCAGAAGGCAAGGCACGTGGGTGAGGCTGCAGGAAATGTCCTCATTATAGCTTAATAGGATGTTCAAACGGAGGTTCTCCTTGTTTTTCCTCTGCCCCTTCTTTCTCTCCATTCTTTGGTCCGTTCCCTTGCAAACGACAGTCCGGGGTGAATGTCCAGATCTGTCCGGCCTTCATGGGACACTTAGGAGGTGAGATCAGGTGAGGCTTGAGTAACCCCTTTGCAGCAAGACAGATTCCTTATGGCAATTGCTTCCTGGGGTGAGACTCACTGGGTAAGCTGTTTGGACCTGCTGTGTTCACATGCTGGGTACTCCTAGCGGTACTGGCTTCTGTGGTTTTTGTGTCAGAGACCGAAATTCCGGGTAGACCTTGTCCTCCAGAGTTGTGCCTGCTGGAGACGTCAGAGTCCTTCTTGTGAATCGCCCAGGTGCCCGCTTAAGCCAGAGAGGGCTGGGGGATTGCTCACCTCACCAGTGATGGCTCTGTGGCTCTCCTGCACAGGTCTGAGAAGGTGGTGGCTGTGTTCTTGGTTAGACTTTCCTGGCCATTGAATTGGGATCCGAGAATAAAAGCTCTCTGAATGACAAGTTGGACATCTGTGGTTGAATTCTGTGGTCAGCAAACAGGGTAGAAGGTGAAGAGGGGAGCAGAACGAGACTTCCTTTAACAGCACTGGCGTGGGGGACTTGTGGCATAGGAAGAAAAGCCTGCTTCATCTCTGACAAGGCGATCCCCAATCCCTATGCACAGTGTGCTGACTCATAGTGCAGCGATTGAATGCATCTCCACCACTATGGGTAAAACACGCTAGACACTAGAAGACGATACACTTGCTGGCTGTATCTAAGAGGCTTCACCTTAGTGAAAGGTAACACTCTCCTAATCAAACTCTTGTATTTTACTGTGGAGGCTTCTGTTCTCTCACTTTAATTTCATTTGCTCGCTGATCCCTAACCCCCAGATTAACCCTGCTGTGCTGCTTCTGGCATTGCTGAGCTTCTGAACTGGCCTTATGGTATTGATACCGCACTGAACCCTCTCTAACCTTTGTCAATTTAATTTACTAAGTTGAATTAACCTGTAATTCTGTGTTTTCTAGCGTTGACCTAATTTTTTTTCTTTTTATCTATTTTTTTTCTCTGTTTCTGTCTCTACCTTCCCTTTCCTTCTCTCCCCCTCCCCTTCCTGTGTCTGTCGTCACACTTGTCACCTTGGACGTCACTGGGACATCCCCACTGCCACATTTGTTTTTAAACAACCACATTCTCTCTGGGGACCCATTGCCTGACACCTGCAGCAACCTTGGGAGGCAGTTCTGCATCCTACACCTTTGTCTCATTGCTTTTCTCTGCAGTGACTCTGCTTTTGCTCTGTTAGGAACTTGAACACAAAAATTAAATTTGCTTAAAAGCCCAGTTCCTATGAAAAAGATCAGTGCCCCCTTTGGAAGAACCTGGCAGGACCACCATGGCCACAGCTGCTGAGCGACCATTCTGTGTGGAAGAGAAGGTTTTGCGATTGGAAAAAAGCTTTACCTCCAGACATGTTACCACTCACAGATACTTTTGTGCTACTTCATAAGGAGTTTGCCCCCTTTTTAATGGCAGTAAAAAGAATTTGAGAGCTCTTTCTTTAAATGCTATTTTTTAAAAACCATCATGCTAGGTTTACAGAGAAGTTTCTGCATATCTGCTACTTGTTGCATTTTGTGTTCAAACCTAAATATGATGTAGCAGAGGAAGAATTCTAAGTACCTTCTAAAGCTTGTGTTAGATTGTTAAAATCACCATGCATTCCCCCTCATTCTAACTCTGTGCTCCTTGTCCTCCCTTCAATAAGTAATTGGCTTTGCTTGCAATTAAGCATTTAGGTGCCCATGTTAAGAGAGCCAGACCACACTGACTCACATGAGCATTTTGCTGACATGATGGGCAACTTAAGTCACCCCTGTTGCCCATGCACTGGAAAAAAAGTTGAATTTGTTGGATATTTTCTGGGGCTGATGAACGTTCTGGGATGTGCTTTCAGTCCTCGTATTACGGCCAGCACCTCACACTGTCTCTGTGAACAGGGCCAAGCCGTGATGTGCCAACAAGTGTCAGCTTCGAAAGGTCTTTGCCTCCCAATCGGGGTGACTCCCCTGCTGCCTGGCAGCATGTCACAGATCAGCACAGAGTGGGGCTGTGGTTCAGCAATGACCCACAGAATGGCTTTGAGCATCAGTCTACAGGACAGGTTGGAAGCATCCACTGTGAACCAGGCATTAGTGCCCTACCTGGCCTCTGTGTGTTCAGTAGAGAAGAAGGGGAGGGACAGGCCACTCCCAGACTGCTCAGCCCAGGAGGGTTAATAAATTGGGGCCGAGCCAACCTGGCAGTACTTCCTGAATGCCCCAGCCTCTGTATTGGTGGGTTGGTTCAGTGACATTTTCTAAACTCTCCTGAAAACCCAGCTGCTCCTCCCTGCTGCTTGGGAGTTCACCCGGGAGAGAAAGTGGGTGTGTTTTGTTAAGGTCCCTCGTGGAGACTCAGGGCTGAATCCTGCTTGGTAATATCAGTGTGTGTGCTTGGGGATGGACCTTCTACTGAATAAAAACTCCCTCTCTCCCCCCATTGTGGTCACATATCATTCTACATATCTCATCTTTGAGCATCTCCACGGAAGCTTGATTTTTGTTCTTTTTGGTTTCTTTATGTATTTTTTTTCTGTTGTTATTATTTTTAATGTTCAAAGACTAGCCTTTCCCTTTGGGATTCCAAATGACCCCATGCTGTGGTCTGAGGGGCAAAGCCACCTATGTTGGCGCTCGCCATTAATCCCTAGCGCTCAGTTTAGAGGCTCACGTGCAGACATCAGAGGCTCCATGCTGTGCAGTAGCTCAGGCAGGGTAGTGCCTCTCACCCCAACCACAGAACTCTCCCCCGCTGGAGTCCCAGATGGCACTTCACACCAGGGCAGTGGAGGCAGGCATGGTTCTTGGGCACAGGGCAGAGCATAAGGATCACAGGTCAGTGTGGGAGAGCTACTGGCTCTTAGGATCGCCTTGGGCAGAAGTCACATGGCTTCACCCTAGTAGGGCCCAGTTTGGGAGTCTGCCTCCCCCTGATCCCAGGACCACCCACAGGAGAAGGGCAGTGTCCATCTTTCTGAAGGGACCCTTTGGAGATCTCGTCCTAAGTGTGGAGAGGACTGACGTGGCCCTGTCCCCTCAACGCATCCCAGGGTCAGGCAGGTCTCAGCTGAAACAATGTCAGGGTCCTCAAGGGTCCCATTTAGACAGACCCATGGCTTGTACCAGTGCGCCTCTCTAGCTCACACCCACTCCCACTGGACACTGAGTTCCCAGTGATGGCTGCAGCCCTCAGAGACCCTGCAGGAGTGAGCGCACCCCACCTTGCTCAGCTGCACCCCACTCCCCTGTGCCCTGTAGTTGTGCTGCCCATGCTCCACACACCACGGGGCTCCTCTGCTCATTTTTGGACTATTTATACGGCAGGTTTGGATCATGTTTTTCTACTAACAAGAATGCTAACAATGTTGTGTAGATAATCAGTGAGGCCTTTATGAAGTTTACACCTTTGCATTATTAAAGGAAATAACAGTTCATGTGAACTCACCAGCGTGGCTTGATTTTATTCAATAGTTGTGTCTGACAAAGCATCAAAGACCCTTTTCCTCCACCTCACATGTACCTGGATAAACGATTACCTAGAAAAATAGTAGCCTGGTGAATGGAGTTCTAACCGAAGGAAATACTTCTTCTTCCTAATGGGGAGCAATCTCGTTTTCCCAGGGATCCTAAGAGCTGTTAAGAGGCATCGCTGCCTTGGAGTCCCCAGCAGGCAGCGGGAGGGGAAAATGCCTTTGCAGAACAGGGGAGGTGGTCACTATGGGTGAGGATAGGGCCACACTCTGAGCCACCAGATGCACAACTCTGTGGCAAGGCCACCTGATGACACAGCAGCCTTTATACTCTCCCTAACAGAGGCTGCACAGAGTGAGCTTGTAGAGAGGGAATCTGAGAGAAGATTCTCTTTGCAAATGTATTCTATTGATAATCACACTTAACTCAGACACATCCTGCAAGCCCCTGAGACCAGCCATCTGTTTAGCTGATTCAAAGGAGCAAGCAGACATGTCAGGGGCTTATGAGTGAACCAGAACCCCAGCTCGGCAGTTCCAAGAGTCTGACCATCTTCTGGGAGTCTTGGGGGTGAAGAGGGCACTTCTGCTGCACCAGGGTCTCATGGCACAAGGACTCAGGCCCATCTGGACATTCGTAAAATTTGAGACCCGTGTTCCCATATTAAAGCATACAAAAGTAGGCATCTGTGGGTCTCATTCTTGGAGCAAGCCAGTTCCTTCTTTAGTGCCAACCCCTCCCAAGCCAGGAATCACAGAAGATGGACAGCTCCAGCTTCGTCATCTCCTTGTCCTGGGCAGCTCTGACCTCGAGGTTATGGGGAAGCTCTTCCCCAGAAGCCTTCTTTGCATCCAAGGTGCATGGGTGAGTTAGTCAAGGGAGGGCCGAGGGAAGACCATAGCAAAGACAGACCGCTGGAGGTTTATAGTTTTCCTTTTGTGAAATATTACACAAGAGGCAGGAGATGGCCTTTGTTCTTCTAGTTATCTTGGACTAAACAATTCTGTGATACTCACTGAGAGGGAATGGGTGTTGGCTTTTGCTTTGAATACCCTGCTGCCCATTTCACAGCCTGTCCCTTCTTCATAGCCTCTTTTTTGTAAAAGCCACAAACATTCTCTTCCTAGCTTAAGGAGCATCTCACGTGCTTGAGGAGTTTAGACTCAGTGGTGGTGAACAGTGTGGTCCCTTTTCCTTTGGGGGATACTCTTCATTTTATATTCAATACATTAGGTCAAGTTTGTTTTCAGGGTCACTGGGTGAGACAGTGCAGTGCACCCTGGGGTGGCAAATCCCATGAGTTGTGCACCTGTTCCTCTTTGTGATGCAGGGGAGGGAAGACCTAGGAGTGTGGTCCTCATGAGAATCAACTGGGCTGCTTGTTCAGCTCCTGATTCCTGAGCCTCATGCCCAGTGATTCAGATCTCATAGAGCTGGGGAGCCCCAGATGCTGAATTTTTAACAAATGCCCCAGGAATTCTGCTACAGGTGGAGATACATTGAGTTTAAAGGTATTTTTCATGCAAAAATAAAATCACAAGGACCAATGATTAAAGATGGGACCTACCGAGCTTGTTAGTCTTGTAGGAAAAAGTCTTTCTCAGTCCACACTCTGGAGGATACTGGCATTAGGGAACCGGTGCCATGTGCCAGGCAGTGTAGAATGTATGACTTAGAATGACAGGCTCTTGTGGTTGAAGAGACAGTCTCCACCCACGCTCCTGCCCAGTGCAGGAGCCTCATCCACAGCCTTACAGCATCCCTGCCAAGGCGTGTTCCGGCCTCTGCTCGAATGCCTTCAGCATCAAGGAGCTCACCTCTCAGAGCAGCCCACACTATGTTGGATTAGCCCTGTTTATTAGTCCTTTCTCAGATGGAGCTAAAATCTGCCACCACCGTAATTTCCACACGTTGGTGCCATATACAGTAAGATTACTTCTTCCTAGAACACCTTTAAATATTGGGAAATAGCGTTCTCATCTCCAGACTAAACACTCATGCATTTGTGCAACAAATATTCTTTGGACATTTTCTGTGAATCAGGACTGTCCTAGATGCTGGGGAGATACAAGAGAGACAGGCAGGATACCTGCTGGGATGTCCTAGAGGGGATGGCTAGATCATAAGCATGTAAATGAACAGAAAGTGGCAGATAGTAGTAAGAAGAGAATAAAACAGGCTAGCAGCATGGTAGATATTGGCTGGAGGTGCCACACTAGATAAGAGATCAGATAAGGCTTCTCTGAGAAGGTGACACCAGGACTGAGGCCTGCAGGACAACAGAGAGCCACCCCGGAGGGAGAGTTCCACGCACAGAATCATCAAGGCCCTAAAGCGGGACGAGCTGGGTGTGTTCAGCAGGCAGAAGGGAGGCTGCTGGTTCATGCCATGAGGCCCAACAGAGGGGTGGGCAGAGCCTTTTAGACCGGGAGAAAGACTTTGAATTTTATATTCAAATGAAAGGGGAGGCTGCTGCCCTACTTGTTTATGCCACAGTTCAGAAGACTTTTCCCTGCCTGGCCCTCCCCTGGATGTGCGCAGTGCCAGCGCCGCCCTCCAGCTGGGTCTGACGAGCACAGAGCAGTTGTCTCAGCTGCTGTCCTCTCAAGCACATAGAGCAGCTTTGCAGGAGTTTATTTTTCCTCTTTAGAGATATGATTAGTTTCACAAAATCATATTTACACATAAACCTCAGAAGATATAATTAGTGCCATTGAGTCCAAAAATCCAGACACATTCCCCACTGTCATCAAAAAAAATACTTCCAGCTCTTTCTTCAGGGAGTAGGCACTTCCCACCTGTCGGGTCCTGATGTCCAGAGGCTGCGGTGGCCTGGAACCCTGTGTCATGGAATGGAGAGAAAACCCAAGGCTAAAGTTTCTTCCCTGTTCGGGGAAACAGCTTTGGGATCCTGAAGACCAAGAAGGCCTGTGTCTCCTTTGCTTTTTGGGTGGAATGTGTGAGGACTCTGGGGAGATGGATGGTTTTGTTCTTAGGAGACTAAACAGAAATACCTCTGCATTCATGGCTACTAAGAAAATGACCCATTCTAGCTGACAGCTGAGGCCAGTGGCCAGCTTCCTGCTGCCAAAGCCCGGAGACAGTTGGCCAGAGCTGGGTTCTCCAAGCAGAGTTCTTCGCCATCTCAAAAGCCTTCCTGGGGGAATGCACTAGGATCTTCAGTGCGAGGTCGGCAGGGACCAACCAGGGAGCCTGAGGAGGAAGGGCTAAGAGGCAAGCCAAGGTCCCAAAGGGACTGAAAACGTGTGCAAGCTGCACCCAAGGGTCTCAGGAGTCGTTTGCAAGGGATCCTCTCTGGCATGCTAGGCTGATGGCCCATTCCCCAAACTGAAGTTTGAAATATGGATCGATGGAGAGGGACAGCCACCAGAGAAGCACTACAGTGCCTGGACAGAGACCCTGGGGCACAAAGAGCCATCACTACCACCACCCTCCCGCAAACACAGGCTGCATGAAACGTGAAGAATGTGTGGCCCAGCTCTGGTGCTGGTTACTTGGTTACATGTTTCCTCCACTATCTATCTGGCATGATACATGGCTCGCAGGCTGCTGGGCCTGGCCTGGTGCTTGGCAAAGCCTAGTGAGCTGGGTTGGGAGTGGGGTGGCTGGTGGGGTGAGCCCCAGGTAGTGTTGGCTGTAGTTCCCATCTTCAGTCTGCAGTCCTGGGTGGCTTCAGTTGGCCCTGAGAGCACAGGAAGCTTTAGACAAAGTCTACTGGTAGGGCAGGGCTGCCAGTTATGGAAGCAGGTCGTTGTGGAGGAAAGATGAATTAGAAGTGCCCATATTTCAGTCTAGGGTCATTGTTCCCACATTGACTTAATGGCAGAGCTCCACACGGGTCCTTGCTTCCTGCATCATGACCACTGTCTCCCAGACACTGCTGGGAACCACCAAGAGGTCGATTGGTCCATCCCAGGCAACTAGTGTCAATCATAACCATGGGTTGATCTCCCAGGGGCCCCAGAGAGCTGAGTCCCGGTCTCTCTGTGAAACCATCAATAGCCGAAGACCCTGGGGGGATTGATGGGCACCAGGGAAGTAAGACACAGGCTGAGTCTTTCAGAGTGTGTCCAGCCAGAACCAGGGTGCCAGGTGCTAGAATGTGAAAGTGCATGCCTGTCTGCGGGGGCATTTATCCTGAGTGTGAGTGTGCCTGAATGTGCGTGTGTGCACCTCTGAGTGAGTCTGCACTCACTTCAGGTTTTCCTGAAGTCTGGTCCAAGCAGGCCTGAGCTCCTAGATGGTGAGTATTCCCAGACCTTTCACCTTGCCCAGTGGGCCTGGGGAGGCCTCCATGTCTCTGGAGTCACCCGGGCTTCACTCGTCTTTCTGGGGTGCAGTGAGGAGGGTAAACCATGAACCCAGGGTGCTCTAATGCAGGGTTCCTTTGGGATCATTCCTAAAGAGGGAAAGAGGAAGTGGAGAAGTATAATGGGGATGCTATTGTGATGGACAGCCCAACAAGCCCCAAGAAAGCCCCAGAAACCCTCCACCACCCCATTTTGGGCCCCTGTCCCTGAGTACTCCAGGAGCCACAGCCCCGCCTGAAATCAGTGGTCACTGCCTGCCTGTGCTGCAGAGCCTCTTGCCCTGGTCCAGGAGAAACACAGCAGTGCCCTCCAACTGCCTCATTAGCCAGTGTTCTCAGACAGGCGGGGCTCAGTCTGCTCCCAGGACTCACGGAAGGCCAGCTGACCAGGCTCACCCTCATCCCCCAATCTGTGAGGTGACGTTGTCATCCCTCCCTCTGGAAGGTATAGAGAGACCCTGTTTTCTCAACTCTGGGCCATAGAGAGGCCCCAGGAAGGTGTCACTCTGGGCATGAATGCCATGACTCAGTCCTCTGGGACCTCCCCACCCCCAGAGGCTTTTGCTGGTAGGGTCCGGAGGTCTCGCATCTCAGTCTATTAACCATCAGCCATCTCTCTCCCTCTCAAGCCAACGGCAGCCCCACCTCAGGCCTGAGCACCGGGGCCATCGTGGGCATCCTCATCGTCATCTTCGTCCTGCTCCTGGTGGTCGTGGACATCACCTGCTACTTCCTGAACAAATGTGGCCTGTTCATGTGCATTGCGGTCAACCTGTGTGGAAAAGCCGGGCCCGGGGCCAAGGGCAAGGACATGGAGGAGGGCAAGGCCGCCTTCTCGTGAGTGCAGACCTGTCCACCCTGCTGAGGTTTGGGCTCTGCTCCAGCCCAGGGACCCAGCAGCTGCACCACCCCGAGCCATCAGCTGGTGCCTGTCGTGACCTTTCCTTACATTGCATGTTCTCCATTTGGAACCCTGAGGGGGGAAAAACATTAGAGAAAAGCTTCTCAAAGCATGGTCTTTGGGGGTTACCTGTTTGAAACGTAGACTCTGGAGCCCAATCCCAGATCTCTTGTATTAGAATCTCCCCAGAGTGTGAAAATCCCTGTATATGTCAAAATGAGGGAAACTGTCGGAACTAAACCTGGAGAGGAGCTGCCCTGGGGTGGGGCAGCATTAGAGGGACACACTCGCCTTGCTTTCGCACATCATTTATTCATTCATTCATCCATCCATCACTCAACAAATATTTAGCAAGCAGCTGCTGCAGGCAAGGCACTGTTCCCAGGCACATAGGTACAGCAGGGAACAAAACAAAAAGAAATTCCTGTCCTTATGGAGCCGATGATCCAGATACTGTCCCTCCAACAGCATCTTGGAGAATCAGATCCTAAGCCAGTTAGCAGGAGCCTTCGAAGACTGTCACTGGGTGGAGCAGAGCTGGAGCAAGCCAGAAAGGGACCGAGCAAGGAAATAAGTTGTTTAGCACCACCACATGCCAGGCACTGTATATGCATATACATGTATGTGCGCATACTTAGAAATGTATATGTAGGGGTGACTCACGCTTATAATCCCAGCACTTTGGGAGGCTGAGATGGATGGATCATTTGAGGTCAGGAGTCTGAGACCAGCCTGGCTAACATGGCAAAGCCCTGCATCTACTAAAAATACAAAAATTAGCCGGGCGTGGTGGCATGCTTCTGTAATCCCAGCTATTAGGGAGGCTGTGGCTGGAGAATCACTTGAACCCAGGAGGCGGAGGTTACAATGAACCAAGATCACGCCACTGCACTCTAGCCTGGGCGACATAGCGAGACTCTGTCTCAAAAAAAAAAGAAAAAAGAAAAGAAAAGAAAGGAAAGAAAAGAAAAAGAAATGTGTGTATACCTGTGTGCAGAGATAGATGTATGTATTTGAGCAATGACCTGTGTCAGGCACTGTGTTTAGCACTTCCCATGCATCCTCTCATTGACTTCTCATAATAACTAGGCAAGGTAACACTGTTTTTGCCTCATTTTACAGATGAAGGAACTGAGGCAGGGTGATTAAATCCGAAGCGCAAGGTCACACAGCTAGCAAGAGTTGGGCTGAGACTCATACATTTGAATCTGTTGGCTCTCTATGGCCACAGTGCCAGCCTTGGATTGAGTCATAGCTGCTCTTCTAGGGGAGCCTCTCCCTGCAGCTGCCCTAGGGTCTAACCAGCAGTGCTGTCTCCACAGGAAAGACGAGTCCAAGGAGCCCATCGTGGAGGTCCGAACGGAGGAGGAGCGGACCCCAAACCATGACGGAGGGAAACACACAGAGCCCAACGAGACCACGCCACTGACGGAGCCCGAGTACGTGGGCCGGGAGGGGCTGGCACCCGCTCCATAGAGACCCCCACACCCACCTCCCCACCCTATCCCCACCTCCCGTGCCCCTACCCACAGCTCCCGGCCAAACAGTTCTGGCCGAGATTCTAAACCCTTGGCCACAAGACCTGCTTGGCTAAGAAATGCCTGACCTCACTCTGTCCTCAGAGAGAAGGCATTTTGGTGCTGTTTCGGTGGCTGTGGGTACCCTTAGAAGGCTCCTGTATGAGCGGGGATCCCTGGATCCCTAGCCCCTGTTCTCAAGTTGTACACATATTCTGGAAATGACTTAAGGTGGCAAAATCTCAATGAGGCTTAGCAGAGTCTGCTTAGGATTTCTTGAAATTCTAGGGTTTTGTGTTTTCCTCCTGAAAGGATAAGGGAAGCCAGGGACCTGGTAAAGTTCCTGGCCCCTCCTCTGTTCAGAAACCTCGGGGACCCACAGAGCCCCTGACCAGTTGTGGTTGTAATGCCTGCCTAACGGTCAAGGATCCTATGGGCTTAAAGGGAATGGAGTTTCAAGGAACCACAAAATCTGTGGCTGGAAGAACCCACAGCTCCCAGGAGCCATTCTGAGTACTCATGATCTGCCTTACTCGTGACTTTTCCCATCAGTGCCCTGGGGAGCCCTGCAGGGCAGCTGGGCCCAGTTCCTCTGGGACCTAGGAAGCCTAGGGCAGGTGGATGCTGAACAGAAGCCTGCCCCTCCTTGAGTCGAGATCCAGGGCAGGGATCAGGAAGCCCTAGGCAGGTCTGCAGGGACTTCAGGGAAAGGGAGCTCTGTGCAGAGAGCTGGAGGGACATCAGTGGGGAAGGGCTAGCAGGTCCCTTTTGAGACCGCCACGTTCTCTGTCGTCTCCTGTGTCCTCTTCTGCCCACCTGGGCGTGTGCTTCCTCTCAGCATCCTTCTCTCTGTGTGGGCCTGTGTCCATGCCTGTGCCTAACTGCATGCCCCCACCCCCATGGTCCCTGTCCTGGGCTTCAGCCCTCCTCCTCGCTTCTCTGTCACGTCTCAGCTTCATTGTCTATTCTCTTCTACTTCCTGTCCTTCCACAGGCTGCCTGCCGACACTACGGCCACTGTCGAGGACATGCTGCCTTCTGTCACCACCGTCACCACTAACTCTGACACTATCACCGAAACCTTTGCCACTGCTCAGAACAGCCCCACCAGTGAGACCACCACCCTGACCTCCAGTATTGCCCCGCCGGCCACGGCCACGCCTGACTCAAACTCTGTACCGGCTGGCCAGGCCACCCCTTCCAAGGGGCCCAGCGCCTCTGCCTCCTCCCCAGCCCCAGCTTCAGCCCCTAAGGTCGCCCCCCTTGTTGACCTGAGCGACACCCCGACCTCAACCCCTGCCGCTAGCAATTTGTCTTCTAGTGTCCT
Organism: Mandrillus leucophaeus; assembly: GCF_000951045.1. Taxonomy (NCBI): domain Eukaryota; kingdom Metazoa; phylum Chordata; class Mammalia; order Primates; family Cercopithecidae; genus Mandrillus; species Mandrillus leucophaeus. The sequence goes on from NW_012101721.1 coordinate 2,970,576, forward strand.
GGCTAACCAAGGGGCTGTCCTCAGCCCAAGCGCCCCTGCTAGTGTTGGGGAGGCCTCTAAGGCTCCTCCGGCCAGCAAGCCCACCCCTGCACCAGTCCCCACCCCGACTGGGGCAGCCAGTCCTCTAGCAGCAGCGGCTGCCCCTGCCACAGAAGCCCCTCAGGCCAAGCAGGAGGCTCCCAGCACCAAAGGCCCGGACCCGGAGCCCACCCAGCCCGGAGCCTCGAAGAGCCCGGCCGAGGCAGCCACAGCCCTTGCTAGCCCGAAGAGCGAGGCTGCCTCCGTCAGCACCACAAACCCTTCCCAGGGCGAGGACTTTAAAATGGACGAAGGGAACTTCAAGACCCCAGATATTGACCTTGCAAAGGATGTTTTTGCAGCCCTGGGCTCTCCTGCTCCCGCCGCTGGGGCCAGTGGACAAGCCCCTGAGCTTGCTCCTTCCACTGCAGACAGCTCTGTTTCGCCTGCGCCAGCAAAGACCGAGTACGGGCCTCTCTTTGTCTGCTGTCATCGGGTTGTGTCCTGTGGTGGTGTGCATTTGTGCTGTGTCCTCCTTCTTAGATGTGTCTTCAGCCTCATCCAGGGCTTCTCTGAGGCGACCGTCAACCAAGGGGCTGGGACAAGGCAGAGAGAGCAGGACAGGCAGCTGGGCCCCAGGAGCAGCCGCCTGCTGGCTAATTAGGCCACGTTAATTATGTTTTATCCTTATCATCCTAGCAGCGGCTTCTATTTTCCCTGGGGGAGCCCTTGCAGTCGGGCCACTGATGAGAATAGCTTGGGAAGCAGGCTAAGAAGGCCAAGGTGCCCTTATCAGCCACCCTGGGGCCCCCAGTCGGTGTGTTATTCAGTGCCAGGCTGAGGCCCCACCAGAAAGACACTGATATGCAGGAAGAAAAGAGGTAGGCCCCAGGCCCGTGGCAGGGGAGGGTGCAGTCCAGAGGCCCCCTCGCACTCTGGCTCGGATGCCCACCCTCCCCTTCCAATCCCGGCCCTCAGCCCACTCTTGCTTCTCCTGCTCTTAGAGTGGCTGGGAAGACTCGGGGCTCCCAGCATCACATGGCTGCTGGGTCTCTAAGTTCCGGAGAAAGTCCTTAACCTTTCAGGTTTGTAAGTGTCTTGCCAAAATTCAGTGGCACCAGCTGAGGCTGGGGTCTGTACCTGTCCCCATGCATCCTCAGACCCGATTCCCTTTGCTGGAACTGATGGAGGCAGAGTCAGACCTAGATTTTTATAGAGGCTCCTGTGGCTGCTCCCCAGATAGGCTGACATGCTGCCACCATGGGCTGCAAGGGGCTCTCGCCAGGAGCCCTGAATCTCAGCATCAGGAGGGAAAAGGACTCTGATGGCACTGCCCACTCAGCTGCCCTCAACTCCCGCATAGCCACCAGGTCCACTCCAGTCCTCCACCAAGCTGCCATGAGAAGCTGCCTCCATCAGTGTTTTCTCACCCTACCCGGGCAGGCCCTAAAGGCATCATCCTGCAATAGCACAGGGTGGGGTGGGGAAGGGACAGGCAAGAGTGGGTTGCAAAGGGGCCCCTGAAATCAGTGCTGGGAGCCCAGCCCAGCCCCGAGGCTGCATTTACATCCAGCTGCGCTGTTGCCACTGCAGCTGGTCAGGGTGAGGAGGAGCTGCCTCTGCTGCCCCCTTCCACCACCCCAGGTAAAAACACAGCCTCTGGCATCACCTTAGGGCTGGAAGAGGAGAGGACTCGTTCTTCTGACTCAGTGCTTCTCAACTATGGCTGCACATTAGAGTCACTTGGGTGCTTCTAAAAGTCATCGTGTCCGGACCAATTAAATCAGGATTTCCGGGAACAAGGCCCAGGCATGGGTGATTTTTAGTGCTCCCAGGTGATTCTGATGGGCAGCGGTTGGAGCCGGGTGCTGACACTGGAGAACCCCCTCCTCCCCGCTGTCCCCAGGGCCTGGATACAGGGGCGAGATGTTTGCAGACCGTGGTCTCAGTGGTGCTGTTTTCCTGATTCTCTGCAGGAAGGGCCCTGTAGAAGCAAAGCCAGAGTGCCAGGAGACAGAAACGAAGCCAGCGCCAGCCGAAGTCAAGACGGTCCCCAATGACGCCACACAGACAAAGGAGAACGAGAGCAAAGCATGATGGGTGACGAGAACCGAGCAAAGATCAAAATAAAAAGTGACACAGCAGCTTCACCAGAGCATTTCCAACACCACAGACACACACACACACACACACACACACGCACACACACACACATCTCATTTCTCTAGTGTCTTTTGCCTTTAAAAAAAAAACTAAACAGATAAAACATGGGAATCTTATAGAAAGGGTCCCTTTGTTAGCACTCACTTGTAAGAAAATGAGACAAAAAGGTTAAACCCACAGCCAAACTAGGACACTCCGTTCCCTGAAACCATTTAAAAATCAGACAAAAGGACCCCAAATTAAGAATCTAGGAAGCTCAGAAACAAAATCTAGGTTCAGGAAGACCACACTTGGTGTTACCCGATTGGCACAGACCAGTTTCAGAGAAATAACTTTCAGGCACTAAGACTAATCGAATGAACAAAGTCCACAGTTTATTTTTATACTTTCAGTCAAGTTTGAACTCTGTAAAACCTCATAAATAAGTTATAATTTCTGTTCACTTTGTATTTGTTCAGTATGCAAAGTGTGTCACCCTTTCTAGCTGAATTCAATTCCCACGTAGACTCTTATTTTGTAGGAAGAATGCCAAATTGCAGCTTCTGGGGGTAGATCTCAATTTGCAGTATTCAGACTTATTTTTCTTTCTTTTACATTCTTTTTTTTTTCTTTCTGCCAACTTTGTTTTCCAGTGTTTACAAGGTGACAGATGTTCGACTTTGGTTGTGTTTAAATGTCCATGTGAAATAGCTGCCTTTTATTTTTTAAGGTAACAAATACCACCTAGAGGTAGGTAGGATCATCCCACGCTTGCTTTAGCACAGGACGACTTCACAAAACATGATTGTTTACAGCTGCTCTTCCCCTCTTTTCTGACCTGCAGTTTTTGCCTGGGTCCCACTCAGGTGAAAATGCATCTCATTCTGGAATGGTTTTGCTTTTTCAATTTTTGGTTACTTTTGTGTTTCTCTGGGGGTTAGGCCACTTTCTGATTAGCCGCCACCGGCCTGCATCTGTGAAAAGGGATCTGCTCCCAGGCGTTCTCACCCTTCTTTTGAAGGGCTCCTTAGGCTTTGTTGAATGAAGCAGAGAAGATTGTATAGTTGGGGCTGGTCTTGGTGAACACACATTATTACCCCACACATCCCCTTTGTGTAGAAAGCCAAATAAAATATATACATACCATTTCCTTTTGAGCCCAGAATCTAGATTTGAGCGGAAGAGCATGTGTGCTTCAGGGAATTAGTGTCTTTTTTTGGAAATCTGTTGAAGTAAAGTAACATCGGCCTTCTGTTCACTTAGGCAGCATTTATAGAAACAAAAGAGAAAAGAAACAACCTACTGTCTGGAGTCATAACACAACTTTCCTGGATTGGAAACCAAGTGGGGGAAAAATACAGAAACTTTAAGGGGGATGGGAGGGCGGGGAGAAGGGAAAAGCCAGCCCTTTGTATAGAAATTTTGCTTTTTTTTTTTTTTCCTCATTCTACTTTAGAACTGCAAGCTTGTGCACTGTGGATGCGTGAATATTTTAGTGTGAAACGTGTTTTTGTCATAGTATTGAAATAAAACTTCAACATAGTTTGGTTGTGGAAGGTATAGCAGATAGTTCAGAAAAAAATATTCAGGAAACAAAAATCACTCTTAAAAGGAATCGAAGCCTTTAAACAAAGAAAATGAAATACAAATGATGATGATGATGAAGATGACGCTAAGTAAACAGAAATCAGTACTCCGCATGCGCTCCTCTCCTAAGGTACAAAGCAGCAAGAGGTTAGGGTGGCAAGGCTGCCTCTGGGTCGATTCTGTGGGCCAGTCTCCCCAATGTTCTGACACTTCTGCAGTCCGATCAGTGGCGATGCTAGATTATACTTTCAAACTGTGAAGAATACTGGTCTTGTCATTTGCTCCATGTGGGGTTATGTTGCATTTTCTCAGCTCCTGGGGATGGAAATGGAGGATCCCAGAACACGCAGCCCTGGCCCCTTTGATTCTAGGGCCAGCACAGATCTCTGGTTCAAATGCACAGGCCCTCAGGATAGAAGAACATGAAGAGAGATCTTGGAACACACAGTAGAATATGAGAGCCTGGGGGTCTGAGACCGGGAGGGCCCAGCAGTGAGGGGCAGGCTCTTCCAGTCACCAGGCTGTTCAGCGGACTCAGTTCCTCATCTTGTAGTGTCGATGGCTTTGCCACATCAGGCCAAGCCCATGCCATGCCTTGTCAAGACTGTCAAAGTGGTTATGGTTAGGTCAACTGATTTTGGTTCTGATGGTTAGAAAGAAACAGGTCAGCTCTCAGATCACCTGGCCCGGGGCAGCTGACCCCCTAGAACCCTGGCTCTGCCATTAGCTAGGACCTAAGACTCTGCCCACATTTGGTCTGTTCTCTCCCATTACATGTAGGTTTGTCTTAGCATGCAAGAGTTTTCCTTTTTTAAAAAAAAAAGTAAATAAGCAATGCTTTCTCTAAAATCAAAGAGGGAGTCATTTTATTCCAAGATGTTTTATCTTTTATGTTAAGAGATCAAAGCTTATAATTTTCTTTTTTTTTAATTTTTGAAGGAGGGATCAACTCCACCAGTTTCCAATGTCTATGTGTCTATGTGTGTATGTGCCATACATATGTATTCACATGAAGACCGGCATGGCCAAGTTCTGCTGGAGGAGCACTCAAGTGTGATGAGCAGGGCCACTGGACCCTGCAGGGCTGTGGTGTACATAGTGCAGCTTTGGAGGTGGAACTCTATTTTCACACTTTTCTATGGAGCCTTCCGAGTCCCAGGTTTTCACTCGAGGCGTCTGTCTGGACGGCGGTTTTCAGACCTCCATTAACATCCCTACCCAGCATTCTGTACTTCGGGGGCCTTCTCTCTTGTTATAAAACTTTTTACCAAGTGAAACATCGATACCACCTTTGTTTCCATTCTCACTGGTGTAAATACTGAGTACTAACTGAGAATTTTGACTTTGCATTCTGTCAGAATACTTGTGTTCAATAAAAATTGAAAGAAAAAAAGTTATTATGATCATACTGGGGTTTATTTCGATGCGGTGAGAGTCTGTTCTGTGCATCAGATGTGGACATGCGTGTGGTAGTTCCTTTAGGACCTTGCGTGCGAGGAAGGTTAGTGAAGTCTCAGTGTCTTGAGTTCATGTGTTGCCTGAATGATACTTTCTGTATTTTTTCTCGCAGGTTGATAGATGAGAGCGCTAATTTAGAAGGGGCAGACATCAGATTCAGAAAGGTTTCCTTCAAACCCTGGTTCTGCTGCTCCCTGTTTGACCTTGAAAGAGTTGCTTAATCTCCCGAAGATTCAGTTTCCTTTTCTGACGCACAGGAAATACCAAGAAAAGAGAGTTAGGGTGCTGGTTGATGAATGAAACCATGTACATGAAGGCCTAGTGTCTGCTTTCTTGGCACACAGTGGGAACTCGATCAGTGAGATTTGATGCTGTTGGCATCCCGGGTGTGCGATACCATCAGACCTAATCGTAGTAACAGTCAACACCTGAACTTCAAGATTTCAGCAATAAGGTAATGGCATGGAGCTTATTCTAAAATAAGTAATACCTCCCTCTTACTGCTTTGGCCTGTCTCTCAGTGTTTAGAGCCATCATTCAGCCCCTGGAGTTTATTATGTCTCTAAGCTAGACAAAGAGTGAATATAACATTGCCTCAGCTAAGCATTCTCTTGTATATGCTCCTGGCTGTGTCTGAAAGCAGCAGCTGCTAGAGTTGGAATTGTCCATTAGGCTGTGGAATTGGGAGTTCCTGGACGAGACCTGCTATAGAACCAAGGCTAAGGTAAAGCAAGGGAGAATCCAAGGGCACAAAATGTAAGGAGGTGCTCACTCTCGAGGCCAACCCTGCAGTTACATGAATCTGAGAGTGATACGTCCTTCAATTTTGCATCCTTCAATTTTGCCTCGCTTGCCTGTAATAATGACACAGAGCCATATCCATCTATGTGATTTTCTTTGCTCCAGATTTCAGCTGCATATGACAGGCTAAGACTAAAACAAATTGTTTACAAGATTTGGAGAAAACATGAAATGATGACACTCTCCGTTCGTCCATGGGGGCTTGCTTCCAGAGCCTTTCCCCTTCGGGCTAGTTTCCTCTCAGATTCATTCAGTATTCATAGAGCATCTCCAAGGTGTTTGGGTTACTGGGATATGGCAGTGAGCAAGGCAACTCTTTCTCATGTAGGTTACATTCAAGCCTGGGAGTGGGGCAGACAGCAGACAAGTAAACATCCAATGTGCTGTGGTGGTTCTCCCTTTCTTCATTCTAGACACACAGTGGGATTCCCCTCACTTAAAGGTAGGCATGGCCAGATGACTTGCTTCAGTAAATGGAATATGAACAGAAGTAGCTCGTGCCACCTCCAGGCAGAGCCTTTGTCATGCCCGTTTCCCCCACACCCCCTATAGCAATCAGCAATGCTTCAGGCGATGGAAGTGCCATCACCTGGGCCCAGAGTGAAGGTTGTGAACAGGTGCTCCATGATGGACATGGAGTGTGTGAGAGGGATGAGCCAGTGGTTGTTGGTAAATGTTTAATGGCCAACTCTCCAAGGGAGAAGGGCAGCGTGTGTGTGTGCACACATGTATGTGTTTAACTTATAAAGGATGCCATTGACAAATAATAAAATATACAGTATTCTACATTGAAATTGCATCTATCCAACTGATACCCACAGAATGCTTTGGTTCATTTTTTGCTGAAGTCTTGTATCCATAATCAGTTTGTGGTTCCCATTCACAAAGGACTGTAGTTCCAACCTGCATGTTGGCTGATGCATTCATTTATGTTAACAAATAAGATGAAACAATAAAGACATATGTTAGAACTTCACTCATCCATCTATGATGTGAATGACTTCTTTGTTGAATCGGGGTAAGTTTTTGAATACTAGAGAAATACTGCCTCAATTTTTTGTGCCGTTTGTTCACAGTGTAACAGCTGCAGACATGGCACACTTGTGAGTTTAATCTGAATCATAAAATATTTCCCCATTACTTCCATAAGTCTAGACAAGCACTAAAAAAAAATAAATCAAACCTTGATTTGTAGCATTTACTGACTTCAGCAGTGTGTAAATACTCTCAGTATGACTGATTTCAATATGGCATCACCAGACGAGGAGTTAGGTAGAGATGCATAGTAGCATGTCATTATATAATACTGTATTTCCACCATGCAGATACAAGAGAAATAACATCAAGTGCATAGGTAATAGTAGTATGTAGTAATAATAAAATTTTTAATATATCAATAATAGTAGTAAAATAAGTAGTAATATAATTAAGAAGCGATGCATTTTGAGTATTTATTGCCTTTGGTTTTAATATAATTTACTTAATTATAACTTTATATAATTTAACTTTTTATAAATTATATATGTTTGTGTAACAACTGGCTCACAAATTTCCTGAAAAGTTAGCAGTTGGCTCTCTGGAGCCAGTACAAGCTGGCTCCAGCATATCACTGGAAAACCCTTTATATTATAAACCACTTAAATTTGGGATTTGTAACCTTACCATTATTTAGCCTATCATGGCTAACTCAGGGAATGGTAAGTGCAGAGGAGAACAGTGCATCTAGGTAAAGGGGTTATGGAGTATTATTTTATATAGGGCAATCAGTGTAGTACTCTCTGAAAAGGTGACATTTGAGCAGTGACCTGAAAGAAGCAAGGAACGGAACTGTGCAAATATCTGAAGGAAGATATTTCAGGCAGAGAGAACAGCACGTGCAAAGGTCCTGAGGTAGGGACTTGGCTAGTGTCTTCGAGGAAGAGCAAGAGGCCAGTGTGGCTGGAACAGAAAGCAAAAGATGGGGTGGAGCAGAGAATAAAGAGATAGGAGATGACTCAGAAGTATCTATGAGCTAGACTGCACAGGATCTGTAGGCTATTGTTAGAATTTTGCCTTTTCTTCAAGTGGGATGGAAAGCCAAGGGATGTTTTTGCCAGAAGACTGACATGACTTGAGTATTAAAATGAGCACTCTGGCAGCTGGGTGGATAACAGATCACAGGAGGGCAAGAGCAGATGTAAGGATACCAATGAGGAGGCGATGATCCAGAGGGGACAGGATGATGTGCTTGCAGCAAGCTACAGCTGGTGGAAGGGTGAGCAGTGGCCAGTTCTGGACATGTACTAAAGGTAAAGCCAGCAAGATTGGATAATAGATTGGATGTGCGGTTTGATAGAGGAATCACTGCTGACTTTCAGATTTTGAGTCTACACATTTGAAAGGACAGAGTTGACATTTACTTTCCAAAAGGAGCGCAGGAGAAGCAGATTATTTGGACGATGGAACATTTGTCTCAGCACACTTGAAGCCTGGGATATCTGTGAACAACTGAGCAGAGATTTTGAGTAGGCTAAAGTTTGAGAGGTCCAGACTGGAGATTCACGAAGGAGCTGTCCACATAGTGCTTGTACTTCAAACTTTGGGACTCGGCGTGATCACCATGGGATACCCCCAAGTATATAGATTAAAGAGAGAAAAGAACTAAGCAGGAGGCCCAGGAAGTAAAATGCACAGGCAGCTCCATCTCAAGGAGAATTGTCAGAAATTCCTACTACACCACTCGCAGCCTCACCTTGGAGGACAAGGTCAGGAGAGGCAGTGACTCGGTGTCTCCTTTCCAGGTGGCCCCCTCTTCCCAGTACCTTAAGAGAACTTGCATCCACCTGTCCTGTTGCCTGGAAAGCATGGGTATACTCTGGAGTTTAGAAAATAAATTTATCTTGTAGCTAGAAAAAGATTTCCTGGGATCCTTGTTGCCCTGGGTGTTTCCATGATCACCGCGACACTGGCTAGTGTCCCCCATTGCTTTCCAGACCCTCATACCCCCTTCACCTGATTTAACCCTGATGCTACTGGGGCAGGCAGAGTAGGGCCTCTGAATGTTGGGGTGGAGAGTCACCCTAACATTACCAGTGAAAGCAAGGCACCTATGCATCCCTCCAGGTGAAGGTCTCATATAAGCTGAGCTTGGATGGTAGAATTAGATGAAGGGAGGCTGCATTAGATTGCACCTGGTGGCCTCCAATCCACTGTCCTCACTCTGGACAGAATGACTTGTGCAGAATGGGCATCTCATCCCATCTCTGGCTGCCCCCAACAAGATCTTCAATGGCTCCTAATGACCCTCAGGAGAGAATACAAGCTTTTTAACAAGACTAACACAACCCATCTTGGTCAGGTCTTGCTTACTGCTCCAGCCCCAGTTCTAGCACTCCTAAAACTTGTACCTATGCTCCAGTCCTGCTGAACTACTTGTGGGTCCTAAAATGATCCACATTCTCTCCCACCCCCCTGAGCTTACACAAATTATGTTTCATTTTGCTTCAATGCCTGGAATTGTTAAACACGTTTGACTATATTTTAAAGATGAACACCATTTACAGTAGCTTTAATGGCATTTCCTAAGCACAGCTCGGTTGCCTGGGTCCAGGCTAGATTGCGGTAAAAGAAACACAGGCATTTCCTCTGACCAGAGACCCAGGGAGGGATGGGGCCTCTCATGTTCCTGACCCATTTCTGTGGAGATAGATGTGCTGTCATCTCAGAGGGTAAGTCAGGAGTTGCTGGCTGAGCACTGGAACTCTTGGGAATAGGGTCACTTGGTCTTGAGAGGAGTAGGATGATGGTCGTGGATGTGGGACCAGTAGTGGTGGCAGCAGAGATTCTTAGGGAGACCAGGCTAGAGCTTGGCATGCTATTCAGGAAAATATTCTCCCAGGCAGGGCAACACGTGTCCAGTACTTTGCATGATGCTCTTGATTCACTGAATATTCCTGGAAGCTTGTGGAAGCTCCGTGGAGTGTGGCAACATGCACCTCTGTGCTAGGGCAATCACCGTGGAGTAGCTTGTATGCAGAACTAAGTATTAGGGTTTGTTTATTTTTGCCATTTCCCTGCCTATCTGACTTGTTCTCAAATAATGCTAAGGAAAGAAAGGTAGGGTGATAACATGGCTGCTTTCCCTATTAGATGTGGTCATGTAATAAAATATTCTGAAGGATGGAAAACTGGTAGAGGTACATCCAAGCAGAGAAAACTCAGTTCCATTCCTCTCCTCCCTCCTAAATTATTCTGCCAGGTTCTGGGATTCCCATAAGACAATCAACAAACTTCCCTATGCTTTCACCTTCCCTGTCAATGCGTTTGCATCACCTTTCCTTACTTGTTTCACCTCTTCTCCAAACACTGATTCCTGGACGCTGCTACTTATTCTGCACCCTGAGTGCCCCAGGATCTGAGCACAGGGGCTGTGTCTTACTCGCCCCTTATTGTGACCTCCAGACTATCATTCCCTCACTTTGTTGTCAGGCTGATGTTCCACCAAGGCTCAGGCCACTGAGTCCTCCAGGCTGCCACTGCCAAGTGCAGAATCCTGAATATGCAGTTACTTGTGAAGATTTTAATCTTTAGCCTATGATCCTCCTCTCTCCTGAAGGTCCACCATCATCCTCAGTGACTTCAGTACATTATATGGGCAATTCCTCCAATACACAGGCCCCTCATCTCCAATGACTTTCCTCTTCATTCCACTTAAGCCACTTTTTCTCTTGGCCAAACTCTGGGCTGATCATGCCATTCACCAGAGTCCAGAGTCCCCACTCTCCCACACTCCCTTGGATCCATCTAGCTCACTCACCCAGCTAGTCTCATACATCAGTTCTTTGTCCTTGCTCAGACTCCTAGGTTTTCCTCTATTTGCCACATCCTCCCTTCACCTCCATCCTTATTCAGCCTCAATTCTCTGGTTTAGCACAGCAGCCCCACAGTCAGTGATATCAGAAACTTCCTTGCCTCGATGCTCTCATGTTGCATCTGTCTTGTAGAACTCTAGCCCTGGCAAATCTCCTGGCTGCCACCTCTTTACTTACACCTGGACAGCTGGGTGCTATTTGAGAAAAACCACATGACCAGGCTCATTAGTAGCAATATTGAAGGTCACTCTCAACAAGGTCCTCAGCACTGCCTGGCAGTTTTATTGACATTTGTCAGCAACTCATTCAGTTCTCCTCTACAAAAATGTCTTCACTTTCCCAAACCAGTTTGTCCCTCAGCCACCTCTTTCACCTCAGCTACCAGTCTTGCTTCCTTCCCGTAAAAGGAAAGAGAAGCCGTCAGAAAGAAATGGCCTCCATTCCCGACACCAAATCTACACACCTACCTGCATTCCAGTCGCCCCTTCCTCCTCTGCCCCTGTAATAACAGAAGCAGCATCTCCCCCTTTCTAAAGCCAATCCCTTTCCCTCGGCCCTGGCCTTTGTGTTCTACTTCAGTGGGGTCTTTCTCATCCATTCTATATCCTTTCCAAGGTTTATTGAGCACCTGCCAAGACCAGGAGCTGTTCTAGGTGCTGAGGAAACAAAGCCTATGTTCTAAATAACTATATACAATAAGCTAATTATGACAAGTGCTGCAAAGAGACAGACACATATGAGGCAAAGAGGTAACTCATGAGGAGGAGCTGCCATTTTACATGGAACAATTAGGGAAGACTTCTCTGAGGAGGTGGCATTTAAGCAAAGACCTAAAATCAGGAGGGAGCTTGTGTTCCAAGTGTTCTTAGAGATCTTCTCTGCTGGCTCCTTCAAACATGTGCGGTAGGTAAGACTCTCAATGAATATGAAGTGCATGCTTTTTCTACTATTGAACTTAACTTCTCCTTCAATCTGCCATTCTATGTAATGGTATAAATTTAATCTCCATCAAATTAGGGTCTGTCTCATCCTCAACCCTCTTAATGTTGCAGATAAGATGCCTCAATGACCTCTCCAAGCCCATCTCACACAATTCTCCCTTCACACTCTACATGCCATAAATAGTGAAATGATGGTATTTCCTGGGTTATGCCATGCACTTTCTCATCTCTGTGTTTACACAGGTGCAAACACTTCTTGTTTTCTCTGGAAGTCTCTCTAGCACCCGCCAATGCCTGCACCAATCCTTGACTCCATCGTTAGGTCTTAGTTCAGATATCTGAGTTCAAAGGCTCAGGTAAGCCTTTCCTGACATCTGATCCGCTTGCATTCTGCTGTTTTATGCTCTGTTGAGGGCAAATATACAGCTGGCCTGTGCCGGTTTGGTCGTATCAGGTTATTAAAATATTGAAATGCTTCTTTGCTGTTATAAGTAGCTGCTGTCACCCCAACCCCTCACGAAAGAATTTCTAGGTGGCTCTACCTGGCCCAGAGAGGATCTCCAGGGCTTTGCTCCAACACTACGGCTGGTGTTCACAGAATACAGTCTGTAAATATTTTTAACATATCCTAAGACCTCATGCTTTGTTTAATCTCTGATTTGTTTCTCTTTCTCACTGATCTCTGAACTCCTCCAGGGCAAGTTCCGTGTCTGTCTTCATTACTACTTTATCCCGACACCACATCCAGCACCTACCACAAAGCCAGGACTTGATATTTGTCAGTCTTATGAATGACAGAGTGAATGAGTACATGAGTGAAATGATTACACACGCATACCAGCCATGGTTACCTGCCCATGTTCATCTGTGTGTGTGCAAATAGGGCCTACAGCTGGCCAAGAAGATGCCTTTGACAGCCACACAGCAGTGCCCACTGCCCAGTACCCTGGAGGAAGTCCACACCTCCACCCACAAGGCTCACATGTGCCTAGAGAGGTTCTCTGCTCTGCCTGTCCAGGCCCTGGCCATGGGTCACCACCTCCTCCTTCCTCCAGGCAGGTGGCAATGTCCAGTCAGTGAGCAGCACCTTCACGATGGGGAAGAGCTGGAAAGACTTGAGTTAGAGGACCCTGAAAGGCAGGAGCATTACTATTGGGTCTACCTGTGTCTGTCGCAAAGCTGTGGTTATCTGAGCCCCAAGGCTGACCGTGCAAAGACTTGGAGCCTGCTTGCTTGGAGCCTCCTCTCTAAGATGGCAAACCTCTGGGTTGAGAGACTGAGAAAGAGCAAAGAGGAGGCCAAGTGTGATCTGGGAAGGGTCCACTGGTCCCCAGGTCTAGGTGCCGGTGACCAGGGAGAGCACTGTGCTGTTTCTCCTTCCTGAAACTGAGCTTCCAACCCCAGCTGAGAACATGATAACCCACAGGGGTCTGTTTAGAGTGCTTCCCATGGGGATGGTCATCCACAGGCTGTTGGAAAACTGGCTGTGAGCATGAGGAACCAGGCTTGGAAGATCGCTCCCAACAACAGGTAATGAATCTTCCCCAGGGAGCCTCAGTTTGGAGTGTAGGAATCTAGCCCAGAAGCCATGCTGTCGTCCATGTCCTGATGCTGAAGGAGGAAAGAAAGCCCATCCTCTGAGACATGGAGAGGGTCTGTCATGGGCAGGCCCAGGCTGGGACACAGCAGCAGCTCTCCTCCCCACCACACTTGGCCAAGCTCCTCCATCATCCCCTACATCACCCTTCTGAGTCTCCCGAGGCACTGTTTAAACTGCACATTCGTGGACTCCAGCCCCAGAGATCCACACCTTGGCTATGGCATGGGATCTGGAAGCCATACCACAAGTGTGATGACTTGGGTCTGGGACAGGAAGATTCCATTGCATGTGGTCCTTAGACCGCACATGGAGAAACACTGGCAGGTGTGCGGCTGGGGAACGTCTCCACCATGAAACGCGTGGCCTGAGGTCCTAGCACCATCCAACTAAGGCTGGAGAAAGTCTTTCCGGAGACTTTCGTTCCATGTAGACAGACAGGAAATGCTGTAGACACAGCCGTGTGTCTGGATGTCGGCAAGACACTTCCCAAAACTCAGTACACTTCACCACACACAGGCTGGACGGCAGTTAGCACCCCAAAGGAGCTCAGCTGAGCTGTGTGGGGAAACAGCAGCTGAGATGATGTAATGCCACAGAGACAGATGGAAACTCTTGCACGCTCTCAAAAAATCCAACCACGAAAGTGCACGCTGACAGCAATGGGGCTCAGCAGCAGAGAATATTTGAAATAGAAAAATAAAAGGCTCTGGGGTCTAACTGGACTATAAACTCAATATGAGAGATGATGCATTGCAGATGGTCAAAAATACTTGTGATATTGAAACTGACAGTTTGATTTATTTATGTTTAACGCTTCTATAACACTATATCTGGCCATGCTGTGAGCACTCTACAAATATTTATTCATTTAGCACTTAGGACAATTCTGAGGTAGGTACTATTATTAACCCCATCTTATAGATAAAGAAACCGTGGCAATGTTTGATCATTTGCTGAGAGTCACACAGCTAGGAAGAAGCAGAGACAGGATTTGAACCCGGTCATGAAGTCTCCATAGGAAACAATGTATAAGCCAGCACTCTGCCCTGCTGTGGTGTAGTCTCCCGGTCCCATGCTATACCCAAGGAGAAGTGCTGGCCAGGGATCCCATCCAGGGCAGAAGCACTGGAGGCTGAAGGAACTCACAGCCATGTCTGACGAGGAGCATGTAGAGGAGTTGAGTATGTTGAGCTTGGGGAAGAAACCGTGAAAGCAGGTGGGAGGGTGGGAGGAAAAACGTATACTTCGAACAGCTGTCTTCACGTATGGAGAAGCTGTTGTTTAGAAAAGAGGGTGGACTTAATATTTAATACTCCTGAGAGCTCAAGTAGAACCAACATTGCAGGGAAGTCTGTTTTATACCCAAGAAAAATAGACCATTCTGTCTCTTGGAGTGACCCTAAAAGTGGACAGTCAGTGCCCTTAAGCAGAGACCAGGCAGCCACTCTTCAGGCCTGGGGAGAGGAGACTGACGCATGGATGCACAGACGACCCTGTTCAGATTCCAGATGCCTTTGATAGCAACAGCCCTGATCTCCCACCAAGGCCTGGAGCACTGAAGGCAGAGGAAGCAAACGGTCAACACAATCACAGCCATTGTTCCAGGTCACCTTGCAAGCACAGGCAGTGAGCTGAGTTGGCAAAGGTCAGAATGCACAGAGGGACTGGAGCATGCAGGACATGGTGTGCCAAGGAGCAGTCGGGGCCTAAAGAGGGAAAGGGGACTTTCCAGTGGCAAAGTCTACCTGCCCTTTACCCCCATTTTGCCCCCAGGGAAGACCCAAGTCCAAACACACTCCAAGATAAGAGAATGTGACATTTCAATTACTCATTAGTTCAGTATCTATTAAGGTGAAATGTTTACTGAGCACCTACTATGTCAGCACATATGTGTTGAGTAACGGGGGTGCAGTGATGAATACGATAGACAATGTCCTTGTCCTGATGGAACTCAAGGTCCAGCACATTGGAAAGATCATAGGCTCCAAAAAGCAACATATCTTGCATTGGAATCTAAGCTCTGGTGCTTCCAAGTTGTGTGACCATGGGCAAAGTGCTTAAACTTTCTGAGTATGCTTACTTCAGCTCCGAAACGAGAATTCCTACCTCACAGAAGTGTTTGAATTTTAAAGAGGCCCTGTCCTTGGCATGTGAAACATCAGCATTAGTATTCATGTTAGCCCGGGTTTCTTAGCTGCAAGCATCCCAAGCGATTCTGGCTGATTAAACAAAACACGGAGTAAATTGAAAGGATATTGAGTGATTCACACTGTTGTGGGAGGCCGGGAGAACAAGCGTTCAGACCAAGCTTTCAAAAGTCATGTCCGTTACAGTGCTGAGCAATCAGTCTTATTGGAACACCACTGCCATCCATGGCCCCCTTCAATACCACCTCTGGATCGAGAGCTTGACCTTCTAACTGCTACAACCCACTTCCCCTCCCCACCCCTACCCCACTAGAGAAAGCCACACGCCTCCACAACCATCTTTGCCAGCAAAATGGGTACAGGAAAGAGCTTCTCTCCTCCTTCGGTCTCACCTCCAGACGAAGACTCACATCGGTAAGTCTGCTGCAGAGCCTGGGTCTCACCGATGCCGGTGATGTAAAGAAGCCTGGGGAATGGAGGTCTCAGCGTCAACTATGGGGAGGTGGGAACCCAAAAGCCAGAACATCCTCCAGTACAGCAACGATGTTGGACAAGTGCTAGGCAACATGACAAATGTTTACTGGAGTCCCTGGCTTCGTCTGCTCACCAAATACACACCCAACCTCTTGCCAGTCCTGCAAACTCTTGGAGGAGATGCCTAGACTGGCCAAAAGCTTCCCTTCCTCCTCCTTGTGACCCTGGCACAGCACTGAAATCCTTTATACGCATCTACCCACACGTGAGTGCCCCCGTCCCCAACATAAAGGACAAAACTGAGGTGGGCAGAGGGCTAGGGTCCCTGAGGCTCTCAGGGGAAACCCAAATGAGTGGTTGGGCCTGGCTGGGAAGGGCACAGTGGGCTAAGGCTGCCACCAAGTGGCCGTGCTGAGAACCGCAAGAAACCAGGTTTTTGCCCCAACCTGGCCACCCAAACAGAAAGCCGCTGCCTGCCCCTGGGGCCTGAAAATGAAGGCTGCTCCTCCTCTCTGCTCCTGGATTGAGCGGTCCACATCTGCTGAACTCCAAAGGAGATAATGAAATCTAGCATTGATTTGCTGTCCTACAGCTTATAAAATGCTTCATAGGGTAAGAATAATTACATGATAATATTAAGTATTGTTGCAGCAACTTGGCATTAATTGTGGGCTTGCTACATGCCAGAAACTTTAAAACATCATCTCTTAATCCTTACAACAAATCTGTAGCAAACAAATGCATGTATCCAGCGGACATCCATTTTCCTTCCTTCTCTTAACAGCACTTTGATTTTTCTTCGAGAATGTTCCTTCCACTCCTAGGACTTTTGTGGAAATGACTAGCAAGAAAGAAGCTCTGTTGGAACTCATAGGAAGAGAAGTGCTTCCAGGTGCCACCCCGAGGAAAAGGCTGCCCGAGACTGAAACCAACACACAGGAAGCAGAACAGATCTCAGCGGCATTGGAGTCCCATGGACCAGCCGTGACTGAAAAATGCCTGGGCTTTTCAATTCCCTGAACCAATGTGTTTCCCTTTACTGAAGTCAATTTGCTTTTGATTTTTTTTTAACTTAAAATAAAAAAATACTATTAATTGCTATGTAATTTTAAAAATTAGCATGTGGAAGTAAGCTGTTGTAAGTAGTAGATCCAAAAATAGAGAACTGTATGTCAAGGTCGGGGGCATTTATTCATTACCATGTGCCACTCCTTGTTTTCTATAACTGAATGTTGTTATTTACAATTCATTTGTCGAACTCCTAATCGCCAATCCTAACCCCTAAGGGACTTTGGGAGGTGATTAGGTCGTGAGGGTGGAGCCCTTGTTTAATGCCCTTATGAAAGAGACCCCAGAGAGCTCCCTCGCCCATTCCACCATGTGAGGACACAGTGAGAGGAAGGTTTATGACCCAGGAAGTGCGCCCTCACCAGACACCATTCACTAGTGCCTTGATCTTGGACTTCCAGCCTTCCCAACTGTAAGAAATACATTTCTGTTGTTTATAAGCCATCCAGTCTATGGATTTTAGGCTGAATGGACTAAGGCACTGCTCTAGTGCTAGGGACTCAGTGGGCACCAAAATGGATGTGATCCATGCTCCCAAGCCACCTTCCTGATGGAGAATGCCACCATAAACCACTGAGAACGCAGCAGCTCTGCAGAGTACTGAGCAGAGTGATGGGATGGAGTGAGGCCACATGGCTTCTTGAGGTTGCATGGGCAGAGGTTGATGCAATAGGAATGTGCTCGTCGACATGTTTGCTGTCAGTCACGTTTCCTAGACGCCCTTGTTTGTATGGTTCCAGTTAGAATTAGACAAAGAAAGGACTCATGGGTGATTTGAAGGCAGAAGGATGTGGTGTCCATCATGCTCTTAAGGACTTACCATAGTCTCCTGCAATGACACAGAAATGTGGAGGTTCTCATGAGCCCTGCACACCTTTGCTCTCCTCCACTCAAGTTCAGCTGACCGTCAGTGTCCTTCTGACCAAGCTCAACCTAGGTCCACTGCCAGACATGTGGCCACGGAACACACAGAGATCACAGCCTCCTGTGGACCTCTTCATGAAATTCCCCTTCACACACACATGGGGTGGCTCATGTGAGGGAGGAAGCAGCAGCCGTGGAAAGAGAACAAGTTCAAGATCTGTGTTGGAAGTAGGTTTGGCAGGACTTGCTGGTAGGTTGGATGGAAGACGTGGCTTAAAAGAGGGTCAGGATGTCTCCTAGGCTTTGTCTTAAGCAAGAAAGTGAATGTTTGAGGCCATTTATTGAGATAAGAAGGAGCCTATCTAGGATTGGAAACAAGAGTTCTTCTTTGGCCATTGTGGTAGGTTGAAAAAAAAGACCATATTGTGGTAGATTGGGGAAAAACTGGTCACACACACACACACACATAAATGTCTTCAGCAACTCCCAATCATAATAATAAACTTACATAAAAAATGCAAATGCAATGCAAAGATGTTTCTTTTTCCTGAACATTTGAAAGTAAATTTCTGACCAGATGCTCCAGCACCTGTGAATATTATACTACTTCTTATAAGCAAGGACCTTCTCTCCCCTACATAATCAAGATCAAAATCAATGTCAAGAAATTAACATGGGGCCAGGTGCGGTGGCTCATGCCTGTAATCCCAGCACTTTGGGAGGCCGAGGTGGGCCAATCATGAGGTCAGGAGATCGAGACCATCCTGGCTAATGGTGAAACCCCATCTCTACTAAAAATACAAAAAAGTAGCCAGGCGTGGTGGTGGGCGCCTGTAGTCCCAGCTACTTGGAAGGCTGAGGCAGGAGAATGGCGTGAACCCAGAAGGTGGAGCTTGCAGTGAGCTGAGATTGCACCACTGGACTCCAGCCTGGGCCACAGAGCAAGACTCCATCTCAAAAAAAATAATAATAATTAACATGGATACAATACTATTATTTAACCTGTAGCCCTTATTCAAATTTCTCCAGTTGTTCCTCTGATGATCCTTAAAGCAAAACAAAAATAATCTTTGTGTGTTCAACATTCACCCCAGGAACACACCTTTTTTTTTTTTTAAGTTTCTTGCCTCTCTAGTCTCCATCGATCTGGAAGATGAGTTCTGTTTTCTTTATCATGATCTTGACATTTTCGACGAGTGCAAGCCATTTGTTTTGTAGAATGACCCTCAATTTTAGCTTGTCCGAAATTTTCTCACAATGAAATTCAGATGCTGCTCTTTCACAGGAATGCCATGGAGCTGGTACTCTTACTCTGGCCGCATCTTACAAAGTGGCACGTGATTTCCATCCTTCTGTGTCTGACGAGGCCCTCTTGGATCATTTGATTAAGGTGGTGTCTGCCAGGCTTTTTTGCTGTGAAGTCACTCTTTTCTCCTCTTTGTAGTTAAAAAGCATGTATTCATTGTTGTAGTATTAACATTAATTGAGGGCATGCTACGTGTGGAGGGACTTTAAAACTTTGTAGATATCCTGTGCCCCATCAAACTTTCAATCGATTGTTTATCTGTATCAGTATAGACTAGACTAGTGGTTTACTAGTTTTCAGTGAATTCCATTAGCTTCATTATTTATTTTGATGTTCAGATTGTCCCTGATCCGGTCACTCAGCGGAAGCCCATTCAATCTGGTTTCTGTATCTTTTTTACATGACCTTATCATTCTTTGAGCTCTTCATTCTTCCTGACACAACAGGATGTTACATTCTCATCTTGTCCTTTCTCTACTTCAGCCCTGGAAGCAGCCATTTCCTCATGAAACCTAAGTTTCAAGAGGCGCTGGTGTAGTGTACTCATTGCTCCCAGGACTCCTCCGTGGACACACACACACATTTGCTTTGGTGCATGCACAAGAACATGCATGTACCTTCCTCTTCCTCTCTTTTCTCCATTGCCAACTCTCCTTTCCAGTCCACCTCACCATATGGACACCCTCCTCACCCTGCTTGGAGTTTAATGCCCCATGCCAGGCCAGGCCACTCCTCTATGGGAACACCCTTCTCCCGCAGTGGGGCTACTTCCTGCCATACCCTCGTCACTCTGCAGAAGCTCTGATATCCTGCACAGGGCCATCTTTCTACCTAGATGTCTTTCGCCTCGCTTAGGCTCTGGTGGCCCACACCAACCCTTCCCCCAACCCCATGCTGCATGGGTACTCTTCAGCCTCCTTCTGCCCTGGCACTCTGTGCCAGGCCACCCCACGCCTTGAATGGGTGCTCTTGCATGCCACTTGTGCTGCGATTTCTATGGACAGGTTTTCCTCCTCCATCTCACCCCCATCCTCCACCCACACTTTCCTCCCTGGGGCACTGATTCACTCTTCCCAGCTGCCTCTCTCTGGGAATGCCTTCTCACCCTATTTGGCCTCAGACACCCTGCTTTGGCTGCAGCAGTCTGCCTACCTCTAATGGCTTTAGCACTGAATTATTCAGGAAGAGAGGTGATGGGTAAAAGTCATTTTGAAGTTTTAAGAAAGCTGTTTTACTAGAGAAACTTCAAGTCTAAAAAATAAAAATAAAAATGGCTTGTGATTGCTGAAGCCCTAGGCCAGTGTAGATTCCCTCACTCCAGCACCATGGTTACCCCACCCATACCAATAGGAAATGAGCTGCTAATGCGGGGCACAGACCCCAGGAGGGAGAAGTCCTCCAGTGCCTTTCTCAGAAGAGGGCAAGGAGCAGAAGTGACAAGGGCTGGCATTCCAGAGAGTGTGACAGGGCATCTGAATATCTGGAACTTCGTTGCATAGAAAGAACATCCATGAGAATGAAGTCAGCAGACAATAGCAGGGCTCAGCAGTGGTGGCATAACCTCAGCCCTGATGACACCTTTCAACACCAAGAATCTGACCACAACCAAAGCCAGATATAATTCCAGGATTTTCATTTCATCAACAAGCCAGTAAGTTCCTTTCTTGTCTGTTTTTTTAAGAGATAAAGTATTGCTATGTTCCCTAGGCTGGACTCCAACTCCTGGGCTCAAGCAATCCTCCTGCTTCAGCCTCCCAAGTAGCTGGGATTACAGGTGTGTGTCACCATGCCCAGCTAATTCCTTTTTTAGGTTTAAGTGAGTTTGCAATGGATCTGTTACTTTCATTAAAAGAGATCTAATACTAATTCCTTCGTGAGCAAATTTTCACCATTTTACAGATGAGGAAATTAAGACTCAAAGAGGTTGAGTGACTTGCCTAACATCACACGAATGTTGCGATGGTTAGTTTTATGGGTCAATTTGGCTAGGCTCTAGTATCCAGTTATTTAATCAAACACTAACTTAGGCGTTTCTGTGAAGGTATTTTGTAGATAGGGTTAACATCTGTTACCAATTGGCTGTAGGTAAAGGAGAGTACCCTCATCCAATCAGTTGAAAGGCATTAAGAACAAAAACTAAGGTTTCCTGAAGAAGAAAAAAATTCAGCCTAAAGACTGCCTCAACCTCTACCTGAGTTTCCAGCCTGCTGACCTGCCCTGTGGATTTTGGACTTGCCAGCACCCACAACTGTGTGACCTAGTTCCATAAAACACACCTTTTATAGATAGATAGATACATGGTGTATTACTAGTCTGTTTTTACATTGCTGACAAAGACTGGGTAATTTATAAAGAAAAAGAGGTTTAATGGACTCACAGTTCCACGTGGCTGGGGAGGCCTCACAATCATGGCAAAAGGCAAAAGGCATGTCTTACATGGCGGCAGGCAAGAGAGAATGAGAACCAAGTGAAAGGGGAAACCCCTGATAAAACCATGAGATCTTGTGAGACTTATTCACTACCATGAGAACAGCATGATGGAAACCACACCCTGATTCAATTATCTCCCACCAGGGCCCTCCCACAACACATGGGAATTATGGGAGCTACAATTCAAGATGAGATTTGGGTGGGGACACAGCCATACCATATCACATACATAGATAGAGAGAGAAAGAGAGATAGAGGGAGAGAGAGAGAGATGATAGATATATGATAGATAGATAGATAGATAGATAGATAGATAGATAGATAGATAGATTCTATTCTATTGGTTTTCTCTGGAGAGCCCTGACACAAATGGGACATGGCAGAACTAGAGCTTGAATCCAGACTTATCTTACTGTATACCCAGAACTCTTTATTTTTCTCAGTGAAAACTGGCTTAAGAGGAAGATACACATATGTGTACAGATAAATATGTGTATCTTATTGTCACAGGATTCTAGAAATATGCTGATAATCTCACATCTTTATCCTCATCCTAAATGGTTCTTTCAAAGTCTGGATAGACAGCTTTCCCCAGCACAGTGAATTCAACCCACCAAAGTTCCTCATTATCCCTTTCTTCATCCCTCCTCTTCCTCCAACTCCTCCCCCTCCTCTTCCTCTGTTGTCTATCATAAAGAAGGGCAGAGCCATCCACTTGCTTCAGTAAGCTGAATAGCCAGCATCATCATCAGAATCCTTCCTTTCTCTCTCCCCGTTTCCAATCTGTCAATGTTTTCTATTGATATTCTCTACTGAACATCTCTTGTATTCATCTCCTCCTCTCCAACCCTGTAGCTGCTGACTTCGTCTCTCAGCACCTCCCATCTGTGCTTTGCAATTGTACACACTTCCTTGCCCATAGGCAAAGGCCTGGTGGCTGAGCACTGGCCACAACACTAAGAAGTCAGCAAGCGAGAGCTGAGTAAAGGACATGTGTGTATAGTCTGTGGAGCTGTCTCAACAAGGAATTGCACAATCCGAGGCTACATCGATGCTCTGAGGCAGGGAGGCAGAGAAAAAGGATGGGGGTGTGCAGGCAGTGAGAACTAGTCCTTTCCTTTCCTTTCCTTTCCTTTCCTTTCCTTTCCTTTCCTTTCCTTTCCTTTCCTTTCCTTTCCTTTCCTTCCCCTTTTTCCTCCTTCCCTCCCTCCTTCCCTCCCTCCCTCCTTTCCTTCCTTCCTTCCTTCCTTCTGAGATGGGGTCTCAATCTGTCGTCCAGGCAGAAGTGCAGTAACATGATCTTGGCTCACTGAAGCCTCAAACTCCTGGGCACAAGTGATCCTCTTGATTAGCTGAAACTACAGGCACATGTCACCATGCCTGGCTATTTTTTTTTTCTTTTTTTACTCTTTCAGAGATGGAATCTTGCTATGTTGCCCAGCCTGGTCTTGACCTCCTGGCTTCAAGCGATCCTCCTGCCTCCATCTCCCAAAATTCTGGGATTACAGGCATGATCCACTGCGCCTGGCTCTGTCTTTATAATTTCTGAGTGGTACGAATCACCTCTAAATGAATGACCAAGAACCCTAAATAAATGATGAATAAGTGTTAAACATTCTCTGGAACCTAAATTGTTGACATCATTTAATTCACTGTCCAGAGAAGCGATCACAGCAGCAGTAGCAGTCAGAGGCGGCTAGCCAAGTACGGGACACATAGTAGGTGCTCAGCAAACATTAAATAAATGCATGAACGGCTGACTGCTCATGGGTCCCAGCCTTTCTCTGCCACGATGGTTGTCCAGGAGCAGCCAGTGTGCCACACGGTGGCAGTGCTGTTCCACACTAGGCAGGGTTCGTGGCACTGGTTCCCCCTGGCACTAAATGCTCAATGCTTTTCCTTTTCAGGCAGAGAAGTCCTACGATCCCCAGAAAGGATCCAAGGACGACATTGGTGGAGACACACTGCCTTTCTTAATGGAGTGGGGGGCACGCCCCTCTGGCTGTAGTTAAGATGCATCCTTCACCTTTGCAGGGGTGGGCCAGCCTGTGAAGTGGAGGGAGCAGTCTGTAAGGAGGCTTCTACATTCACGAGGCCCAGCGAGGCCCAGAGGCTCCTGCAGTGGTCACTGATGTCAGGAGTCTAAAACAGGGCTCTCTCAAGAAAGTACATCTGAGGCAGTGTGGTGCGGTGGGGTAGCCTGAGCTCCGGTGGGACACAGACCAGAGCTCATATCTTGGCTCAGCCTCTGACAAGTCACTTCACCTCTCTCACTGCATTTTCTGGTCTTTGAAATAGGAATAAGACCTTGCACAGCTATCAAGAGCTTTAAAATAAATAATGCATATGAAGGACTGAGCACAATGCCTGGAACATAGCATCTCATTGAGGGCTAGTTACTATCATTACTGTTGTTGTTGTTTATAATTGTAGTGTCATTCATTAAGTATAGAAATCTCAAGGAAGACTCTTGGCCCCTGTGGTCACACGGACTAAGTCTAGCTGGATCCTGAAATTATTTCTACGTCTATGGTAGAATGCTGGTTTTTTGTTTGTTCGTTTTTGTTTTTGTTTTTCAAAAGGACATAGGTTTGGAAAAAAAATCAAATGTGACTTTTGAATTCTCTTTAGGGAGGAAAGAGACAGTGCCAAATTCCTTCAGCTTCCTCCTTCTCTAAATCTTGAAGCCAAAGTTATCAAATCAATTGCAGCTCCAGCATCCATGGTGAGGGGTCTTTGTCTAATGGGCCACGTTTGTAGTTTGGATCCTGGATTCAGGGACTTTGTCTACACCAACCACTCTCAGCAGGCAAAGGTGAGATCTCTTTATTCCTCATGTCCTCAGAAGAAAAAAATATTATCTTTCCTAAACTTTTTTTTTTTTTTTTTTGGAGATGGAGTCTTGCTCTGTTGCCCAGGCTGGAATGCAGTGGTGCAATCTCGGCTCACTGCAACCTCCACCTCCTGGGTTCAAGCAATTCTCCTGTCTCAGCCTCCCAAGTAGCTGGGACTACAGGTGGACGCTGCCACGCCTGGCCAATTTTCTGTATTTTAGTAGAGACAGGGTTTCACTGTGTTGCCCAGGCTGGTCTCGAACTCCTGAGCTCAGGCAGTGCACCCGCCTTGGTCTCCCAAAGCTCTGGGATTACAGGCGTGAGCCACAGCACCCAGCCACACCTAAGTTTTTAAAGTATGGTTGATGAGAAAAGACAAAGAGAGACAAAGACAATTGTTTACACTAAAGAGAGAGCAGAGTAAAAGAGAGGGGAGACAGCTTATACAATCTCCAAGTCTCAGATTTACTGTACAACCTCCAAGTCTCAGACTCACTGTGAGCAAATGTTCTCCCATTTTTACTGAGGACATAAAGCAAAAGTAAAACTGAAGTACCACACAAGGGATTTAGATCAGGTGGAAGTAGTCATTGTGAAATAGGATTCATAAAGGTTCTCTAGGAGAAATATATTTGAAATGCAAGTCAGCAACAATTTAAAAGTCTGTTTCTCTCTGTGTGTTTGAATATATATGAAAATGCATAGACATTGACACTTAAAATGTAAATCACAACCATTGTTATTTACACGTACTCATATGCGGGGTCCCTAGACTTTGTCATTGTAACAAGTGAAGAACAAGTGGTCTGAGTGGCTGTATTAAACATGATGGGCTATGTTATGCTGCATTAACAAACAAGCCCCAAAGTTTTATGGATTATAACAAGAAAGATTTATTGCTCACTCATTCTACATACCCGTCAAAGGTGGACAGATATCTGTCCTCCATGTCCTCACTCAGGGACACTATCTGGTTGCTGGGTCGGGGAAAAGGACATGTATGGGGAGTCAAACTGGCTGTTAAAGCCTTCTGCCCATTTGACTTCTCCCAGCACTGCACTGACCAAAGCAAATCACCAGGCCATAGAGAAGTGAGATCCTATGGTGCACCTGGAAGGGGGGAAATTGGAATCTTCGTGGGCAGCCCAGTGGCTATGCGGAGTTTACTAGGACTTCTGATATGTTAAAGTGATCAGTCTGTCAAGTGCTAGATGTATCCTGAAAAGTATTTTGTGACTGTAACAGTGCTTGTCCTCCAGGATGGACCTCTCTGGGAAGGCTGAGGCAGAGAAACTATAAACACCTTTATTCCTTTTCCATCTAGAATAACATATTTGAACCTTCCTCTAAGCAGAGCAAGAGATTAACTCACTTATTCAGCAAATCTTTATTTAGCTCCAACTAAGCACCAGGGACTGAGGATACAAAGATACAATAAAGCAAAATCCCTACTCCCAGGAAAGGCATTGTCTAGTTACCCTGTTGGATTTAGAGTGTTGAGACTTGGAGTAAAGTTTGGGTTCACAGAGATGTATGTGAGAGTCATCAAGATGGAAGTGATTTCTGAAGAAGCCACAAATGTCTGTGGCTTCCAGCTCAACCAGGAGCAAACACGCTGCCCCCATTTTTTGTATCCCTCCTGCCCAAGGAGCTCTCATCATTCCATCCCTGGTCTCTTGCCTTGCTGTGTCCCTGTTCCACACCCTTCCTATGGCTTTCCTCCTGGATATAGCTGCCCCTACCCACATCTCTGGGCTCATCTTGCACCACTCTTGCCTTTCACAATGTTCCTTGCCTCTAAACTTTTACCAGTCCTGTCCCCTCTGCCTGGAGTCAACACACTCCCAGCCTGCACATTAACCAGGGAAATCCCTGTTTTTGTCGGGACTTGCCTGACAGCATTTCCTCCTCCCTCACTCTTCCTTAGGCACTAGACCTTCACTGCCCTTATCATACTGTTCTATTAATATAATAATCTGTTGATGCGTCTGTCTTCCTCATTGGACTATGGGATTCCTGAGGACAGAGGCTGTGCCCCTGGCTCATAGTATGATATTTGGTCACAGCAAACACTCCAACAACTTTTGTTGATATTTCTGTGGCAGAGAAGTATGATGAGATTAACAGTAAAAGAGATGCAAGCATGAAAATATATCCCATAAGTTTGGGCACAGTGGCTCACATCTGTAATCCCAGCACTCTGGGAGGCTGAGGCAGGTGGATCACCTGAGGTCAGGAGTCCAAGACCAGCCTGGCCAACCATGACCAACATGATGAAACCCAGTCTCTACTAAAAATGCAAAAATTAGCTGGACGCAGTGGCAGATGTCTGTAATCCCAGCTACTTTGGAGGCTGAGGCAGGAGAATTGCTTGAACCCAGGAGGTGGAGGTGGCAGCAAGCCAAGACCATGCCACTGCACTTCAGCCTGGGTGACAGAACTAGACGCCATCTCAAAAAAAAAAAAAATTCCATAGTAGGATAGTATTCCAAGTGTGTATGGGCAGATATAAAATGGAAAAATGACTTCAAGGAGAAAAAATAATAACATAGCCTTCTTAATTTCATGATCTCAGTAACAAATTGCTCCAATGTTTAAAGTTTATTGGATGAGATGCATTTAAAAATTAACATGTGTTTCATTTTAAAATAGCAACATTTCTATTATGCTAGTATAACAATATTATTTGGACTTATGATGAAAAAAGTAGATATAAACATTAAGAGAGTGTTAGTTGAATGAATGAATGAATGAATGAATGAATGAATGAAGAGTGCTTTCCATATCAGTTAACATTAGGTTTGACTGGGAGTGACAGAAAACCCAAGATAGCAGAATCTTCAATAAAAGTCTTTATATTTCCAGCAACTGAAGTATCTCTTGTTGGTGTTCAATGTCTCGCTCACATAGAAATAAGAAGTTGGGCAGCCCAAAGCCCGTGAGGTAGCTCCATGATCTCAGGACCCAGTCTCCTTCTAGATCCTCAACACAATGCTTCTATATCATGGTCCAAAATGGCTGACCCAGCTCCAGCCATTGGGTCCCCATTCCAATCAGCAAGGAAAAGGAAAGGCAAGGAAAAGAACATCCTTTTGGGGACACTTCCCAGAAGCAGCACCACCACCTCTGCTTATATGTAATTAGTTATAACTTGGTCGTGTATAACACAAGGAAAGCTGGGAAACACAGTCTATTTTATGTATCTTGGGCCTTGCTAAAAATTGGTACATCTGAAGAACAGGAGAATAAATATTAAGGGACAATCATCAATTTACTCCACATCTACACTTGGATAACTCATGGGCATTTTGGACTAGATATCACAAATTTGAACTCATCTTTTCTCCAAATGTGATTCTCTAATATTCTCTGGCTCAGCCAATGGAGAACCTTAATCTGGTTCAAACTGGAAACCTAACGTCATTATTGATACTTTCCTGCTGTCAATCCTTCCTCCAAAATACATCTCAAATTCATCTCTATTCCTACTACCAATACCCACCATCAACCTCCTAACTTGGCTCCCAGTGTCCCTCTCACCTCTTTTCAGATCATTCTCTGCATTGCAGCCAGAATAACTGTCTAAGAAAATATAAATATCTGAGCATGTCACTCTTCTGCTAAAACCCCTGGAAGGCTGCCTATGGTGCTTAGGATAAAGACCAAAAACCTTTACATGGCTTTCAAAGGCCTAATGTGATCTGGCCCTTGCTTCATCTTGTACTGCTTACCTTTTGCTCTCCATGCAGCAGACAAACTTGGCATTCTGCTGGTTCCTCCTCCATACCAGGCTCCTTCCTGACTGCCCATGCCATTTGCTGTTTCTCCACCTCCCTCTTTAACTGTCCAATGCCCACTGACTCCCCCAAGTCTCTTCTTGAACACCACATCATCAGGGAAGACTTCCAGTGTTTGAGACTAGACTTTCACGGCACCCTGTGCTACCTTTGCTTTTCACCCTTTACTTTTTATAGCATTTATCACAATGAGAATTTACATGATGATTTTGTTTATTGACCCTTATTCCCCCTGGGTGATAAGCAAGCTCCTTGAGTCTGGTGACCAGGTACCACTGGTGCTCTGCTGCATCCCAGCATTTAATGAAGTATCTGCACTTTGCTACTCAGTGTGGCCACAGTTCACAGAGGGGTGTCACTGCAGACCTCAGCCCCTATGCCTGTTTAAACAAGATCCGCAGGCAATTTCTACATACAATCAAGGTTCGGAGGAGCCGGTCTAACATATACTAATCATAGTTGTAGTAATAGTTAATAATACTTACTAGTTATTGATAATGCTCCAGGCATTGTTCTAAGCACATTGCCTGTATTAACTTATGTACCTCTCACAGAAACCCTATGGGATAGAGCATCATTTAACAATTCTGTTTTACAGATGAGGAAACTAAGGCCCACAGGGATTAAGTAACTTGCTTAAGGTCACACATCTAACAGTAGCAGTAGCAGATGCATATTGTACGGCCACTGTGTATAACAGACCAGTTACATTGAGACAACAGGATGTGCAGCACAGAAAGAATCAGATCACAGGGCACCAAGTGAGGGGGCGGAGAGCTGGAGTGAGGAGAAGCCCCTCAGATCTATCTCCCGGTGGAGTGATGGGCTGGGGTTTTTAAGGAGATCATGGAGGTCAAGGGGCTAGAAAACTGGGGTTGTCCATTGGTGGGATACGGGGGATGAAAGTATCAGAATTTGGAAACTGCATTCTTTGGTGAGTCAGCTTCTGATCAGCTACAGTAGGAGACCTGGACGGGGGCCAGCAGAACAGGGTCACAGTGGGGCCCTCAGACCAGCTGGTGTCAATGGGTCCTTCAGAACAGCTGACATTAGTAATTTCACTGGTTTGTGGGACCTGAAAGAATATTCCAAGTGGAAAACGTAATGTTTTATGTTCAAGTTGTTATCTATAGAGCAGTTAAGGGGAACTACAATCTTGTAACAGGTCTATGTGATGCTGAGATAACAGACACCAAACAATTGTGAAGAAGCAGGCCAGAGAACAGGCTGACCTCGTGGTTCATGCTGAATGTGCTGCAAGCTGGGCTTATTTTATTTCTCCCCTTCCCTGCTTCACTGATTAATTTTATAAAGTTTGTAAGGATGGTTTCCGTAGTGTTAGCAATAAAAGAGGAGGAATATGATCCCCAGTACCTAGCACAATAGAAGGTGCATGGTAGGTGCTTAAAGACATTTTAATGAATGCTAATAGGTGGAGATGTGAGATTTGAACCCAGCAAAATGGCTCCAGAGCCCCAGCTCTTAACCACTTAGCGTGTGATGAATATATGTCAAGTGCACCCCAGGGGCCTTCCACTGCATCTAGCACACTATAGACCACTCACATTTGCTGAACGAATATGTGAGTGAATGGTTATGTGGTACAGTCAGTTGTGGGCAGATACCTCTGGAACATAGGAAAGGAGTTTAGTGAAAAGAGTAGTAGGATAGGAAGTAAGTGATTTGGAACAATTGGCCTCAAAGTGATAAGAAACATCCTGAGTTTGGGGACCATAGGCATATAGCCTTCATGTGTTCAAGGCCTCACAGGCCTAAGAGGAAAATGGGACGATATTAATGGTGATAACCAAAACATCACTGGTTCTTGTCTCCATCAATTTCCATAGGCTGGAAGGTCACTGTAAAATACCCCATATCTTTCTGAGGATCCCTATGGTGTGCCTGGCCTGTGCTCGTCAACGTCCTTGCTCCTGCCAGGCACCTACATTCTCTGCTACTTCTCCTGAGGCACCTCAGTCCCTTGGGACAGCCACTGTGATCATGTCTTGCTGGGACCCCCAGGTCTCCTGTTGCAGTTGATGAGCGAAAAGCCTCACTCTGCTGATGCTGTACCTGTTCAGCTGCCAAGAGGAGCAGAACATCCCTGGCCCCTTTGTGTTATGCTGCATTGGGGGGTACCCAAGCAGGATGGCATGTGGACCAATACATCATAGAGACTTCAGTCAAACAGCTCTTCTGTT
Source organism: Mandrillus leucophaeus (assembly GCF_000951045.1). Classification (NCBI taxonomy): domain Eukaryota; kingdom Metazoa; phylum Chordata; class Mammalia; order Primates; family Cercopithecidae; genus Mandrillus; species Mandrillus leucophaeus. The sequence continues at coordinate 3,001,094 of NW_012101721.1, forward strand.
CTCTATAGGACACAAGCATGCATCCTATGGGGCCTAGGCCACAAGAGAGTCAACATGCTGTACTTGGAATCAACATTAGAGCTAGCTGGCCATGCCTGGATCCCTCTCCCCTCTGACGAATTCCATGTCTAGGGGCCCCTTGTTCCCTACCAAACAGGTTTCCATAAAGCACTCATTTGCCAAGAAGTTCCAGGTGTTTCTGACCATGAATTTAAGCTCAAGTTTCCCCAAAACCTGCTTTTTTTCCATTGGTAACCCTGCACATAATACTCTGAGATTTTGTTTAGAAAAACAGACTGAAATTTCTTTAGGGCTGTGTGCACGTATTTGGGGCGTGAATGAATGTGCCCATTAGCTCATTCTGCTCTAAACCCTACTACGATTCTCTGGATGTTGTCTGCCACCCATTCCTACTGACTAGGTACCAGGCACTGAAACCGCCATTGCAAAATTATAACTGAGATAGTGAAAGGGATCTGACCTAACTGACTCCATCTTGCTTCTCATCTCCAAGCTGTCTTTGTTCATTCCCAGGCATAGGCCAAACTAACTTTGGGAGAAACTTAGTTTACAGTTTAGCTTTGAAACAAAGACAATACCAGCTCTTTCCCAAGCAAACCCGCTTCTTGCCTGGGGATTAGACTGCCTTTTCGGAACTAACAAATGAGCCACAAAATTATAAATTATGGTTTAGGGGTTAAGCAGCTAGAGGCTGCTAGATTCTAAACCTCCTCAAATTGCTCCTGGGGATAACATAAACTATTGTAAAACCTAAGATCATTGCTTAAGATATTTGACAGACACCGCACTCGATGGATCAGCTGGCACCACCCAGATGGATAAAATGGCTCATCTGGTCTTATGGCCCCCACCTAGGAACTGATTCAGCACAAGAGGACAGCTTTGACTCCCTGTGATTTCATCTCCTATCCTACCAGTCAGCACTCCTGACTCACTGACCCCTACCCACCAAATTATCCTTTAAAACTCTGATCCCTGAAAGCTAGAGAGACTGATTTGAGTAATAAGACTCCAGTATCCCTCACGGCCAGCTGTGTGTGAATTACTCTTTCTTTATTGCAATTCCCCTGTCTTGATAAATCAACTCTGTTTAGGCAGTGAGCAAGGTGAATCTGTTGGGCCATTACAGAACTTTAACCATGATCCGTATGAGAAAGTGCCATTTCTCCATTTCATAGATGAGAAAACTGAGGATAAAAAAGGTTACTCAAATAATTCTCCTAAGGATAAACGTGTAAATCTTCTAACTCACACATTTATCAATAAACAAAACCGGATTCACAACAACACTGGAGACTTTACATTTTGGGCAAGGATATTAAGCTAATGGGAGTGAGACACCCCCTCTTCAGGAGAAAAAAGGCGAGCAGCAGGCGCTGCTTTAGAGACCAGCACTTTGCTTCCTCCGTCTCCCCGCGCCAGGCATCGGACATCCCAACCTCGACTTTGGCGTTGAACTTGGCGCGCTCCGGAGCTAGAGCTCTAGGGTGGTGATCGCGGGTCCACGCCCGCCCCCGGTTCCGCCCCCGGTCCCGCCCCCCGGCCTTTGACCCCGCCCCTGGTCCCGCCCCGGGGTCCCTGGCTCCTGGCCCCGCCCCGGCCTAGGCCAGTAGCTGCGCCATTACCTGTCCTAAGCTGAGCGAGTCAGGTTGGTGTTGCGGGGTATCCCGGAATACTCCGTGAGAGCTGGTCCTGGACTGGCCTTCAGAGCCGAGCAGAGGACGCTGCTTTGGGCCCCAGAGCATGGGAAGGTCTCGGCTGCGGTCTGGGACCTGCTTGGAGGGCCCCGGGCCTGCGGACGCTGGGGAGCGGTTGCCGGGCAACAGTGCGGGCGGCCTGGCCTCTTTGCGCCCGGCGGGCAGCGCGCGTCTGGGGCGGGCTCGGCGCGGGGCTCGGGCACAGGCCCCCCGCTGCCGCAGCCCTACCCAGTGAAACACCGAGGGCGGCGTCGCTTCGCCGTCACCTAGCTCTGACCCTCTCACTCTAGCGTGGGGGTGACACTGGCCAGGCAGTGAGGACCCTGAGATCCATGCCCTGGGAGACAGGGGTTGTCTCCTGTCCCTGCACCCGCGTGCCTGCCTTCTAACCCTCATACCGTTGGGCAGGTTAATTCACTGGACTGGGCCTCTGTTCCGTGGGAGTTGAAAAGATTTGACCTGGAAGAAACCCTACCGATCATTCAGTTAAGCCGCAACCCCACCCCGTTTTATATAGGTAAGGGTGCTTCACAGTGAGCGCTCGTCGCGTGCCTGGTGCTTTACATCAGTCCCCAAAGTGTCCTCGTGGTTTCTCTCTAACCTTCCCATAGTATGGGTGAGGACTCTGAGGCTCGGAGAGGTTGTGACTTTAGCCAGAATCACACAGCTTGTAACTGGTGGAGATAAGGACACCCAGACTCAGATTAAATCACTCGCAGTTTGTTCGTGGCAGATTACGTGTTAGAATCATGTTACACTATTATGAAACCTGGCCGTAAATCAGAATCACCTGGAACGGGTTTAAAATCTACATTCGTGGCTGGGCACTGTCCCGGGTTTACTGACTCGAAATCTCGGGCTACGGCTGAGGAAACTGTATATTTAACAAGCTTTCTGATAATTTTTATGATCTGTGGATGAAGCACTAAGTACCGCTGGGTAGACCACGGAGCCTTCTCACACAAAAACAACTATAAAATAATGTCTAAGGTACCTAGAGCAGAAGAGACGCTGGTGAGCATGGTAACATCATGTTCTAATCCCTTCAGCCAATTTGTACCCTTTCTTCACTCTTCAGAAACAAGCCAAAGGTGTATTTTAAACAAGTATGGACATTTGGATGCAAATTGCCCCAAGTTTGTTACCTGTCACACATCCACATTTAAGTTTCTGACTAGACCGGCCTGTCATGATCAAAGTGAGGAGTTAGTGTATTTCTCTATCCTTGGCAACCTGTCATCTGCTCTCTCCTCATCTCCATGCCAGGTCCCTAAATCGCCGGGATTGATGTTAGCTTTGGAAGAACTATTTGCAGAGCGTTTTCTGCCCTGAAAGGAAGGCTGGAAGCTTTGTGGGAGCATTGCCGCACATAAATGAGTGCCTCTTGGCCTTAAATAGCAGTTGGAATGAAACGGATCACCCTACTGTTCTTCATTGACATTTATAAACAAAACTGCCATAAAAATAATCACTTGGCTCTTAGTTTTAGAATGCTAATAAGCCTGACCATTCTGTTTAGTGCTTTATTATTATTAATTTCATCATTTATGCTGCATCCCTTAGGGATTCCGGTTCACAATGGATGCTGATCAAGAGAAAGATCTGCGGAAATTTCTTAAAAATGTGGATGAAATCAGTAAGTACTAGTAAATCATAAATTAATTTTTGCTTTAGAGAGGTGGAGTAGATAAAGGGAAATGATTACTCTAAGTTCCTGGGTGACTTGACAGGTTTGTAACTCTCAGGGAAAGAATGTAATTGAAATTAAACAGAAGGGTATTGAGAGGCAAGTTATAGCCTCGGGGCCGTATTTTCTGGCTGTTAATTGGTATCAGAGAAACTGTTAACATTCTGATAGGAATTCAGGCTGATGGTTTTCCTCCATATTTTGTATCCTTCTTTGTGGAATCCAGTCAAAACGAGCTGCTGTTTCCTCACTGACAATGAACCTAGCTGTTCCCTTCAAGGGTCTAGAGCCTCATTGATCAGTGTGAGATTCCTCCCGTTTTAGAGTAGAGCCATTTCTGTTCTAGAGCTGCAGAGGCAAAATCAAATGGCTTTCCTTTAGAATCCATCACATTACATGGATGGCTTATGATCGTCATTCCCTTCTCTTCCTCTAGATGAGAAAATCCTTTCCCAAGCTCAGACAGGTTGGATCTCAAAGAATATGTACTGTGATCCCACAGATCACTTTCAGTAATTTCCAAACCTGTCAGTCCCTGTTCAGGGAGCTCGTTTGAGTATAGAAACAAACCAACCAACAGGCAAACAGACCTTCCATAGTAAATACAAGAAATATGTTGAAATTGCTGCTTCTAGCAGATTGCCTGGGTTTATAGAATCAACTGGTTTTAAAGCTAGTTTGGGTGGCATCATAAATGATACATGTATAATGCCTTGTGTGCCTCATGGGCCTGCTCATCCCTGAGTGCTGTTCCATGGAGCTCTGGCCTTGGCCCACTGCTGCCTTTCTCTTCAGCTGGTCTAAACATGTAGCTTTACCTGCCATCAGTATGTGGTGGCCATGACCCCCACATCTACGTGGATACTTAGCCTTCTTTTCCGAGCCTCTGCCTCTATGATCACTGTCGTACCTACTGTATCCCACAAATAACTTAAACTTAAATGTGTCCAAAATGGAGGCATCATCTCTTTCCCTCCCCTTTGCCCTCCCCCTCCCAAATAAAACCTGCTTCTCGTACCCTCCCCTTCATCCTGGTCTCAGTTGGTGACACCACCATCTAGAAATTTACAAGTATCTGGGACTCCTCCCACCTCATAACCCTGCATCCAATTAGCCATCTAGTTTGGTTGGAGAGCCATCCTCTCCAACCCTCCCTTTGTTCTGGTTCCTCTCACCCAGACTATTTCAACAACCCCCTGATTGTTTTTCCTATCTCCAGGTTTATACTCCCCACAGAGTAATGTATCTAAAATGCAAATCTGACCCAGACACTTCTCTGCTTGGATTCCTTTTGCAGTCACAATAAATCCCAAGCTCTCATCAGGACTTAAGTCCTCCCATGACCTTGTCCTTACCTCTCTCATATCTCCCTTCCTCACGCTTGAGCAACAACAAACTGCTGATAGTTTCCCCCACACATACTCTGTGTTTCACACTCTGCACTGGGTCTTTGCCATTCCCACTGCCTCTTCATCTTTTTTTTTTTAACCTGGCTAACTTTTATGGATACTCACAGTTCATTCAGGTATCATTTATACCAGTGCTGTCCAATAGAGCTTTCTGTGATGATGAAAATTTGCCATAATCCTCACCGTCCACTATGGTAGCCACTAGCCACATGATTATTGAGTATTTGAAATGTGGCTTATAGCTCCACTCTGTGTGGTTAGGATTCTGTGTGTTTATGGCTGCAGCCCAGGTTTGAAATGTGGCTTGTTTCAATTAATTTAAATTTATGTAGCCACATGTATATAGATTCTGTACATTTACTTCTTGGGCTCTTGCTATGTGTTGAGTGTTGGTAGGCCCTAGAGAATACAGTCAAAGAATTACCTCTTTTCATGGTTTCAATAGTCCAGTGAAGAAAACAGATATTAAACAGTAATTTCAAGTGTGCAATATGAGACACAGAGAGAATTATAAAGTGTAGGGATCTAACCCAGCTTTGGGAGGTTGTATTAGTCTGCTAGGGCTGCTGTAACAAAATAGGCTGGCTGGCTTAAATGACAAAACTTTATTTTCTTAGAGTTCTGGAGTTTAGAAATCTAAGACCAGGGTGTGAGCAGGTTTGGTTTCTTCTGAGGCCTCTCTCCTTGGCTTGCAGATGGGCACCTTCCCGCTGCGCCCTCACATAGTCATCTCTCTGTGCGTGGATGTATCTGGTGTTTCTCTTCTTATAAGGACACTAGTCATATTGGATTAGGGCAATAATTAATTACTTCTTTAAAGGCCCTGTCTACAAATACAGTCATACCAGGAGTTATAGCTTCAACATGTGAATTTGGCAGGGGGGATGCAATTTAGTCTATAACAGAAATCAAATTAAGTTTTCCTGAAGAAGTGAGATTTAGGCAAAATGTGAAGAATGAGTAGGAGTTGGTCACTGGGGAGATGACAGGGGAGCATTCTGGGTGGGAAGTAAGGAGGCAGGAAAGCTAAGAGTGAAGAAAGAGTGTGGTGCTTTTGAGGAAGTGAAAGAATAAAAAGCCCCATATAGCTGGAAAGAAGAGATCAAGGAGAGAAGAGTCCGATCTGAATATGGAGGGGCCATATTAGGAAAGACCTTGGAAACCATGGTAAGGAATTTGTGTTTACCCTGAAAGCAGTAAATCCATTCCAACTAAAAATTTATGTAGTGACTCTTCCCTTAAGGAGATGGAGCATCTCTACCCCTTAAATGTGAGATACATTTAGTGACTTGCTTCCGAAGAGTACAGTATGGAAAGAGAGGGAAGAAAGTAACTTTACAGTGGAAAAGGTTGACAAACACAATTTCAGACAGATGATCAAGGTTAACCTCCTGATAAATCACGCTGATTGCATGCATCCTTGATATGCCATAATGTGCCATGGTCTTTTTCCCCAAATCCTGTAACCCAGTCTAACCATGAGAAAAATACCAGATAAACCCAAATTGCAACGTATTCTATGAAATACCTGATCAGTACTACTAAAAACTATCATGGTCATCAAAATAAGGAAAGGGTGATAAATGGTCACAGCCTAGAGAAGCCTAAGGAGACATGACTAAATGTCATATAGTGTTCTGGAGGGGATCCTAGAATAGAAAAAGGACATTAGGGAGAAAAACAATGAAATTAGAATAACGTGTGGAGTTGAGTCAATAAAAAAAGTTAATTAAAAGACATGAAAGAAGAGCTAAATAAATGGAGACATATTTAATCATAGGAAGACTTATTTGTTAAAGATGTCGATTTTTAAAATGTTCTATACAGTAAATGCAACTTAAATCAAAACCCCCAAAGTAGTATGTACTAAAATTCAGCAAGCTGATTCCAAAGTTTACATGGAAGAGCAAAGGACCAGCAAGAGCCAAGAAAACTGCAGGGAAAAAAAAAAAAAAAAAAAGCAGGACAACTCTCCCTACCTGACATTGAAGATTTATTATAAAGCCATAGTAATCGATGCATGGAGGTTTTGATGCTGGAAAAGACAATCAGGGGAAAGGAATGCAGAGCCTGGAGCAGACTCGCACATATTACAGGGCTGATGAGACACATTGCTGGCAGGGACTTCTCAACAAATAATGCTCCTGCCCTACATGAAAGTCAACTCCAGGTGAATTACATACCTTAATGAGAAAAAAACTTTAAAACTTTTATAAAATACCATAAACTAGTGTATTTATAACCTTACTGACACAAAAGGCCTAAATTGTAAAGGAAACGATTGGTATATTTAACACATTAAGATTAAAAAGAAAATCTCTTCAACAAAATATTCCATAAAAACAAATGAAAAGACAAAGCATGCCCAAGGGGAAGATGCTTGGAAATACATGTAACCAGTCCAGAATATACAACTGATAAGGATAGGAGACGGGAATAGTGGGTAGGAGAGGGTGGTTCCCTGGCAAAGACCCCACCTTCAAGCCTGGAGTTCTGCAGCCCTAAGTGGGAACAGGCATTTCTGTTTTTGTGCCCAAAAAGTTGCCTTTTGGCCCGCCATGCTCCCCTATCCTGTGCCCATATAAACCCTGAACTGCAGGCTCCAGAAGCAGGCAAGCAGGTGAGGAGATGAGGACAGAAGCAGACAAATGGCAGAATGACACAGCAGAGCAAAGAGGAGGAATGTCTGAACGCTGAGAGGAGTTTGGCTGGGAGCAGTCAGAGGGCAGTTTGGCCCCTGGATGGCCAAGCTCCAGGGGAAGATCATCTTTCCATTCCATCCCCCCTTCCAGTTCCCCATCCATCCCACTGAAAGCCACCTCCACCACTCAATAAAACCCCACATTCATCCTTCAAGCCTGTGTGTGACCCGGTTCTTCCAGGGATGCTGGGCAAGAGCTCAGGATACAAAAAGCCTTGTGAAAAGGCAGAGGATCCATCGAGCTGGTTAACACTCAAGTCGTCTGCAGATGGCAGGGCTAAAAGGACACACTGTAACACGCTTCCAGTTGGGCTCCTGCACTTGTCTCCCCCTCCCCTCAGGGGTTTGAGTAGTGGTGGTGACTGAACAGGCAAGCCACACCTCTGTCGCATGTCCTGCGAGGGGAATCAGAGAACTCCCCTGTTTCACAATCAAATCAACCAGGCATGGTGGTGTGTACCTGTAGTCTTAGCTACTCAGGAAGCTGAAGCAGGAGTATCACTTGAGCCCAGGAGTTCAAATCCGGCCTGGACAACGTAGCCAGACTGTCTCTTAAAAAAAAAATTTTTTTTTGAAAAGAAATTATGTTAACTAATAAGAAAGAGACAATGACCCAATAGAAAATTGGCCAAGAATAGGAGTAGGCTCTTCATAGAAATCCAAATGGGTGCAAATCAGTAAGAGGATGCTCAATTCCAATCACATTCAGCAAAATACATATTAAAACATTAATGAAATACCATTCCCATTCATTACATTGACAGCAATTAAAAAGTTTAACCTAGCAAGTGATGACAAGAATGTAGAAGAATGGGAACTCCCTCTTGTACACTTTTGTAGGAGTAAAAATTGGTACAGCCACATCCTGAAGGATTTGTAACATATGTGCACAGGGAAATATGTAAATAAAGATATTCAATTCAGCATTTATTTACTTTAGAAAAAACTAAAATTAAAAACCACCTGGCGGTCAATAAGAGAATGGATTAACTATGGTATATATAATGGTTTAAATGAATCAACTGAACCATATGTATCAAGAACAAATGTCTAAAGCATCTTAAGAGAAAAAAGTAAGTTGCAAACGAATGCACATTTTATACAACTATTTTTAAAAATTGTTTAAATATTGCATACACAAATATTCTGATAGATTGCAAGAATGGTTACAAATTCCTTTCTTCCTATCAAGGGTGGAGCCTATTTCTCTACCCCTTGAATCTGGGTTGGTTGGCCATGTGCCTCACTTTGGCCAAAAGGATGTTTGCAAACATGACACACACAGGCTTGAAAAGTGCATGTGAATTGGGGCTTGCACTCATGCCGCTCATGAGAAGGTAAGACACACTTCCCCTCATTGCTCGCATTTCTCAAGCCAACAGCCAGCGGACTTTCTAAAGCAGAGCCACTTAGATGACTGACAGTTGACCATGGATATATGTGTGAGTCCAGCTGAAACTGGAAGAACTGGCCAGCTGAATCCAGCTCAGATTGTTGACTTAGAGAATTGTAAACTAAGCCACAAAAATGGTGGTGTGTTTCAAACCACTAAGTTTTGACGTGGTGTGTGATGCAGCAAAATCTAAATGATATAAATACTAAGCATTAAAACATGCTGGAGAAAAGATACCATTAACTTATAAATGGCATAGAAACAAAAATGTTATATTACTTTCTGTATGCTTGAAATATTGTACAATTAAAAAATTTCAAACTTCCTTGAAGAGTCAGTGGGAAATGAAGAAATTGGAACAAGAAAATGTCTTTAAGAAGTTTCATTGTGAAGGGGAGGAGACAGAGCATTAGGAGAGATTTAAAGTACATAAATACATTTAGGAAGAAGCTGGTCGAATGGAGTGGGTTGAAAATATTGTGCAATAGGATTATTAATTGGTGATGCAGGGTTCCTGATTATGCAAAACATGACGATGGACTCCTGGGCCCAGGATGAGGGACTAACCTCACTGAAGAATGGGCACTTTTTCCTGGTAGGAAGGAAGGATGGATGTAGGTATAGGCAGTTTCGTAGTTTTAGTGGCAGGAAGTTGATGGCATCTCTCTCCTCTCTGAATTGATAAGTAAGGTCATCTTTTTGAGATGGTCAGGTTCAGATTACAAACTGTTAAAAGTCATTGGGGGAATGATAGGATATCTTGCCTAGGATAACAAGGATTGCTAGGCATCACTGAAGGTCCAGTTGAGTTTGGACCAGTCCCCCAGGCATCTATCTGTCTCCTTCAGTACTTAGCATTCCTAATACAGACTGAGAGAATTGGGTAATTGGAATCATGTAGAGCTGGAATTTTATCTGTTAGGTGGGATAGTGGGGCAAGGGAGTTGAGTATGTGGGCAGGATGACTGCCAAGTGATTGACCATGGAATCTAAGCTGGATAGGCAGTACAGTGAAGACAGGTGAGGATAGGGTTAAGGGCTGTTGTTTTGTGATTTTGGAGCTGCCTATACTTACATGTTTGTCTCCCACACAAGTTCATAAACTCTTCAAAAATGGATCTTTTTTTATTCATCATTGTTATCTATAACATCAACATAATATCTAATAATGAGTTCTCCATAAATTATTGTTGAATTGAATAATGGCTTAAAACTCTGTTCCTTAAAGCTAATAGCTACACTCACCTGCAACTTTTTTCTAGGCAAAAAAAAAAAAATACATATATATATGTTAATTTTTTCTCATTGGTTCTGCTTGCTCTATTTTGCTTTTGATTGCGCTATTTTTTTTCTTTAAGATCTTTCCCATACATTTTATGCACCATCCTTTCTAGTGAATAGAGTCTTTTGAATATCTTGTTTGATTAAGTCACATCTGATTTCTTCTCTAGCCAATTTAATTCAGGAGATGAATTCTGATGACCCAGTTGTGCAACAGAATGCTGTCCTGGAGACAGAAAAGAGACTGCTGCTTATGGAGGAAGACCAGGAGGAGGATGAATGCAGGACCACCTTGAATAAGACTGTGATCAGTCCTCCACAAACTGCTGTGAAGGTTTCTTTTTCTATTGAGAAGTTATATAAGTACAGACAGTGAGAAGACCTACACCAAGGCAGTAGTTTCATCTCAAACTGTCCGGCGAGGCTGAAATGGTCTTTTGTTTCTTAGATTCATTAGATTTATTTTTTATAAGAAAGTATAAAATTCAATTTTTTTTCCTTTGATCTTTCTGGGTTATCTTTGAACAACCCTTTGAATCTATTTTAATGAAAACTTCGCCTCTCCACCCCCTGAGCTTGTGTGATATATTTAAGCTGTACTTTTAAGGTAATGTATTCTAACTCATTTCCAACTCATAAGCCACAGCTGAGGTCTCTTGACCTGGGCAGCCTTGTTTTGCAGACTCGGTCCCATAGCAATTGTGCCCATAACCAGATCTCCTGATTTAAAGCAAGCCCCCCGAATTCTGATCTCTTTAGTTTTGATGGTTAAAGGAAATGACCTCTTGTTTGTAATTGATTTGCCTTCTTGGTTTATATGCATATAAATTAGAGAGTGGCTTTTGAAATTTGTTTCTTTGTTTTTATGATAACCTACATCTACAGAGTGCCGAAGAAGTAAACTCAGGTAAGGATAGCATCTCTCTTCCCAATTTTTATTCTTTATATAGGACCAGTTTTGATTGAGTGTAGCTCCCAGACCTTTAAATTATTGCCTCTGGGCTTACAAACAACCTGTGAACAAAAACCTACTGATCATCCCATTCTGTTACTAGTGGTCAGCAGGAACGTCCCTGAGAGGTTTTTCTCTATTTTCTGTTGGTCAACCTTTTGTAAACTCAATTCCTTTATTCTGTATCATCCAATTTACCCTGTTCAAGGGATCCAGATAGTTTCTCTGTTGCTCAGCTCAGAAGCTCATTATGCTAAACAGAACAAAAAAATCTGTCTTCAAAGAAAAACTCTTTTAAAAGACATAATTCAAATTTGAAGCACAGTCATAGCCATCATGTATAATAATAAAGCACACAGATTACCATTTAATGTCAAATTAAGAAAATGTCATTTTAGTTGCCTCAGAATTGTGTGTGTGCGTGTGTGTGCGCCTGTGTGCATATGCATACGTGTGACTCTAAAGTAACTCTTCTGAATTTGAGCTAAATAACTGATTATAGTATTTGGATTTTTCTTTTTAATATCTGAAATTACCCTGCTGTCAGAGGCCTTCTTGGCATCTGTGGAGAAGGATGCAAAGGAACGAGCCAAGAGAAGAAGGGAAAACAAAGTCTTAGCAGATGGTAATTGTCAGTCCTTACGTTTCAATGGTGGGATGATTTGTGCTAGAAAGAGCACACGAAAGCCTGAATGCTGACATTTGAGGACATCTAGATTCCCAGTGGTGAGGTTTGTGATGGGCTCGAGGCAATGGGACTTGGCCAGAAGGAAATCATTGGTGGTCTCTTCTTTATTCCTGCTGCAACAAGCAGGGGGTAGGATATACCTACCTCCAGTGAAACCTCTTTCTAAAGCATCCCTGTGCTCTTAGCAGAGCAAAGTGAATCGTACTAAACAGTGCTCAGGAAGTAGTAGGGGGTGAGAGTGAGCTGCCACTGGTTAGACTAAGGCATAGATGAAGAAGTGGAAAAGAAGAATAAAACAGCTGTGAGAAAAGAGAGGAGAAATCAAGGAAAAGGAAGGGATGGGATTGTGTATGTTGTGGGGAGATATATATGATAGAAGAATGTTTTCAATTTATTTTATACCACCCAGGGCTGTGTGTGCTGCAGGTCTGAATGATTCCATCTTTGTTGGGAAAATTAATTATTTGACCCTCTTTATGAGACACCGAATGCACAGATTTGGTCTCTGTGGCAAACTTAGTATAGTTCTGAGCCTTGGTGCAGAAACGTTTACTTTTTCTGAGAATCTACATAGAAGACATCAGCTCCAATTTCCCTAACTCGAGATTAGAAGACATGGGTGGATTTGGAGGAAAAAAATATACTTGAAGAAGCTGGTCCTGAAATATCTGCAGAGAAAAACAAATGTTGAGTCCCTTTAGGATCAATAGAAGTGAAGACCTTCAAAGTAGAATTGAAAAATCGGGGGAATAAAGTCTGAGAGATTTTCTGATGTGTGGTGAGAGCTCACCTGTGTGACTTATATTCCCATAGCCCTAAAAGAAAAAGGGAATGAAGCATTTGCTGAAGGCAATTATGAAACAGCTATCCTGCACTATAGTGAGGGTTTGGAGAAGCTGAAGGACGTGAAAGTGCTGTACACCAACCGAGCCCAGGTCAGTGAGGCAAGCGTGTGTCCATGGGACTTTCTCAGGGAATAGTTACCACTAAACCTGGGAAAACAAAGATGAGACTAGATGGTGGACTGGGAAATGTTTATAAGAACTGGCTCTTGTTTTGGGTGTGGGAGGAGCTGACTTATACGTAGCATTTACCAGTTTCCATGATGCAAATATTCTCACCATGATCTAATTTGAAATCACTGCAGGAGGACTTGGGAAGAACTGCCCATTATCAGCTGTCTCCATAGTATAAGTCAGTTCTATCATATCACTGATGGTGACCATGCACTTGTCCTTGTGGATAAAGGAGAAAACTAGTGGAATGAAATGACCTATAGGACCTTAGAATTCTGCTACCAACAGATTTCTTCAGCCTCCTTTTTTGGTACTAGTCTTAACTCCTAGGGGATGCCCTCCTATTAGTTTCTCATTCGTTGTATCAGTCTCTCTTTAAGATTCTGCGACGGGGGTAAAGTGGATAGCCAGTGGTCCTAGAACCAATTTCTTGGAAATTTTGGGTTTCTTAAAGTTTTTATGCCTTAGTATGTGTCACAAATGAGCTCAGTTTCTTGGAACACCAGGTAAAAACCACCCAGATGTTTATTTACCACTTAATGAAGGGATGGGCTGATAGCTCTCAACTGAAACAAAACCATCACCTGTGACCTTGTGTTTGAAAAGTAGTTTAGTTTCTGTGTGGTAGAGTTCTCTGCCGGACAGGCCTGAAAATTTGGCAGATTCGTGGACATGATTACCCCATGGTCAGAATATGTCAGCAGGACCTGTGTGAGGTGGACTTGGCGATGCCTTGTCATTTGCAAGAGGGAGAGGCTGCAGCAGAGTCCTCATCAGCTCCAATTTCCCTAACTCGAGATTAAGAATGTCTGGCTCTGGGATGTTGAGAAAGAGGATTGGAAGCAAGAAACAGGACATTCAGAGGCCAGAATGTCTGGGAGTGATAGTGACTTAATGATAAATAAATCCAAGCAGTATCATCTCACTAGTTTAGCAATTTGGATAAGTTAAACTAGAGTTGAAGTGTCACTTAAACTATCCCAATTTTGGAGAAAACTAGTTATAAGGAAGTGAATCGGTAAAAAAGATGGCCAGAGGTTGATTTAACAGTACATTGCATTACCCGAACAAGATTATAAACTTTTTGAGGGCAAAAACTACCATATACTTTTTCCCTTAATGCTTTATTTATAGCAGATGTTCAATAAATCCTTTTTTAGTTACATAACATTGGAAGCACAATAAGTCCAATTAAGGGAGTTAAGTTTCTGTTGACAATTCAGAAGCGTCGCTTAAATGCAAGCAATTAATAGAATAATTATAGTTCCTTCTTATTTATTACCAAATTTGGTCTCTAAAAACATCTGCCTACTGATGCTTGTTCAGTTGTGTTACTCTGAAGTTATTTGAAAGCAATAAAATTGAATTGCTTTAAAAAAGTTATGTAATTCAGACATATCTAATTCAGACTGTCTATGCTCTGATTCATCTGAATTAGTTGTATTTTCACTGCACTCATTTTTAAGCAGCACTTTGATTAGTTCTGAAGAATCACATTAAGAATGAATGTGGATAAATATAAGGAAATGTAATGAAAAGGTTTGAGGGAGTGATTCCTCCCAGCTTTCCCAAGGAGAAAACTTACACAGAGACAAAAAAATGGAAAATGTACTCCCTGGTGTTACAAACCGTTTGAACCACTGAACTGTTTTTAAAATGCTTCCCCTGTATGCATGCAGTGTTAGAAAACACTTAATAAGGACCCTGTAAATTGTCTCTTGCTAGAGAGAAAACCTAACCTTTCATTGCCTTGTTTTTCCCCTGGAGTGAATGTTATGATCAATAGATTGCCGGTATAATTTAGATAAATCTGGAGTTTAATTGCTATTTGGAAAAAGTAGTTCTTTTTTAAAATGTGCAAAAGCGAAAGAGATTGAGGAAGTTATAGGGTGTTTAATCCAAGCCTTAAGAGAGAAAGAAAAAAAAAAAGTAAAAGGCCGTGTAGAGAAATTGTTGCAACCCATAAAGACTTCTTCAGAGTCTGCACGATTCCTGAATAATAGTGCCATGAAATCATGGCCACAGCTGTCTAGAATGATGCCAGCTTCCTTCTCACATCCCCTAATTTTCAAATGAAACCTGAGACCCTGGAGAAAAGGATGATGCTTTACAGAACAGATAGCTCAAAGAGTCATCTTCTCTAATTACTACAGAACGTGAGTTAATGAAAGCACCACTTGCAGCTTCCTTGCTATGGGAGCCAGGAGCGGCATGATTTCAATGCATTTGCTGGCTGTTGCCTGCTCTCTTCTCACTTGGGTTGGATACTTGGATTACCTGTGAGTTGCAACATTAACCCCACAATTGGCTTGTCCATGCAAATATCTCATCAGGTGTGTTGTTAAGAGTGTTGCAGTACCCTGGTACAGTTTTGATCATGAACAATCCTACGTGTAGTACTGGCTTTATTACTGGTGACTGATGGAACCCTGGAAAAGCCACTGCTCCTGGTGCTTGGCTATCCTTTTGTACAAATGGGATGATCGGTGCTGCTTCTTAGGGAGCTTTCCAGAAGAAGAGTGCTTCAAGGCTACTTAGTGCAATTTGATAAGACTTTATTGACCACTTACTGTGTCCAGTAATTAATAGAGAGGTTATAGTAGCCATTGTGCTTGTTTATAAATAGTCGTTCATTTGTTTATATTCCTCTAGTTCTCGATCTAAGTTCTCAATCAGTTCAGTTTGAATGGATCACGGAATTCTGAGTCAATTCTTGATTTTCAAGATTTTCCCCAATTCTAAGGGATTCTAAAAGAGTGCCCCAGGCATTTGATACTAAGGGTTCATGGTGATGCTCTTGACTCTCATATGTCTCTCTACTTCTTTCATTTTTTTTCTGCTGTGCTCGGAAGGACAGAAGCAGAGCTTTTTTATTATCTTTTGATAACAGCGTTATTGAGATATAATTCACATACCATACAGTTCACCCTTTTATAGTACACAATTTAATGGGATTTTAGTATAATCACAGAGTTGTGCGACCATCACAATTTTTGAACATTTCATCATCATCCCCCAAAAAACTTCATCTTTACCTGTCAACTCCCCAATCCTCCCATTGCTACTCTCAGCCCGAGATAATCACCAGTCTACTTTTTGTCTCTATACCTTTGTCCGTTCTGGACATTTTATATAAATGAAATCATACATTTGTCCTTCTGTGACTGGCTTCTTTCATTTATCATAATGTTTTTAAGATTCATCCATGTTATGGTATGTATCAACTCTTCATTTCTTTTTATTGCTGAAAATTTTCCGTTGTATGGATATACCATATTTTATGTATCCCTTCATCACTGATGGACATTTGGATTGTTGCCTTTTGACTATCTTGAATAATTCTGCTATGAACATTCATGTATAAGCATTTGTATGGATGTATGTTTATATTCTTCTTGGGATATACCTAGGAGTAAAATTACTGGGTCATATGGTAACATAACCTTCTGAAGAACTTCCGGACTATCTTCCAGAGGGGCTGTGCCATTTTAATTCCCACCAGCAGTGTATGAGGGCTCTAATTATCTGTCTTTTTTATTCCCTTTATCATTTGGTGGTTTTCTGAAACATTCACAGCAGGGTAGACTCCAGAATTCAGCTCTTCCTTCTTGGATGTAGCTAGTGAGCTGGGTATTTTCTGTGTCCCTCTAGATCTTTCCCTGCACTGTGCCCTGGAGGGCTGACCTGTGTGGACTGGCTCCTTGGCTTCCCAGCCTTCTAGCCTCCATTTGCAGTCAGCCAATAAAATAAGAAGGAAGGAGGAAAAGTGAGATTGGGTATTATTCTCCTGGCCTTTGGCTCTAGTGAAGGCCTCAGCTCATATCAGGCAGTTCTTTTCGCAGAGCTATCCTCTCCCATTGTGTTCATTGCTCCCTCCTTCTGCCCCTTCTATTACAGCGGTAGTAATGGCTGTCCACTGTTGCTAGCTCTCAGATTCTGTAGCATCCCTTGTCAGGTTCCCTAAGCCCTGCCTTCACCGTGGAAGAGGTCTCTGTATTCAACTCTCAGTTGCCCAGTGTAAGTGTGCCATGTGTTTCCTGGCAGGACCATGACTGATCTAGGTAGGGGATAGTTCTCGCTAACATTCTACTGTTCGAATGTTCTTTCTGCGTGAACTGAAAACTGCCTGATGCAGAGGTGTGTGAATATCAGCTGTTGGTTTCGTTACAGGCTTATATGAAACTTAAGAACTATGAGAAGGCGCTGGTGGATTGCGAATGGGCTCTCAAGGTAAGAGAGTATTTCTTTTCCCCCATGATGGTATTGGGCTGAAGTAGATAGAAGGCAGCTGCCAGTGTATCAAGATAGGAAAGGGTATAACCCTGTAGCCAGAGCTTCAGTTTCCTCATCTGTAGAATGGGATAGAATAGAATTGTTAGGAGGGTCATGACAATGCACAGAAAGCGCCTGGTTCCTAGAAAGCAATCCAGGGAGCTGCTGCTATTGAATTTTCAGTGTCTTATATTACTACAGCTCCTTCTTTACTCTTGTGTTATCAGACACTTTGTTCTATGTGTTAGTGGAAATGCCTCCTTCTCTCTTCCGGGGCCAGCCGTTGGAGCTGATTTCTGCAATGCTGCAATGCTGTTCTTCCTTGTCAGTTTGTGTTTTTTCCCTCCAGCCCTAATAATTTGAAAATATGGCATCCTCTATTTGTAGAGGAATAATCAGAAGAAAGAATTCCTATTTTTCAACTTTAGTCAGGCCTTGGGCAGATAAAATAATTCTACGCGTGGCATTTCCTCTGAAATCTGCCAAAATAGATGGTGAAAGATGCATAGACGTAAAGACTGTTGATGGAAATGTTAAGAGTTACTAAAAGAGGCCGGGCGTGGTGGCTCAAGCCTGTAATCCTAGCACTTTGGGAGGCCGAGACGGGCGGATCACGAGGTCAGGAGATCGAGACCATCCTGGCTAACACGGTGAAACCCCGTCTCTACTAAAAAATACAAAAAACTAGCCGGGCGAGGTGGCGGGCGCCTGTAGTCCCAGCTACTCGGGAGGCTGAGGCAGGAGAATAGCGTAAACCCGGGAGGCGGAGCTTGCAGTGAGCTGAGATCCGGCCACTGCGCTCCAGCCTGGGTGACAGAGCGAGACTCCGTCTCAAAAAAAAAAAAAAAAAAAAAAGAATTACTAAAAGAGAAATAACACAATCACTTTTTACGGACATGACCAAATATTTAAGTAACCCTTAATCCACATTCCCCTGAATTACTCTGTCACGGGAGTTTTAACTAAGTAACCAAAACTAGTGCTTCTCAGACTTCTGCACTTGCTGCTAACAGCAGAGGAGAATGGACATGAGCCCCTCGAGAGGGACTAGAAACAGAAAGCATGAAATTTCTTTTAAGATGTGTGTTTTATCTTAAAAACCTTGTTAATTTTGCACCGCACTTCATGAAGGTTATCTGTTTGTTTTGATATAACAGCATTATTTTCAGTAACTTAGAATCAAGTAAAATTGAGGTGCCAGGAGAGTGTGCCAAGTTTATCCTGTGGCTTCAATTCTTGGGTACAGTGCAGCTACCCTAGCCTAATGAGTATGTCCGAAAACAAGAGGACACTTTCCTAGCAGCATACTGGCCGTATCTGCTTTATTTCTTGTTGAGAGGGTAAGCAAAGGAAACAGGGATGAATGAGAAAGTCACCTCTGCTTATAATCATTCATAAAACACTAGGGATCCTCTTAACACTGACATCTGGAGTGTCCAATTTCTTTATCCCTTAGAAGATACAATGTGTGGCAAATTTTGTTCCATTGCATGAGTATAGTCTTTAAGTTATAAGGTTGGGGCCGAAGCTCATGACGTCAAGCTCTTCACAGCTCCATCATAGGTCCACTAACCTGCTTTGTTGCCTTGCCTGATAATGATTTCTTTTTCTACCATTATTCTGCAGGAGAAGAGAGAGGCAAGGATGTTTTCCTTGGTTTTTCCAGTAATAACAGCAAACAACATCATTTGCTGCATGCTCACAAAATTCTATTCTGTTCTGTTCAGTGTCACTATTTTCTCTATTTTTCTGACGAGGAAATCAAGCCTCAGTGATTGATTAAGTACTTTGTGCAGGATCATGAAGCTAGTGTCTGTCTAACTCTAAGCCCAAGCTCTTAACCTCTATAAAGGGCCTCTCCACTGCAACTTTGAACCCCATAATCCCTGGGTGTGGATGTCTTTCCCATCTGTGGAAGAAACATGATCTCCTCACAGGTTCACCAAGAGTATCTTTTCTGATCTAAAAAAGGCCAAAGGGGCAGACATACCATCATGCTGATTCAGGATAACACACTGGCCTGTTCCCAAATGTTAATTGAAGTACAATGTAATTAACAGTGAAACCGAGGCCAAGCAGGCCCAATGGAGCTGACATTAAAAAACGCTGACACTCAGCAGCCAATCTTGTTAAATGCCCAGCGAGGCTCCCAGTTGAAGAGGTTTGGGTAAACACTTGGAGAAATGAGAAAAAAAAAATGTACAAAGAGTTCTAAAAACTAATAATGATTTGTTTTATGTTACAGCTGTGAATTTAAAACTTTTGCTCTCTTTAAAATTAATGTATCAATAGCGAACGTCACTGGCACTCCATTACTAATAGTATTAGTACTTTCATGCCAACTTAATCTTTTTTGACACTTTTAAATTGGTAGAGACAAGCTTATGTGATGATATTTCAAGACTGATGTTTCTTGTCAAGGAAGATAAGGCAGCAAAGCTGGTTTCAATTAGGACCAGAATCATTTCTTTCTCAGCAGAACACTTCTTGCACAATGAAATATGTCTTCCTCTGAAGGCAGGATTCCTTTAAAGGGAAGCTGGGGTTCACCCAAGAACATTCTCGTGAGGGTTGGTACATGGTCAAAGGAGAATGGGCCTATTAGTGAGAAAAATCCATTAGCAGCCTTTTGCGTCATTGTCTTAGGAAGGCAAATTGACAACTATCCGCACTTCACGGTGACACACGGTAGGTCGGGGACAAGGCTTTAATGCTTGGGGCTCGGTTTCCCCCACCTGCCGTAACCCCGGTGCTCTGCCAGTGAATGTACTGTGAATATTTGGCTTTCATGAGCTGAAGTGCTAGAGTTTCCTCTTTTCTCTTTGACCATCCCTTTCCTGCTTCCTCAATTTTATCCTTTGTGAATTCATGAGGGATCACCCCTCTGCTCCCTGTCTTTTGTCTCTGTACAGTTACTCCTTTACAGCTCTCTTCTCTCATGGGCTCAACTCTTATCTCTGCAAATGGCTCTCAGACCTACTTCCCCAGTCTCCCCTTCCCCAGCTCCAGGGCTGCATGTCAGCTGCCTCCTGCAGGTGCCTTTTGATAGTCTTGATGTCATCTGAAACTCAGTATGTCTAGAAGCCAACTCTTCATCTTCTCACTCAGCCTTTCTCACTCCCTGCCCTAGCTGACCTCTTTCTGTTAATGACACACCACGTCTTTTAGGTATCTAGGCCCCTGGTTTTGACTTCACATCCTCCATCACCCTTATCACTGATAGTTAGTTGATGCTGGTCAGATCTTTCTGTGACATAGCTCTGGCATCTGCACTTCCTTTACCTTCCACTGTCACCAGGACTTCAGACATTAGCCCTTGTTCTAAGTGATAGTTCTGCTCTCCTTACTTATCTCTCATTGTTCAGCCCACCATACCTCTTGTTCAGCCTTTCCCTCCTCTGATCACATCTGCATGCCACCTTCCTACCAGCTTACCTCCACACTGCCATTGGTGACTCACCCTCCTCCAGTGTGGCTCAAGGTGGGATCTTCTCTCCACCCAGTACCTGCCCCTCGATCCCAGCTGGACTGTCCCCAAAGCCCCTTGTACTCTCAAGTTCTTGCCCAGCCCACTCTCCCTCCATCCTCCTCTCTTCACCTCTATGTGTCACTAAGACTCAGCCCATATCCCTCCACCTTTGCATGCCCTTTTAAAGACTGCATTTTGAAGCATATTTTCTTCCACTGATTTTTTTCAGTAGCTTTTTCTATAGCATTTATATGCTCTTTTCTGTAGCACCTTTCTGAAGGAGATTTGGTGTCATTTTTAAACCCTTGAGAGTTTAATGGCCAAATTTCAAATTACAGCTCTTCCACTTGTTATCTGTGTGACCTTGGGCCTCTCCAACCCCTAGTTTTCACATCTGTAAAACAGGGATAATAACTGTATCTGCTTCGTAGAGTTGTTTTAAAGCTTCTGTGAGATCATCCATATGAACCATAAAGCTTAGTGCCTGGCACATGGTTTGGGCTGAACAATCATGCACATTTATTTTTATTATGACTTCCATTCACTTAGCAGTGAATTGGGAAATGATATACACAAGAATGTATCTCTAAAAGCTTCTCCATCAATTATTGTTCTCTCTTTTATTATTGTTGTTATTCTTCTCTCTTATTATTACTGCTCTCTTTTATTAAATTTAGATTTTCTCTTTTGCTCTGAAATGAATTGCTGCTGATATAACTGCAGCAATAGCAGCTAATACTCTGTTACCCAGAGCCACACCAAGTGTTTTACATAATTTCTTTCTCGCAACAACTTGAGAGAAATACTATTATTGTCTTCATTTTCCAGGTGAGGAAAATGAGTGTCAGAAAAGTTAGGCGGCCTGGCCAACAACATGCCACTTTTGCTGAGTAGCAGAACAAGGATCCACCCAGGACATTTTAGACTCCTGAGCTTGAACTCTTAACCTCTTCATATCTAAACCTTTGAAGGGCATCTGATTTGGCACAATGTCTTGCATATAAAAGAAGTTCAATAAATGTTCATTAACTGGATGTCTTAGATTTTAGTGTATGTCTCTGTCAAATCATTCCCTGTGGAGTTATAATGACTAGGGTCAGGCAGGTGCAGGGCCCCCTGTGTAAATGGTCTAGTTTCAGCCATAAGTTTCAATCCTGCCTTTTGAAGGGGGCATCCCTACTAATCTTAAGTAATATGAACAGAAGGTCCCAGCACATATGTTGTGGTTTATTTGGGAGGAGGGACTTCCCAGGCCCACTAAGATGTAATGGTAACCTCAGCTGTTTTCTTAGAGTAAGTTCTCTTCTAGTAAACCAGTGACTCTCAAACTTAGCTGCATGTTTACCTCAACTAGAGAGCTTAAAAACTTATTGATGCCTTGGTCTTATCCCAGAGTATAATGTAATTGATGTGGGGTGCAGGGCCGGCAGGATTTTTACAAGCATCCTAGATGATTCTAATGTTCTGCCAGTGTTAAGAGCTCTTCTAAACTGAGGGTTTGCTTCCTGATTGCGTCTCATTAAATGGAAATGAAAAGTGGCAGGTATCATTAATTAATTTGGTGAAGAGCTTGCTGCTGCACCCAGGCTCCTTGCAGACCTCAATTAGTTTGGTCACAAATGCACAAAAAAGTTTTGTCGATTCTGGTAGTTACCCTGAGAATCAAAGCTTCGCCTTAACTCTTTTAGCTGTGTAGTGAGGGGAGTGGCAAATGACTTCACATCTTCTAAAACTTCTGATCAGTCATTCTCTTTTATGCAGTGTGATGAAAAATGCACAAAAGCATATTTTCACATGGGAAAAGCCAACCTGGCCCTGAAGAACTACAGTGTGGTAAGTTCTTAGAGGAATGTAATTCACATGTTTGATCACAGACTGATGCTCCCAGTTGTGCTAGAGGAGAACCATGATTCTCCAAGCTGATTAGGTATCAATCCATCCTTCAGTATTTTCCAAGGTAAAGCTCAAGATCGTAAAGTTGGGAAGAATTTTGGTTGTCAGTTCAGTTCCACCAGTTGTAGGACTTTCTTCTGCAACATCCTCTACCAGTGTCTGTTCAGTCTCTGGAGAGAAAATACATAAGCAAAAAGAGAAAACAAAATTTGCTGTAACCTCATCACCCAAAAGTAACCATGCAGATCAGTCAACCTGTCTATCTATCTATCTATCTATCCATCTATCCATACTAAGATATTTTATATCGTTAAAAGTAACTTTATTGAGATATAATTCACATACCACACAATTCATCTGTAGAATGTATAAAAACTATATGATTCAGTAGCTTTTAGTATATTCACAGAGTCAGGCAGCCATCACCACAATCAATTTTAAAAAATTTTCATCCCTTCCTGGACAAACCCTGTACCCATTAGCAGTCAGTCCCCTTCCCCCAGCCCCATCTCAACCTTAGGCAACCACCAGTCTTTCTGTCTCTATACATTTGCCTGTTCTGTAGATTCCATATAGAGTCATACGATCTGTGGTCTTTTGTAACTGAGGTCATTCACTTAGTATAATGTTTGCCTGGTACATTTATGTTGTAGTGTGTATCAGTTCTTCATTCCTTTTTATTGTTGAATAATATTCCATTGTTTGATACCATGTTTTATTTATTCATCAGTTAACGGACATTTGGATTGTTTCCACTTTTTGCCTGCTATGAATAACACTGCCATGAACATTCATGTGCAGGGTTTTCTTTTTTATGTTTACTGTCCTCTTGGGTATATATCTAGAAGTGGAATAGCAAGGCCGTATGGTAACTCTGTGTTTAACCTTTTGAGGAACTACCGAACTGTTTTTGAAAATGGCTGCAGCATTTTACATTCCTACCAGGAGTGTATGGGGGCTCCAGTTTTTCCACATCCTCTTCAATACCTGTTATCTATTTTTTTGTTATAGCTATTCTAGTGGGTGTGAAGTGATATGTCATTGTGGTATTGATCTGCATTTTTTTGGTGACTAATGATGTTGATGATCTTTTCATGTGCTTATTGGCCATTTATATATTTTCTTTGGAGAAATTTCTTTTTTTTATAATGAGATGTAAATGTCGTTTATATATTCTGAATACAAGTTTCTTATCAGATACATGATTTCCAAATATTTTCTTCCACTCCTTGTATTACCTTTTCATTTTCTTGATGATGTTCTTTGCAGCACAAAAATGTTTAAGTTTGATAAAGCCTCAATTACCTATTTTTTCTTTGGTTGCATGTGATTTTGGTGTTATATCTAAGAAATGATCATCTAATCCAAGGTCAGGAAGATGTATACCTATATTTTCTTCTAAAAGTTTTATGGCTTAGCTCTTAAATTTAGCTATCTCTAATCCATTTTGAGTTCATTTTTTGTATGATGTGAGGTTGAGGTTCAACTTCACTCTTTTTCATGTAGATGTCTACTTGTCCCAGAACCATTTGTTAAAGAGACCATTCTTTCCCCCATTGAGTGATTTTGGCACCCTTGTCAAAAATCAGTTGACCATAAATATATGGGTTTATTTTTGGTCTTCCAGTTTTATTCCATAGATCTACATGTCTGTCCTTGTGTCAGTACCACAGTGTCTTCATTTTTGTAGCTTTGTAATAAGTTGAGAAGTGAGAATCCTTCAGCTTGGTTCCTCTACTTTTTCAAGATTGTTTTAGCTATTCTGGTGCTCTTGAATTTCTGTATGAACTTCAAGATTATTGTGTCGATTTTTGCAAAGAAACCGGATGGAATTTTGATGGGTATTACATGAATTCATAAGTCAATTTGGCAAGTACTGCTATCTAAACAATATTAAGTCTTCCTATCCATGAACATAGGATGTCTTTCCATTTATAAGATATGTCTTTAAAATAAATTGCTTCATATTACACATTTTTTAAAAGTTTGTTGGATTTTAATTGTAAATGTAATGCAGGCTTATTGTAATGAAGCTAAATAAAAGAAATATGAATAAAGGAAATGTTAATCTTTCCCTGTCCACCAATTTTTATTTACTCATTCAATTTATTCATTCAGCAGATATTTATTGCATGCTTTCTATGTGTCAGACACTGTTAATACAGGCAATAAAGAATACATCAGTGAAACTAGACAAAGTCCTTGGCTTCATGGAACTCATGTTCTTGGGGTAAGGGTGACCAGGAGACAAAAACAATCAAATAGATGTGTAGTACGTTACATGCACTATGTTAGATAGTGGTATGTAGTACTGAGAAAAATAAATCAGGAAGCAGTAAAGATGAGACTGGTTTTATATAGAGTGGTAAGAAAAGGCTTTCTAAAGGAGTGGAGGGAGTGAAGTGAGCAAACCATGTGGATATATAAGGGAATAAATTCCTGGTGGAGGGATAGCTAGAATGCAGCCAGCAAGAGGAGAGCAACAGGAGATGAGGTCAAACAGGTGATAATGGTGGGGAAGGGGCTGATCCTGTAGGGCCTTACAGGCTTTTCAAAGGACTTTGGCTTTTACTTTGAGTGATCTTCAAGCTTTATTGGAGGATTTTGAGTAAAGGAATTAAATGATCTGACTTATATTTTAAAGGATTACTCTGACTGCTAGACCGAGCATGTGTTTCGGCATGGTAAGATAAGAACAGAGAACGAGTGATAAGGCTATTGCAATAAATATCCAAGCAAGAGGTGATGATGGGGACCAGGTTGGTAGTGACGGAGGTGGTAAGAAGTGATGGGATTTTGGATATTTACTGACAGTGAAGCCAACAAAAATTGTTGCTAGGTTAGATCTAGGGTTGAAGAGAAGTTGGATACAGGGTCACTCTGATGTATAGACTTCTGTTCCTGCAACACCGTTCTCTACTTTAATGCACTATTTTTTCCTTCAGTTTGTTTCTTAACTCTAGTCTTCTAGACGAACTTTGAACCTTCAAGATTATCTCAGAACTGTTTGTTTGTTTGTTTGTTTCTTTTGGGGGGTTTTTTTTTCTGAGCTTTTTCTCTAGGTGACTGGTTAGATTATACTCTGGGCAGTTCTTATATTCCTGTGAGAAATACAGCACTAAGCCCAGGAATCCCATGAACTAGAATCTTCATTTTTCCAGTAACTTTCTATCTAGCAATTTCCTCAATGAGAAGCTCTCATTCTTGAGTTTTCCAGCTGACTCTTATGTGGCCAATAAATGGATCCCTTACTGGTTCTCTTCACAGCCTGTACATTTAACTAGGCAGTTCTCTTTTCCTATTCCCGAGTCTCTGTCAACATTGCCTCTAGTTTCATTTATTTCCTAACTCCCTATGGACATATCTGACAGCCTTCTGTGCTCTGTCAGTGCAAATATCATATCTAAGTTTTGCATTTACTTTATGATTATTTCTATCCCAGACAGACATGATCCACAAGAATTTAAGACTGGATATTTTTCATCATGAGCATCTAACAACACTGTTTCTTTAAAACGAATTTTGAAATAATACCTGTTGCCCCCTAGAACTGGAGAAGCCTGAACAAAATGTCAAATGCACACTGTGTTCCTGTGCCTGCCTCCTGCACTGGGAGCAGGAGGAGGCGTGGAGAAAATAATGAAGCAGCCAAGCCCAATGACACCCATTGTCTTTCTCATAATCACGTTTACCCCAACCACTCTTCAAGGTCTTGTTTCTTTTTTCTAGTCTAGAGAGTGTTATAAGAAGATCTTAGAAATAAACCCCAAGCTGCAAATCCAGGTGAAAGGTGAGTGTGTTCCTGCTGAGACCCCTTGTCTGAACTCCACCTCCCTCTGCCTCCTGCCTTAGAATGCCTTCCGTGCTTTCACTGCTCTTGGCCACAAGGCAGCAGCGGATCCTCTTTCCTGCACAGTTCAGTCTTCTGTGTTAACTGGCCCACTCTGCTCCTCTGCTTGCTGTAATCCCTTGCAAATATTAATATTTGCCTTCTTCGTTTTCTACACCATCCTCCCTTAGACACTTTTAGACTCCCTTGAATCTCCAACAAGGTTTAAGATTCTGGTTGTAGATTTAGACTGTTTCTAAAATTTTCCTTGCTAAAGAAGAGTTTTAATTATTTTAATGCTTTATGCTTCTCAAACTCCCATCATCAAAAGAAAGTAAAAAAAAAAAAGGTTGCTTCTTGTGTGGTATTGTTGATTGTTAGGGTTTTGTTTTGCTTTTCCTTTCTTGTTTTTCTAGATTACCTGAATCAAGTAGATCTTCAGGAAAAAGCAGACCTTCAAGAAAAGGAAGCCCATGAACTGCTGGATTCAGGAAAGAACACAGCTGTGAACACCAAGAACCTCCTGGAGACCCTTTCCAAGCCTGACCGGATCCCCTTGTTCTATGCAGGGGGGATTGAGATCCTGACTGAAATGATAAAGGAGTGTAAGCCAGAGATGTGTGTGATCTCACGAGTGCTGTCAGTGTGAAGGGACATGTTCAGAGGTCTGCCCTCAAGAATCCCTCCCTTTCTTCCGCAAATATTGATTGAGGATGTACTCGTAATGTAGCTGCTAAAAGGGGTGCACAAGAATGTCCTCCCGCCTCTGCTCCGTCCTCTTTACAGAGCGTGCGTACACTCGGCACACGTGTAAGAAACATACACAACACAACACATACACATGACACACGCTCCATATATACTTACATACGCCACACATGCGCTCAGCTTTCACTCACTTGAATATATCCTTATATTACGCACACACCACATACCGCACACAGCACACTCACACCATAAGTACTCACGTCAGTCCACATATCTTGCGCACACTCCACCCTCACATTTTCTCCACACACCCCATGCACATCCTGCATGTACTCCACATATACCCCCACAGACACCTCAAGCATCCCATACCACCTCGCACACTTTCCCTCCACTGTGGAGGAATGGAAGACAGAATTTTATAGGTTAAACTGTAAGGTTCACCCAGTTACACTGATGGCTGCTTAGGATGTGAAAATGGTTTCAGAGCAAACATCAGCTCTCCTACTAATGAGGGTCATACTGTTTTCTTTTACTAGCTCTTGTAAACATTGTTACCAAGGCTTAAATAATCTCTATACTCAGTGACAGCATGTTGTTTGTACAAATAGATGGAGTGTCTGACTTCTCTTTAGTGTACAATGGAGGGCATACAAATACCCCCTTTAGCAGTTTCTTGGAGATTATAAATTCCTCTCTAGAGCCTGGAAATAGCTTTGAAATAAATATTTAAGAACAAATGGATATGCTGGTACTTCCCATAGGTTAAGCAGCTCTGGGAAGCTCTCTAAAGATTACAGAATGATGAGCTGTGCAGATAGCCCTTGTGGCTACCCCAGCTCTGTTCTCCTTCTGTAAACAGTCCCTCTACCTGAGAGGCACTGAGGCCTCTGACACTGAGAGGTTGCTGACAATTGTATTTTTCCAAATGTAAAGTTGATTTGTTTCTGCCAAACCATTCATGTGGGCACCGTGACATTCCATATTAGGTTTCTCATTAGCAGGTGGCTGTGTCGCAGCTAGACACCAGCCAGCCAGTTTGGGAGTCTAAAGTGGTTTTCTCTGTATCTGTTTCAGGCACAGAACAAACTTTATTCAGAATGCACGATGGATTTAGTATCATCAGTGACAACGAGGTCATAAGAAGGTAGGGATGTTCATAAAGACAGCCCAGCATCAAAGCAAGGGAAGATAACCACTTCTTATGAAATCAGACACGAGGCATATAGACAGTCACATTTCTGAACATTACCACCCTTCAATCAGTAGTGGGGGGCTCTCCAGGAGTGCAAAGCTACTACACGAACATCTTTGAGTGCTGGCCTTAAAGTCACTGGAGTTACACTGCAGTTAACAATTGAGGCTGGGCACGGTGGCTCATGCCAGTAATCCCAGCACTTTGGGAGGTCAAGGCGGGCGGATCACTTGAGGTCAGGAGTTTGAGACCAGCCTGGCCAACATGGTGAAACCCCGTCTCCACTGAAAATACAAAAATTAGCTGGGCATGGTGGCGGGCACCTGTAATCCCAGCTGCTCGGGAGGCTGAGGCACAAGATCACTTGTATCTGAGGGGTGGAGGTTGTAGTGAGCCGAGATCACGCTACTACACTCCAGCCTGGGTGATACAACCAGATTCAGTCTCAAAAAAAAAAAACAATTTAAGAGAGAGGAACAGCAGCACTTCCCAGGGCTCCTCTAAGCTCTTCAAAGTCAGAGAAATTATCATTCTTGCTGCTTTCTCACCAGTTTTTGCAAGGTTGTCATTTGTTTATTTCTTCTTTTGGAATTTGCTGATCATATCAAGAGTGATATAAATGTAAATGGCCCAATCCCATTTATAATTTCATCTGAAGAAAGACCTGTATGGTAGGAGGCAGTTTGCTAAAGTGACTGTATTTTAATTTCAGTCGTTCTGGTGTGCTTCCTGAGGCTTAGGATACCGGTGTGGGTTGGAGTCACCAGTACATGTCTTGTGTTCTCAGCCACAGTTCATTGGTCCCAGTGCAGCCATCACCCATGGCACTGGCTCACTGCCTAGCCTCTGTACAGCCCAGGCTTCCTCAGTCCACGTCCTTGGCCTGGGACTCATGGTTCCATGATTGATCCTGGTGACCCATGGCTCTGGATTATAAAACTATACTTTCTGAAACCTGCATTTGGCGAATCTCAGGATGAAATAAAACCAAATGGAAGAGAAAATCAAGGCTGATTTTCAGACTTTTAAGATAGCCCTCCTTTGTCCATTCTAGGTGTTTTTCCACAGCAGGAAAAGATGCAATTGAAGAGACGGTCTGTGTGTCTGTTCTCAAGCTCTGGCAAGCAGTGTGCTGCGGGAACGGTAAGCCTGGGTAATCACCACTGATCACCATTAATGCGCTGCGTGCAAGGGAGTCCGCTGTTGGGCTGACTGTCTTCCCCAAAGGCCAGGCCCTGGAGAGTTGATGTCTAGACTTCCCCACACACTCGCTCCCTCCAGGAAAGCTTATGGATCAAAAGCAAGGTAGACAGATGAGGGGTGAGGTCAATGAAGGGAGGAGGTTGTCAGCATAATGAGTGGCCTCCTCTCTCCTCTCCTCCTGCTCTTTGCAGACTCATGACTTCCGTTCGTGCACTGGCAATGAGGTAGATGGAGTTCTTCTTTTCTTGTCAGCCTAAAATATTGTTCCTTTTTGCTAACCACAGTACCTTTCCAGCATCCTGAGATTTATAGTCATCCCCGCCGGTATCTTCAGACACTAATTAGCGTCTAGTATTGACATAGTAGAATGCCACGGGCATTTTATTTACTGGGCTAACACTTAGGCTTTTTGCATATATGCATCTTTCAGGGTTCATTACATTTTTGTGTAATCTTTCTTAATCTCTTTTGTAACTTCAATGTAAATACAAATTTTAGTTACTTCTGTCATTTTTAAGAAGTGTGTTTCATAGGAAAAAGTTTGACGCTGGACAGAAACACTGAAAATGGGGATAATAGTAGCTATGTCTCCTTTTCACAGGGCGACTGTGGGGAGCCAGCGATAGAGCTTGTGAATGCAGTTTGTATACTCTGAGATGTTAAGTAGGAGATAGTGCCTTTTTTTTTCTTTTTTAGTAGAGTAGAGGAATCAAGAACTTAAGAAATTAAACTCTTGAAAATCTAGACAATTGGGGGGCCTATTTCCTGACAAGGATTAAGGGGAATTATGCCCAGACTACTATCATCATCAAGGTGCCTTGCTACCCTGTGTAAGACCCTGCACCAGCTTAGGGCAGTGTTTTTGCAAACTCCCTACAGGAGGGTGAGGAAGGCAGGACTTGGCGATGGTATGTCTACTCAGCGTGAACCTGACATAACAATCTATTTACTCTATTTCTGCGAACCTATTTATTGTTTCTGTGAACCTTACAGTTACATTTTTTTATCATCTGAAAAATATTTTCAGATACCTGTGATGTAAATGCTGTGTCTCAGGTCAATAAAATCTTGATATATCTAACTCAATAAATGCAAAGCAGTTTTTCAAAAGGGCAAGGGAATGCTTAAAAGTAAGGAAGTGGAAATATGTCAGTGATCTATTGTGGAGTGGGGAAGAGAAGCCAATTACAGGGTAGGTTGTATATTTTACACATTATTTATATGAGAGGTGAATAATACCTCCTTTGGGGAATGGGCTTACCTGGAGGGGTATCAACTAACTCTGTGTTGTTTGAATTATTTATATCAAGCTACTTTTCTAGTATAAGAAAAAAATATATAATCAACAAGGACCTTTTCATTTCAGAAATCAGTAGATCCTATCTTACATGGACAAGAGTAATTATAGGTGAAGTGTGGGACTGAAATGTAATGTTTGCAACGAAAACATGGTTTGATATGTGGGCTACACATAGGATCCTGCAGTCCTGTTACTCCGGCTCTTTCAGGGCAAGCAGAAACCTGGTGTGTGTCTTCTCCTGGATGCTGTGTGCTGTGTGTAAATGGGCAATTAGCACAGGATGGGAGAGAGCCTAGGGTAATGAGGTCCATGTGATGGGACCCACCCCTTTGAGAGCCAGTTTGCTCTGTTTCACAGCTTTGCCTCATACTGCAGTCTGTACCCTGCAGTTTCAAACAAATTCATGTACCTGGTCAGAAAATAAAGCAGATGAAAGGGGATAAATCTACTGCCACCACCGTGGAAGAGCTTATGTTCTAGGAAGGAGGGCACACTTTATTCTTTAATGCTCTCATGTGATATTTTAGTTTCCTGGATAACATTTCCTCAAATGACCACTCTAGCCATTGTGTGAATATTGGTGGTCTAAAGACATTCCACAATTAAACTGATTTATTTCCCTTTGGTAGTGTTTCCAGATACCACACACCAAGGAGGCTTGACAATAATAATGACATAGTTGATTTCTGGTTGCCAGTCCCTGTCTGGCACAGTCACGTACTGATTCATTTAATCCTCATGACGTCCCTGTAGGTAGGAACGTAATCCTCGTTTTACTGATGAGGAGACCAAGGAGCACTGGTAAGGTCACTCCCCTGGGCATTCAGACCCAGCAGTCTGGTTCTAGAATCCACACTCTTACACTTCATTATCCTGCCTTCAAATGAGTGGGCACCAGTTGAGTTTCCCGTTAGGAGAGAGGGCGACAGAGCTAGTTTAATTGCCGTGATGGCACGCATAAGACACACAACGCCTGTGTTTTGCAGAGGAAAATCAGCGTGTGCTAGTGATGCACCCTGACAGGGCCAGGCTGTTGGCCACCCTCTTGTCCTCCAAGGTCCTGGCCATCAGGCAGCAGAGCCTTGCCCTGCTGCTACAGCTCGCCCAGACTGAGAGCGGACGGAGCCTGATCATCAGCCACCTTGACCTGACCAGGTAAGCCTCTGCTGGCAGGATCTTCCTGGGACATTTCGTGTCATCACTTGACAAGTTCAGGTGTGCCTGTCTCCCCCTTATATCTCTGATGTGTGACTTGAAGGATCAGTAACAGAAAGAGCCTTTGACAAGAGTGCTCTGTCATGAGGACCTCTGAGACAGACTCCTGTCTGAACTTGCTACCATGGACAGTTTCACTTCTCCTGAGCAACTGGCTTGTCCCCATCCCATAAATGGTGCAAATGGCAGCCCTTCCATAGCCAGATCAGGAGCCCCACCTTAAAATAGGTTACTTGCTTCTGTGCCTTTGGCCTCGGTCCTATCTCTACCTTGTTCCTACCCTTCCTTTTCTTCTTTCATTCTTATTTGAGGTAATCCTATCTTATTCTATGTGTCCTTAAACCCTTTCTGGAACAAGATGCACTATGAATAAATAAAACATTTCGAATACTGTTAAATGGAGGTCTTTCCAAAGTGTAAGACTATGAGCATAGAATGTGTGTCCCCTGAGTAGACTTTCTAGAAAGATTACTGAACCACAGTGATTCCGCCCAGTTCTTTATAATTTATTACTTCATTTTTAAATTATTTATTTGTTATTTTGCTTACTTGTTTTACTTATTCATTTATTTACTTTTATTAAGTTTTCAGTTTATCTTTACATGATTAGTTTGAACATATGAAATTGTCACTTATTAGATCTAAAAGGTTGCATGCCCGCCATTTCGTGTGGTTCAATCTAACAGAAACAGTGGCGATTATTGTAACTTGCTTTATAAATGTTTCTCACACAATCTAAAAACAGGAGATTACCCTTCTGAGTTTTTTTGTTCACTGCTATTTTGTTTTATCTCCCCTCATGCTGCGAGGTAGGCAAGGTAAGCTTTATTACATCATGTCACTCATGGGGCAGGAAGAACTATAGCAAGGAACCACGGGAATCTCACCCAACTAGCCTAGCCCCCAGGTACTGTTCTGAGGACCCAGCTCCACTCTGTGTTCTCAGTAGGAAAAGGAGCCAGACCTGCTGCAGCTGGCTCCTGTTCCTTCCAGATCTTTTTAGGACCCTGCCGAGCCCTCCCACACGGTCCAATCTGGTGTGGAGGTCCATGTGTGCCGTGACAGGGTGGTTATTAAGCCTTGCCTACGGCTCCCCTTCCAGGCCCAGTCGCAGCCGCAGTGGCTCCCGGGAAAGGCTTTGGCAAGCCACTGAAGCTGAGGCTGCGCGGCAGATGCAGATTGTTAGTGGACTTAAATTCCCCAAAAGCACATTTCGCATTTCAAATGACTGCAGTCATTTCCTCAATACCTTCGTCGCATTTTTTTTAATATTGTTTTTGTCTCTTTGAGTAAATGTAGCTATAGCTATCATGGGCTTTTCCCCTCAAGCTATCTCTGAATTGCTTGAGTTTCAATGTGCATTTTTCCAGTGTCTCGCAGAGTGGCGTTCACGATCACCTCGTGTGGTCCTGCCTACTCTCTTTAGACAGTCAGAGAAACCTCAGCTTTTTACTTTTATGCCCACTAGCCTCCTTAACGTGCATCTCCAGTTGAACCAGACAAGAATGGGTTCTCTGTGATGAAATGAGGCAGTTTGAAGCAAGACAGGGCTGCGCATAGCCCCATGACCGTCACGGCAGCACACTTATCACATTCCTCCCACAATGCTTATCCTCAGAGAAGAGGTTGAAGGCATGAATGTGTGCTGGCCAAGGACCAGTGTCATTTTGTCAGAAGTGCTGGGTTTTAGTCTTAAGCAGTACTGAGCTTCAATTCCCTGCGTGTCTCTGCTTGTGTGACCCAGGCACTGACGGGCCCTGGCATCTCATCTGCATCACTCACTTACGATGACACTTACAGGGGGTGATGCAGTTGAATTTTTTCTGCTGCATTATGCAGAATACTTGAGCGAAAGGAGCTTAAGCAAAATAAAGCCTGGCTTGTTTTTTCACCTAATAAAATGAGACTAAAGATAGCAGCTGTTGGTGCAGGGGCTTAACGATGTCGAGGTCAAAGTCTGTGCCCTTCTCTTGACCTTCCTCACATGGTCATACCTTCGCTCTTGCTGCAACTCCAAGCTTCACATCCTTCTTTAAGACAGGTCAGCACCAGCTGGATCTGTCCCTTTTATCAAGAAAAGCTACTGCCTATTTCTCTTTGGACAGAATTTTGTCACATGCTACCCCTAGTGGAAAAAAAAAATGATCCCAGCTTCTTCTGTAGTAGAGTTAGGAAGAATAGAAGGGAATGGAGAATATCTGTGGGGTTAGCCAGCAAACAGCATCTGCTATAGAAAAAAAAAAAACAACAACAACTAACATCAAGCAAGCCTGACACATGGTATGACAGGGGCTCAATATTTTTATAATCATTTTCTCTTAGGGAATATTGTTCAGGGTCCCAAACTGAAGTAACCATGCATTTACTGGTTACATGAAAGCTTTTTCTGACCTGTGGTTCACTCACAGAGACAGTTGCTTATCAGCAGAGCAGAAAATCTGCCACCATAAAAGAGGGTATGTGAGGAAATAGAAAGGGATACACCGTCCTCTATAGGTGCTGAGTCCAGTTAGGATGTGTGCATTGTCACATAGAGAGGGGGGCTAGCTGTTTATGTCTCTCAGGACAAAGCCAAGATGGTCTTAGGCTATTGTCTCATCTGTGCTATTCAGGTTCATTAGCATTTATTTTCAAGACCGAAGAAAATAGGTTTAAATTGGTGAAGGAAGAATCTGAACTGACTGTAAAACAAATAAATTGTTTTTGACAGCAGGAACACTGGAATCCATTTCTGAAGATGTTAGGGATTTGTAGAAGCTCGGTGTCACCTGGACCCTCAGAAACCATCCAGTCAAGCCCCACTCAGCATAGATGTCCTCTGCATACCCCCATACAGCCTGTGCATCATGCCCTCCAGGGGAGATGCCAGCAGTTTTCATTATTTTTATCTCCATTTGATTCGGGATGGGCACTAACGCAGCTAATAGACTGGGTGGAGGAAGTCTGTCCCCAGTTAGTGAGAGGCGTGGGTCTCACCTCCCAAGGTAGCCAACTGTCCATTTCAGGACAGTTCTGATTGATATAAATTATCTCCTTATACTGTGCGTAAGTTGCCTGCCCCATACTATTCTGGGGTTGATTCTGCCTCCATACATTGAGGCCCAGGCCCAGACTCCTTCCAGCTTTCCAGTACTTTAGGTATCTGAAAATACTGATATATTTCAGGTTAAGCATCCTTGTTACCTCCATCATTCCTTTGATGATTTGGCCTCCAGACCACTCCTAGAATAAGTGGCTAAATAGATCCAGCACCATAGTTATGGGTGACTGGAGTTCATATTCCCAAAAGCCCAGTCTGATAGCCTGTCATCTGTCTTTCTTAAAGATGTCAAGGTCAAAGTCTTCACCCTTCTCTGTCCTGTGGCATTTGGTCCTATTGATCACTACTCTTCTTGAAACTCCACCACAGTGATTGTCAGGACACCATCCTTCCTGGCCCCCCTCCTACCTCCTGGCTATTCCTTTGTGGTTTCCTTTGCAAGCCCCCCTATGCTATCACCCTTCCAAGTCAGGGACCCTGGGATCCTACCCTTGTCCCTCTTCCCATCCATGGCTTTCATCAAGAAGCAAAGGGTGTAAGTCTCACTCTGCTGAGTGTGAGATGAAAATACCCTTCTGCTACTGGACATCTCTATCACAACATCCACAAGTATCAGTGACCTAATAAATCAAAACGTGGTCTCACACCAGTTCATCTACCTGAATTTCCTGTCTTCATAGAGGGTATCTCCGCCTATCCAGTCGCCTAAGCCAATGTCCTGGAAGTGACCTGGCTCTCCCTCACCACATCCATAAGATAGTATGCTGCCAGCTCTTTCTCCTTAGCATCTCCTGAATTCATTTTCTTCTAGTTCTCCTCTACTCTCTCCAGTCATTTCTTCCAGGTCTTCGTGAGCGTCTCTTTGTGTTTTTACGGTGCTTCTTACTCTGCTGCTACCTCAGCCTGGTCCCTTAGCCTTTATTGTCTGGATAATCACAGTTCTCCCCTGGTTGAATTCCTGCCTCCTGTACTACCTGCTCCAATCCAGCTTCCACCGTACACTGAAGGGATTTTTCTAAAATGCACATTTGTTCTGCTCTTTTCCTACTTAACTCACTGAAATAACTTCCTTGTAAGGCTGGTTCTCCAATTACTGAGAAATATAATGGCTAGGAATCACATGAGGACTTCATTACAAAGCAGCCTCCTGGAGCCTCCTCCCACTCAGACTGACTGAGGAATCTGTCCCGGAGACCCCCACCACCAACCACACATTGGAGAACAGTGGCCTACAGGGCAAAGTACAGACTTTCCAGCAGGCCCTAGAAGGCCGCCAG
Source organism: Mandrillus leucophaeus (assembly GCF_000951045.1). Taxonomy (NCBI): domain Eukaryota; kingdom Metazoa; phylum Chordata; class Mammalia; order Primates; family Cercopithecidae; genus Mandrillus; species Mandrillus leucophaeus. The sequence goes on from NW_012101721.1 coordinate 3,037,340, forward strand.
GATCTGGGCTCTGTCCAGCTCTCTACCGTCCCCTGTTTTCCCCTCACATCCTAAGTATTAACTGCATGCCAGCAGTCCCCAAATGTGCTCCTGCAATTCTATGCCCACGTAGTCTGTGACTGCAGGTGGCTTTGCCTGACATGCCACTGTACCCGTCCCCGTGGGCCCGACACTGGCCTGCAAGCTGCCTGGAACCAGGACATTTTCTTGTTTCATTGTTAGGACCCCAGAACCGACCACATTGCCTGGCACCCAGTCAGTGCTTGTTCATTGTGATTGGTCAAATGGATAAACGAATGAATAGCTAACACTATACTTCAAGAGACACTGAAGTGTCATCTATTGAAGGCTTCTTCACTTCCATCCCCACACCTCCCACCAGCGAGACTCTGGTCCCCTCAACATGTGTCTGTTTCTAACATATCACCTAAGACAGTTTATCTTATTTATTTACATATGTATCACTGTAGGAGACCAGGAGCTCAGTACTGAGCACAGTATACTTAGCACCTTGTAGATGCTTAATGCAAGTTTGCTGGATGAACAAATTCCTCTTACTTCCATTGTCGTGGTGCCAGTAAGTCCATTTGGGTAGCCTGAGATTGTATCAGGTGTTTTTGGCATCTGTGTTAGACTGTTTGCTCATTTTGTGTTTGTAAGTGGCTAAAAATCCTTAAATATTTCTCATATGAACCAGTTACAAACCAGGTCTCACAATTCTGTTACTTATGCAGAATTTCCAGCTCTAAGTGGAAGACTTTGAGCTTAACCCTATTAAATTTAATCTAATATATTCAGCAGCCTGTCACAATCTTGTTAAATCTTTATTCCATCACCCACCTTATTAGGGGGCCCTCCCACTTTAGTCATCAGCAGATTAGTAAGCATGCCATTTAGATGTCATCTAAGTTAATGAACTTGACTGAGCCAGAGTCACATGGCAGAGTCCCAGAAACTCCTTCTGAGCTGGCGTCCGATAATCAATAAACTTTGGTTAAAAGTATTCAGCATTCTGGGGATTCACATTAAGTGGTGGAGCCAGCCACTTAAGAGTGTCTGTTTCCGGGTGGGCAAGGAGCTAGGCTTCCTAGGAGGGCATGGCAAGGCACCCTTTCTGCTTATTTCACCCGGATGCTGACTGCTTTTTGGTTTCCTTGCAAGGTTACCCTGTTGGGATGTTGTTAGTTGGAGGACAGCTACCTCTGAGGTTACTATGGTTTTTTGCAGATTATTGGAAGCCCTGGTGTCATTTCTTGATTTCTCGGATAAGGAGGCCAACACTGCTATGGGACTGTTCACAGACTTGGCTCTGGAAGAAAGGTAATTTTTTTTATTTATAGAAATTGACATTTCTTCTTCAGTCTTTGTTGAACTGTCTGATCTTTAAAAATGTGCCGTATTCAGAGAGGCTAGGCCAAGTCTCCAAGTGAGTGTTGCAAGATTCACTGAGAAGGAGGGCTGATGCCTCCCAGGGGGCTGCGGCCACCCACTCCCATTCTAGTCACTCTGCCTAGAGGCTGACCTGGGCCTCCATGGGTTTGGAAGCAGCAGCATACTTAAAGCAGTGCCTCTCACAGTAGGCAAGCCTCCAGTGTATCGGGAACCTTCCTTCCTTCTAATCAGTGCCTGGTACGTAGGAGTTGCCCAGCAAATTCGCGTTGAATGAACCTGAGTGAGCCCGTGAGCCAGCAAGCAAGAATGAACAGTCAAATGCAGCCGCCTCTGGGGTTGCCAGTGACATCATGAGTAACGACCTCCTTCTGCCCCATGGCTTTGTGTTGTTTTGTCTTGTTTTGCCTGGCTGCTGGGGATGATAGTAAGGGTCTTAGTTTTCATAATTTTTCAAGAGCTTTTTTTTAAAGTGCATCTTGTGTTTTAAATTTCCTTACAAATTTTAGGACACCTTGCTTAAAGATGGTAATGGGATGAGAGAGCTGCTTGTGCTCACAGGCAGGCCAGCCAGCTGGCACGGGCTGGGGTATGGAACAGTGGCTGTAGCGTGTGGAGATGCACATGCATCCAGGCCCTCCCAGTGGCTCCGATGGGTAAACATGCTTGCACGGTATTTGCCTTCCGCACAGCACACACATGCTGTAGACTCAGAGCAGGGGTTGGGGGTGAGTCAGCTTGGCAGAAGCCTAGAGATTGCAGCAACCCCTGCTTAAGGGAGCCACCATCTGAGATCTGTTGTTTAACATCAAAGGCAATTCTCCAGACTCAGAAAAATTAAAGCCACATTACATACATAGTGACATGTTGTTTTCTGTTTTTGTTTCTGAATTCTCCATGCACAGTCTAAATCATATGGACCTAGAGTTTGCAACATTAATTATCTGAGACACTGTATTTATGTTACAGTTTATGCAATGTAAAAATAAATCCTGGCTGATGGTTTCTCGACAGATTCCAAGTCTGGTTCCAGGCCAACCTTCCAGGTGTTCTCCCTGCACTCACAGGCGTTCTGGTGAGCAAACCCTCATTTTCACCCTCTGTGACAGACACTCTCAGCAGCGTGAATGGGGCTGTTTAAACACAGTTTACAATCCAGAACAACTATGGTCTCTCGGTTGAGTAGTCATTTATTCACAGCTGGAATTTACACAATTGTCAGTTATTGAAACAGCTACAATAGGGACAGGTGGAGGTGGCATATGGATGGCGCTGGTTACAGGGGAGGAAAAGCTGGATATGGGTGGCATCTTAAGTGAAGGTGGATAGAGTTCATCAGTCTCCATCAGTCCCCTGCTGACAATAAGTTCGATGTGCAACGCTGTTCCCAAATGGAAGTCATCCTGTCAGGAAGACTAGTATAGCAATTTGAGCTGATAAGGCAGTGAATAGTGTCGGGGGCAGGGCTTCTCCTTGGAGAGTGTGTTGCAACTGCAGCCTGTCCCTATTGAACCTTAGAAGTTTCAGGGGCCCTTAGAGAGCATAACCACACCCCAGCATGCCACAGCTGTGGAAATGAGCCTCTAAGAAGGGAAGGGATTTGCCCAGGTCCTCCCAGCTGGTTGATGGAGGAGCTGGGATTAAGCCCTAGGCCAAGACCCTTTTGGGTCTACCCCTCTATGTGCCTCCATCCTGTTGCCAGTGTGACCCCAGGGATGCCCCTGTGTGACATGAAGCTATCTGGTTGGTTCGTGGGCCTTTCGGTGAGTGGGGAATTCACCAAGAGATCATGCGGCATCCTTTGCCTGCTCTCTGAGGCTCTGCCTTCTTTCGATTCTCATTTAGAAGACAGATCCCAAGGTAAGCAGCTCCTCAGCTCTGTGCCAGTGCATTGCCATCATGGGAAACCTCAGTGCTGAGCCTGCCACCCGAAGACACATGGCGGCCTGTGAGGAATTTGGGGATGGCTGCTTGAGCCTCCTGGTATGTTAGCTTTTCTATTCATAATTGGTCTTTATCCTCTTCGGGGGCATTAGCTGCTGCTTAGTTATCTGGCTTTTCCAGAAATTCTGTTTCTGTGAGTGCTGGATGGCGCCAGTGGCTTCTCCCTTCTGTTACCTCGGATTTTATGCGCTGCTGGCCTTAAAGAGCCCCCCAGATCAAGTCTCATTCGCCCTGGGGAGATTTGAAGGATTTTCTTTGTTAATTTTTAAAAATGATTTATTTATTTGTTTATTTGTTATTTAACTTTTAAGTTCAGGAGTACACGTGCAGGTTTCTTATATAAGTAAACTTGTGTCATGGGAGTTCGTTGTACAGATTATTTCGTTACCCAGGTATTAAGCCTAGTACCAGTTATTTATTTTTCCTCATCCTCTCCCCCTTCCTCCCACCCTCCACCTTCTGGCAGGCCCCAGTGTGTATTGTTCCCCTATGTGTGTCCACGTGTTCTCATCTTTTAGCTCCCACTTATAGGGAAGAACATGTAGTACTTAGTTTTCTGTTCCTGCATTAATTTGCAAGGGATAATAGCCTCTAGCTCCACCCATGTTCCTGCTAAGGACATAATCTCATTCTTTTTTATGACTTAATGGTATTCCATGGTGTATATGTACCACATTTTCTTTATCCAGTCTATCATTGATGGGCATTGAGGTTGATTCCATGTCTTTGCTATTGTAAATAGTGCTGCAGTGAACATATATGTGCATGTGTCTTTATAATAAAAATACTTCTATTCCTTTGGGTATATACTCATTAATGGGATTGCTGGGTCAAATGGTATCTCTGTTTTAGGTCTTTGAGGAATAGCCACACTGTCTTCCACAATGGTTGAACTACTTGATGCTCCCACCAACAGTGTATAAGTGTACCTTTTTCTCTGCAGCCTTGCCAGCATCTGTTATTTTTTGACTTTTTAATAATTGCCATTCTGACTGGTGTGAGATGGTATCTTATGGTTTTGATTTGCATTTCACTAATGATATCAGTGACACTGAACTTTTTTTCATGTGCTTGTTGGCCATCTGTATGTCTTCTTTTGAAAAGTATCTCTTCATGTCCTTTGCCCACTTTTTAGTGGGGTAGTTTATTTTTCTCTTGTACATTTGTTTAAATTCTTTATAGATGCTGGATATTAGACCCTTGTCAGATGCATGGTTTGCAAAAACTTTCTCCCATTCTATAGGTTGTCTGTTCACTCTGTTGATAATTTCGTTTGCGGTGCAGAAGCTCTTTAATTAGATCCCATTTGTCAGTTTTTGCTTTGGTTGAGATTGCTTTTGGTGTCTTTGTCATGAAATCTTTGCTCGTTCCTGTGTGTAGAATGGTATTACCTAGGTTATCTTCCAGGGTTTTTATAGTTTTGGATTTTATATTGAAGTCTTTATTCCATCTTGAGTTAATGTTTGTATATTGCATAAGGAAGGGGTCCAGTTTCAATCTTCTGCATATGACTAGCCAGTTATCCCAGCATCATTTATTAAATAGGGAATCCTTTCCCCATTGCTTGTTTTTATCAGGTTTATTGAAGATCAGATAGTTTTAGGTATGCGGTCTTATTTCTGGGTTCTTTATTCTGTTCCATTGGTCTATGTATCTCTTTTTATACCAGTACCATGCTGTTTTGGTTACTGTCGCCCTGTAAGTATAGTTTGAAGTCGGGTAACGTGATGCCTCCAGCTTTGTTCTTTTTGCTTAGGATTGCCTTGGCTATTCGGGCTTCTTTTTGGTTCCATATGAATTTTAAAATAGTTTTTTCTAGTTCTGTGAAGAATGTCAATGGTAGTTTAATAGGAATTGCATTGAATCTATATATTACTTTAGGCAGTATGGCCATTTTAACAATATTGATTCTTCCTGTCCATGAGCACAGAACGTTTTTCCATTTGTTTGTGTCATCTCTGATTTCTTTGAGCTGTGTTTTGTAGTTCTTCTTGTGGAGATCTTTCACTTCCCTGGTTAACTTTATTCCTAGGTATTTTCTTTTGGTGGCAATTGTAAATGGGATTGTATTTCTGATTTGGCTCTTGGTTTGACTGTTGTTGGTGTATAAGAATGCTAGTGACTTTTGTATGTTGATTTTATATCCTGAGACATTGCTGAAGTTGTTAATTAGCTTCAGGAGCTTTTGGGCCAAGACTGTGGTTTTTTCTAGATACAGGATCATGCCGTCTATAAACAGAGGTAGTTTGACTTTTTTTCTTCCTATATAGATGCCCTTTATTTTCTCTCTTGCCTGATTGCCATGGCCAGGACTTCTAATGCTATGTTGAATAGGAGTGGTGGGAGAGGGCATCCTTGTCTTGTGCTGGTTTTCATGGGGAGTGCTTCCTGCTTTTGCCCGTACGTATGATGTTGGCCATGGGTCTGTCATAGATGGCTCTTATTACTTTGAAGTATGTTCCTTTAGTACCTAGTTTATTGAGAGTTTTTAACATGAAGAGGTGTTGAATTTTATCAAAAGCCTCTTCTGCATCTATTGAGATAATCACATGGTTTTTGTTCTTAGTTCTGTTTATGTGATGAATCACATTTACCTATTTGCATGTGTTGAACCAACCTTGCATCCCAGAGATAAAGCCTACTTCACTGTGAGGGATAAGCTTTTTGATGTGCTGCTGGATTTGGTCTGCCAGTATTTTGTTGAGGATTTCTGCGTCAGTGTTAATCAAGAATATTGGCCTGAAGTTTTCTCTTTTTTGTTGTGTCTCTGCCAGGTTTTTGAATCAGGACGATGCTGGTCTCATAGAATGAGTTAGGAAGGAGTCCCTCTTCCTTGATATTTTAGAATAGTTTTAGCAGGAATAGTCCCACTTCTTCTTTGCACATCTGGTAGAATTCAGCTGTGAATCCAGCTGATCCTGGGCTTTTGTTAGTTGGTAGGCTATTTATTACTGACTCAATTTCAGAGCTCATTATTGGTTTGTTCAGGGATTCAATTTTTTCCTGGTTCAGCCTTTGGATGGTGTATGTGTCCAGAAATTTATTCATTTCTTCTCAATTTTCTGGTTTATGGGCAGAGAGGTGTTCATAGTATTCTCTGATGGTTGTTTGTATTTCTGTGGGGTCAGTGGTGATATCCCCCTTGTTGTTTCTGATTGTGTCTATTTGCATTTTCTGTCTTTCCATTTTTTTTAGTCTAACTAGTGGTCTACCTATTTTATTAATTTTTTCAAGAAACCAGCTTTAGAATTTATTGATCTTTGGAATGGGTTTTTGTGTCTCAGTCTCCTTCAGTTCAACTCTGATTTTGGTTATTTCTTGTCTTCTGCTAGCTTTGGGATTTGTTTGCTCTTAGTTCTCTAGTTGTTTTAGTTGTCATGGTAGGTTGTTAACATGAGATATTTCTAACTTTTAATTAGGAATATCTGTTAGGGCATTTAGTGTTATAAATTTCCCTCTTAACACTATCTTACCTGTGTCCCAGAGATTCTGGTATGTTGTATCTTTGTTCACATTAGTTTCAAAGAACTTGTTGATTTCTGCCTTAATTGGTTTATTTGCCCAAAAGTCATTCTGGATCAAGTTATTCAATTTCCATGTTGTTATACAGTTTTGAGTTCATTTCTTAGTCTTAATTTCCAATCTGAGTGTTAAGGTTTCAGTTATTTTGCATTTGCTAAGGACTGTTTTACTTCCAAATATGATTGATTTTAGAGTATGCACTATGTGGCAATGAGAAAAATGTATTTTCTGTTGTTTTCATTTTGAGAAATCTGTGTATGTACATCAGGCCCATTTGATCCAGTGCTAAGTTCAGGTCCTGAATATCTTCATTGATTTTCTACGTCAATGATCTAATATTGCCAGTGGGGTGGTAAAGTCTCCTGCTATTATTGAGTGTCAGACTAAGTCTCTTTGAAGGTGTCTGAGAACTTGCTTTATGAATCTGGATGTTTCTGTGTTTGGTGCATAAATATTTAGGATAGTTAGATCTTCTTGTTCAATTGAACCCTTTACCAATATGTGTAATGCCCTTCTTTGTCTTTTTTGGTCTTTGTTGGTTTAAAGCCTGTTTCATCTAAAACTAACAAGATTGCAACCCCTGCTTTTTTGTTTTCCATTTGCTTGGTAGATTTTTCTCCAACCTGTTATTTTGCCTATGTGTGTCATTGCTTGTGAGATGGGTCTCTTGAAGACAGCATACCAGTGGATCTTGATTCTTTATCCAACTTGCCACACTGTGTCTTGGGACATTTGGCCTATTTACATTCAAGGTTAGTATTTCTGTGTGTAGATTTGATCCTGTCATCATGATGTTAGATGGTTATTTTGCTGACTTATTTATGTGGTTGCTTTATAGTGACACTGGTCTGTGTACTTCAATGTGTGTTTGTAGAAGCTGGTAATGGTCTTTCCTTTCCATATTTAGTGCTTTCTTCAGGAGGTCTTGCACTACAGGTCTGGTGGTAATGAATTTCCTCACCATTTGCTTATTTTTCCTTTACTTATGAAGTTTAATTTGGCTAGAAATGAAATTCTGGGTTGGAATTTATTTTCTATAAGAATGTTGAATATTGGCCTCCAGTCTCTTCTGGGTTGTAGAGTTTCTGCTGAGAAGTCTGCTGTTAGTCTGATGGGCTTTCCTTTGTAAGTGACCTGACCTTTCTCTCTAGTTGCCTTTAATATTTTTTCTTTCATTTTGACCTTGGATAATTTGATGATTCTGTGTCTTGGAGGTGATCTTCTTAATGACGTATCTTACTGGGGTTCTCTGCATTTCCCAAATTTGAGTGTTGGCCTCTCTATCTAGGTTGGGGAAGTTCTCATGGATGATATCCTGAAATATGTTTTCCAAATTGGTTCCATTCTTCTCATCTCTTTCAGGGACACCAATTAAATGTAGATTGGGGCTCTTTACATAATTCTGTATTTCTCAGAGGTTTTGCGTGTTCCTTTTTATTATTTTTTTTATCTATTCTTGCCTGACTGTCTTATTTCAGAAAGCCTGTCTTCAGGCTCTGAGATTCTTTCCTCTGATTGGTCTATTCTGCTATTAACACTTGTGATTGCATTATGGAATTCTAGTAGTATGGTTTTTCAGCTCTACCAGGTTGGTTATGTTCTTTTCTGTATTGACCATTTTGTCTGTCAGCTCCTTCATTGTTTTATTATGATTTTTGGCTTTCGTGATGTGGGTTTCAATGCACTCCTGTAGCTCAGTGAACTTCATTCCTATTCATATTCTGAATTCTATTTGTGTCATTTCAGCCATGTCAGCCTGGTTTAGACCCTTTCTGGAGGGGTGTTGTGGTTGTTTGAAGGAAAGAAGGCATCTGGATTTTTGAATTATCAGGTTTATCATGTGGATTCTTTCTTACCTTTGTTGATTTCTCTACTGTCAATCGTTGAGATTGCTGACCTTTGGATAAATTTGTTTCTTTTATCTTATTTGATGACCTTGAGGGTTTTATTGTGGTATAAGGTGGATTCAGCTGAGTGGCTTTATTTCTAGAAGATTTTAGGGGGTCAGTATTCAGCTCCCAATTTCTGGACTGGATGCTCTAAGTCTCAGGGACTTGTATTGGGCCTTAACTTTGTTTTCTGGCTCCTCTAGGTTAAGAATACACTGCAATGGGGGAGCCAAGGTGATCCCAAACCTCTGGTCACTACACTCCAATGGATGGTGTTAGCCCAAGAATTTCATAATGTGGTGATAATGGGACCTTAACTTGTTCACGCATGCCAACAGCAGCGGAAGACCTGTGGCAGGGTGCTAGCAGGTGTCAGGGTGCCTGCCTCCCTGCAGGTGTTTGCCACAATGGCAGAGGCAACACAGCTGGGGGAGAGGGTCCCTGCTGATGACTGTGTGTGTGGTCATGCTGAAGATTGTGCCTTCTCTGTGCCTCGCAAGCAGAGGAGGTTGCTCCTAGAGGGACAAAGATCCACTGTACTCTATGCCATGCTAGCACAAGGGCAAGTTGCTGGTAGGGGTGGGGCTGGCTGGCTCTATGCCCATCAATACTCCATCTACAGTGGTGGTCAGTGGGAAGAGGAGGGGCAGGACTGCACTCCCATGCTCTGGCAGGGCAAGGAAAGCAAAACCTGCCTGATCAGACACTCACCAGCAAAGTGATGTGGGGAGTTGCCTTGGGCCCAGGGGAAGCTGTGCTGTAGAGAGGGAGCATGTGGGCTGGTGCATGGTGATAGGGGTACCCTGCTGGTGCTCTCCACTGGTCAGGCATGGTCTGCCAGTGCAGAAGCTATGGTGTGGGCCCCCAGGGCCCCCGAGACTGCTCAGCAAGCAGGTGTGACCAGGCTGGGGCCCCAGGAGAGTCCAGCAGAGCAAGGGGTCCTCAAGTTGGACTGGCCCTGTTTGATGGGCAAGACCACCCTGCAGAGTTCAGGTCTGACGATTTCCCGAGGGCTAAAGTCTCCTATGGGACTTATTTGAGCCTAGGGAAATGGCTGTCCCTGGCCATGCTCCACTATAGATGCTTCCACACCCAACCCTCTGGGTTCCACATCAACTGGCTTGCCACCCCTACCACTTCTCTAAGCAGCTCTCCCTGACAACTCACTGAGTGTCTGTGGTGGTCAAGGGGATTTCTCCTGCCGGGGTTCCAGAGGACTATGATGAGATTAGGTTGCTCTTTGCCACTTCAATTCACCCATTCCTCAAGAGCCTTTGGGGGCCAAGAACAAGCCTTGGTACATAGGAGCCCCATGCAGGGTTCCCGGTTACTTCCCTCCGCCCCGTTTCTGCATCTTTCCTCCATCTACTCTCAGCGTCTTCCCTTTGAAGATCTGTTAGGAGCATGTCAGTCATCTCTCTTCCTCAGTGGGAGCTGTTCCACCTGGCTGCATCTAGTCGGCCATCTTGGCTGATCCTGATTTGAAGGATTTTTCTGATGGAGTTGAATGATCACCCGTCTCAGCAGCTCACTCTTCACTTTCAACCCAGGGCCAACCTGATCCATAGTCCCATGGCAGAGGCATCAGAGACTCCTTCCAAGTCTCCTGGACCAACACTAACTCATGGAACTGGTCTCTGATCCTCCAAAACCGTTTAGGTTCATGACATTGGCAATTTATGAGTTGGCAATTAGGGAGTATGGGAACTCTGAGACACTAGTCCAAGGGAAAAGATGACCATAAAAAGCTGTAAGGCAGAAAGGTCATTGGTTACCTTGTTTTGTTTTCCAAGGCCAGATGTGAAGAGAATGTGGACCTGTTCAGAGAGGTTATCTACACACTCCTGGGACTCATGATGAACCTGTGTCTTCAGGCTCCCTTTGTCTCTGAGGTATGGCGTTCTTGTCTCCCTGTCTGGAAGCCTGGGACAACCTGTACACATTCTGTGGCATAAAACCATTCTCGTGTTCACGAAGAGACAGAAGCATGTACACTCACACGCTGGCCGTGGAATGGGAAAAGGCTGGAGGGATGCACTCTCCCTTTGCTCTGCTGAGGGGTGGATGCATCACTCAGTCATGTATTCACTCAGAAAACAGACTGGGTATCCAAAGTGTGCTGAGCAGAGTATGAGGTGCTGTGTTTACAAAGTCAAGTGAAAGGTGGTTCCTGCTATCAGGGTAATACCCTGGAGTTAGGGGAGACAGACATGGGGAGGAATAAGAGCAGTAAAAGATGGTGTTGTGAGGGAACCTGGGCACAGTGCCGTGGTGCTAAAAAGGAGAGGGTGCTCAGAAGAAGCTCCGCTGAGAATTCAGATTGTCAGAAAATTAAAATCTCCTGCTGGCCTCTCCCCATTGTTGTAGGTTTGGGCTGTGGAGGTGAGCAGAAGGTGCCTGTCTTTACTAAACAGCCAGGATGGAGGAATCCTGACAGTAAGTTTCTCCCAGGGAAATCCAGAAGCAACTTTCACTGTTCTTGTTTTGTTTTGTTTTGTTTTGTTACCAGTGTAATCTTTTTCAAGTTGCCACCTTTGAGAATCTGCTGAGTCTCTGAGATACGGTATGGATATACTATTCGAATAATGCACACAAGCACATAAACACCAAGTTTTGTCTGCAGTTTCAGGAATTTGGTGACCTCCTTGCCATATCCGTCATCTGTGGATCCCCTAGAGTCCAGGAACCCAACTTAAGAATCCCCCTTCCATTTGGTCTGAAATTTGACCAGCTTAGAGGATATAATCGATCTGATTTGTCCTATTTCAAAATATCCTGTGCAAATTGGACAGATCAAGTGTCCAACTTATTTAGAATCCCTTTTTTCCATAGGAAAAAATAAAAAGCCAGGCCCGTATTTTAAGCCAGTGATCCTAGAGGTTGTTTGTGCATAATAGTTTTAGCCTCTTTTTAAAATATATGCTGAAATGGCTTTCTCAATTCTGTGTCTGACATTTGAATAAGAAAACTGAGAAAGCCCTATATGTCAGCACAGTGCATCAGGAAAAGAATTTAGTATGATTCAAGAGGCTGTTTGCCATCACCCTAGAAAGTGTTCTTCACTCACGTTAAGTGATCACCCCTGTTTTTCTCCCTGTCAGGGCAGGGCCCTAATGCCTAGAGAAGCAATCAGGGCCACATCTAGGGTGGATCTGGGAAACCAGCCTTTCAAGGGTTGCAGACTGAGGACTGGCTCCACAGTTTAAAAAAGGTTCTGAGTAGATCCAACATACCCTGTTTGGGGGTAGCACTCTCTAAACGTCCCCAAAGTCAATTCAGACAGGATAGGGTGAAGGTTTTGTGCGTGTGCATTTTCATGGATGGGGCATCATAGCTTTCATCAGATCCTCAAAAGAGGTCCCTGACCCCCAAAGTGGTAAGCACCACCGTTCTCAGATAGTCCAGACCTAAAGATAGGCCTACACTAATCCCTGAGTGTAGGGATTTAGGAGCTCTTGGGCCAGATTTCTCCAGCATTCTGTGTGTGCCACATTGGGTGCTTCCCAGCTTGCTGGGCAGCAGCTTCACCATGGGCATCTGGTCCTAGTCTAGCACAGTCTCCACTGTCCTGGGCCTGAAAGGGGATCTGTGGTGTCAACTGTAGCAAAATTCTAGGATCTTTAGGAAGCAGATTAGGGAAGCAAGATTGATAATACACAAGTTTATCTTTTCTCCCTCTGGAGTCCTCATTAAAATGAGATTAAAGCCATTGCGGTGAACAAAAAAAGTAGAGACCTACATTGACGGTGAACAGGCAATGGTTATCAATAGGTAAGTAATTTTAACAAGTTTCCTGAAGATGGAGAGCAGCTGCTAGGGTGGTAATTAATGAGGCAGGGCTGAGGACACCTTCGTATAGAGTACAGACGGAGGAACACATAGCTGGTCAGTAGCAGATTTGCCTTATAATGAAAGGATCAAGATTTCAGAACTCCTGATACAACAGAGAGCAGAGGTACAGGCAGTGGAGCTGCGTTTGCTGGCAGGCATCTATCCTCCAGGCATAAAATCAGAACACTTTCATCTTTAAAGAACTGAAACTGGAGAAAACATTTTTCTTTCTGGTATATGAGAGTGCCACCTCTCTACCTTTCCATACTTCCCATAAACATAGCATACCCAAACATATTTTATTGCTTTTTTCGTACATGTGCTTGGGCAGGTAAGAGTCAACCAGACATTGCAGGAAAGCCACACACATAAATAGGAAAACCAAGATAAACATAAAAATTGATCCAAAAGAAATAGAGATCATACAGGAAACAGAGGAAAAAAATAGTAACTATCATTTGTATCCTGAGAAAGATTAAAGATAGTTATATCCATAAAAGAGTAACAGCTTGCCATTTATTTAAAAAAAAAAAAAGAGAGAAAGAGCTGGGAAATAAAGTAAATGAACTATCCCAGAAACTAGAACAAAAGACAGAGGAAAAGATAAAGATAAATGACACAGAAGACCAATCCAGGAAATCAAACATCCCCTAATAAAGGGCCTGTTGATATCAGAGCTCTGGGAGGAATCACAAGGGAGAACTTCCTTTCTCAGAGTTGAACTGGTTGATCCTGTGTGAAGCTGAAATAATGTGGGCCTCTGGGTGGCAAGGGGTTATGGCTGCAGCTCCGCGACAGTTTTATTAAAAAGAACAGTGCTTGCTATTATTTGGCCATCCTATTTTTTATATTTTGCTTCCAATGTTAATGATTGATTTTGCCTCACCAAACTTCCTGTTAACTTTTAAAGGTTGTCAGCATTTCTGAAAAGGACATTTAATTATCCTCTTTCTGCTGTATTCAGAGAGCTGCTGGTGTTCTGAGCCGGACCCTTTCTTCCTCTCTGAAAATTGTTGAGGAGGCCTTGCAAGCAGGAGTGGTAAAGAAAATGATGAAATTCCTGAAGGTAAGATCACTTTATTGGTTACAACCCTGAAATGTACAGAAGTCTCCTATTTTATTCGGGGAACAGAATTAAGGCGGGTTTTGTTTGGTTAATGTGCTGCCATTTCTTCCTTGCTAGATTTTAAACTTCTTGGATAGGGGTTTGCTTCTGCCTGTCTATCCAGACCATACTCTGAACATCAATAACAGATCGTTCAATAAATAAGAAAATTGTTCATTAGATACATCTGTAACACTTTGGGAGGCTGAGGCAGGCGGATCATGAGGTCAGGAGATCAAGACCATCCTGGCTAACATGGTGAAACCCCGTCTCTACTAAAAATACAAAAAAATTAGCCAGGCGTGGTGGGAGGAACCTGTGGTCCCAACTACTTGGGAGGCTGAGGCAGGAGAATGGCATGAACCCGGGAGGCAGAGCTTGCAGTGAGCTGGGATCGTGCCACTGCACTCTGGGCGACAGAGCAAGACTCCATCTCAAAAAAAAAAAAAAAAAGACTGCTTACCCCTCAAGCCTGACTTTAAATATATATATGGCCTCTGTTCTTGATAAACATGATCTGAGTGGGTTTCAGGTACATTGTTTTGCTCAGGTTTTGCTACTCATCTATGAGACATGTAGCCTGCAGAATTACCATGTGACCAAAGGATATTGGGATTTCCCTGTGAAATGAGTGCGGTGAATCTAAGCAAGCCGGTAGAGCAGCTATCTGGATTCACCTGCAAGGGTGAAGGAGATTATTATATTAGGTTGCCATCTCAGAATCCCACCTATGATGTGTGTGCCCATGAGGTCCACACCCCCATGTTGGTGTGGTGACACATGGCTTTTATTCATAAAGCCTCAGGCTGAGTGGGGCAGGGAAGCATGCTCTGTGGGCTACTGCTGGGGCAGGGGTAACACCGAGGGGGCAGCACAGGGGGTCTTAAGTTTAGGCTGCCACTTGAACAATGACCGTCATTCATTATGACTTTTGCAAACCCACCAAAAGCTCCTGATGGCATGCATACCTATGCATCATGCATGCATACATGCACACATGCCTTTTAAAGACCCCACGTGGGAGATTGCAAGGGCGGTGTTTGACAGTTGTCGCCTCTTAAAATGATCTAGGTTCCTGAGGTTCCTCATGCAGGACTGTCAGCCTAACAGCCTTGGCAAGTCAGTCCTCATTCTCAAATGGGAAAATGATATGGGAGGGCCTTTTCCTCCCTTTTTGGTAGGTCTGTCATTCATCAGCATCATTCTCTTCTCAGCCACTTGCTCATAAAGCCTTCTGGAGGCAATTACTCAGGTGTACATGACAGGCGTACATTCCTGTCAGGGGTGTGGGCTGGGTTAGAGAGGATGCGGGTGACACTCTGTTCCAGCAGGAACCATGCCTGCTCACCGGGAAGCATATGCCGTTCTCCATAGAATTCTCTTTTCAGAGTTTAGGAAGCCACTGGCACTATAATAACTGCTCGCTGTGGTTTGTGGCCAGGAGCAATCATAGCACTGATTATATTTTTCTGATTTCATTCTGAAATCTAGACAGGAGGCGAGACTGCATCACGTTATGCTGTAAAGATACTAGCTATCTGCACGAATAGTTACCACGAAGCTCGGGAAGAAGTAATAAGACTGGATAAAAGTAAGTGATGATTTCCTTAAGGGAGCCCTCATCCCAGAGGTTCATCCACCCTTGAAGCTGCAAAGGGAACTGTGGTCGAGGAGGAACGTAGCAGCAGTGCTGTTAACCTCTCCCAGGCTTCAGCAATGTTTATGGAAGATGTTTCACGTCAGATCTGAAAGCATTTAATTAGCCTTTTGGTTGCACACAGGTAGGATACCCAGACTGGAGACCCAGCTGACAGACAGCTCAAAGATAACAGGGGCAAAGCTAGGAAACTCCCTCCTCTCAGCAAGTTCAGTTCTCTGCCTTCACAGAAGGAGGGGGGAAAACACCTTCAACATTTAGTGAACAAGGGAAATACCAGAGTCTGAGCCCAGCTTTAGTCCAGTAACTTAAACCGGCTGTAGTTATTCACAGCAGGCTTCCCAGGAGAGGCAGCCTGCTAATGTTGTTCTTACCAACTCCCTGGAGTGCGCAGAAGGTGAACTAAAGGAGGCTCCACCGTGGAATCTGGAGCCTTTCTCCTGGATCCTGTTTCATACCCTGCAGGTTTGGTTGCCAGCACGTTGCCTCCCACCTGGGGGCTGTCAGATGGGACCGCTCACCCTGGTGCAGTGAGAGGTTAAGAACAGGGGCTTTCAGGAGGACAGACCTATTTGACACATAGCGTTCATTCATCTAACAACTGTGTTGTGCTGGACACTGTCCTGGGAAGCCGAGATACTTCAGAGATTCAGCAAGGAGTTGAGGAGGTTCATATGCATTCAGTGAATGTTTGCTGATGAGTGAGTGAACAAGTTCTGCTGCAGAGTTATTGGGGAAGCTCGTTGTCCATGGACACCTCCCTGTGCCCCTCATGTCCTGTTGCCAGCCTCCTATTTGGGGATTAAAAGGAGCTGTTGCTTGTTCTCTTCCTTCCCTGCAGAGTTGAGCATGATGATGAAGCTGCTCAGCTCGGAGGATGAGGTTCTGGTGGGCAACGCTGCCCTCTGCCTTGGTAACTGCATGGAGGTGCCCAACGTTGCGTCTTCCCTGCTAAAGACAGACCTCCTGCAGGTCCTGTTAAGGCTCGCAGGCAGTGACACACAGAAGACGGCCGTGCAGGTGAACGCAGGCATTGCTCTGGGGAAGCTGTGCACAGCTGAGCCCAGGTATGCTGTGGACACGGAGCCAGGCTGACCCAGCGTCGGTCCCATTGCAGAAAGCAGCTGAGCTGAGGCGCTGACTTTTGGCTGGGACTGTGTGCCTCACAGGATGCTGTGGGAAGCCCTCATGCTTTCTGTGCAGACCTAGGTTAAGCCCAATAGCTGCTTCTCTGAAGAAAGCCTTTCTAGAGGAAACGGGAGCTCTTGGGCTCCGACCAGAGAGGGAATCAGCTTGTCTGATGGGGACTTGCTGCTCACACTTGCTGCCGTTGCCTTCTCTCCATTCCATTTTCTGCTGTTCTGCATCCCTCTCCCTGTCTCTTTATCCTCCTTCTCCCCCACCCCACTCCACCTCCCCTTCTCTTCCCTCTTTTCTCTCTTCTCTACTTTTCCAGAAACAGACCCCCACTTCATGTTCTTTGTCTCAGCCTAAACAAATGGAGGAATGGCCAGCGAGGGTCACATGTTCACGCAGGAGGAAACAGTGGAGAAGCAGAGACGCAGAACAGCACGTCGAGGCCCCCAGTGAGCGAGGGCAAGAGATGTGGGCTGTAACTGTGCCCATGGCTTCTCTGTTAAGCTCAGACCTCCACTCTGCTCTGCTCCTGTTCTGATGTGCAGATGCACCTCGTTGCACGTGCTTCTGGGGGGTGTCCACCTGTGGCTGAGCGAAGGAGCCCTGGCACAGGGCAGGGGTAACCCCAGGAACTGAGTGAGAGAGGCTCCTTCCCTTACATCCACATGCCTTTAATTCCTCCTCTGTAGATTGAGGGGGTTGGCCTCGATAATATCTAAGGTCCTTTCAAGTTCTGTCTGGTTGTTCAAATGGAAGGAATAGTTAAAATCTTTCTTCTATAGAAAGCAAGCACATTAGCTAGGATGACTTCAAAGTGGCAACCTATGGGGGAGTTCTCGAGAGCAAGGTCCCGTCTGATCAGCCTGACACACCTGCGACCTGCAGCAAGTGTTTTCAGTGCTTTGTGGGCCTCCCTGAGGGTCTGTCTTACCCCTGTGATCTTTAGGGTACCCCAGTGCCACAGCCACTTCCTGTTTCCACCCAGCGATAGGACTGACGTTCTCAGCCAGCTTCCATCTGAGAGGGTGTTGGCTCTGGGCTCCAGAAGCCTGAACCGTGGCACTTATGTCCTGGGTTGTTTGTTTTGATTGTGACAGGTTTGCTGCTCAACTGAGAAAGCTTCATGGCCTAGAAATTCTCAACTCTACAATGAAATACATCAGTGATTCTTGAGAGATACGGTGTCTGTGTGCATTTAGGGAACACACGAATGCACACTACGGGTTGCTCCTATGCTAATAAAGACCTTTGATATATCCACTTCAGAATCAAATATTCATTGTCAGAGTGTTTGCATGTTGGGTTTTCATGGATAACAAGAGAGTGGGCCTTAGGCTGGCTGCTATGGTGGACTCTGTGTACTGGCTTACTCAACTTCCATTGTACCCTCCTTTGAATGTTCCTTCCTGTTCTGTAGAAGATAGAAACCATCTCACAAAAAGCCGCATTGCCCAGACTCCCGTGTAGCAACAATTCTAGATGGGAACTTGTGGCCAATCTAATGCCACTTGCTACCCCTTTTGCTATTTTCTGCTGGCAATATGCTGGAAACATCAGATTTGTTGGTAGCAGGATTTCAGCATCCATTTTCCAGCTGTGGAGTGCTGAGAGAGAGTTGCATTGGCGTCATTGGTGGCCTGCAGCAGACTCCTGGCCTGCAGCCACTGCGTGTGCTCTTAAATTCAGTGGGGTGAGTGGTAGGTGGTGTCTCCCCTGTTAGGAAAGCTCTGCGTGAATCCTTCTGGCAATCATTCCTGGGGGTCCCTCCTGGCACCCTCCTCCAGCCCATGTGGTGGTGCTATAGGCACCCTGTTCCATGGGTTAGATCGTTCTCTGCTTAAGGTGCCAAAGCACAGGCTTCTCTTTCTGCAGTGAGCCCTGACTGATGCGAATGTGTCCATTTCCCTAACCCACCTTGTACTCTCACCCCAACCCCAGAGGCAACGCTCCCTTCCGGTTGCCTCCGGGTCGCTGTAAACCAGGGTCACCTGTGGACTGCAAGTCCCTAAGTGAGAAGTCCAATAAGTGGCACTACTCTCTGGCTCTTCCTTACAATCACATAATCATTTTAGAATAGGAGGCAGGTACAGTGAATGTCAGGAGTCCCAGACCAAAGTTCCAAAGACTTTTGGTCCTGCCCTGCTACCTGCCAGCCGTGTGACTTTGGGCAAGTTGCTTAACCTCTCTGAGCTGTGGCTACTGCTTCTGGAAACACTAATACCTGCCCAACCTACCTCCTCCATTGTTGTAAAGGTTAAATGAAGTTTTGGAGGTGAAGGCACTTTGGGAATTATAAAGCGCTACGCAAATATAAGAGATTACCAAACTCTATCTTGAGATTGAAGGTATCAACTATGACGTCAGTTGGGTTAAGTTTGAAGGGTCTGGGAAAGGGAGAAGCTCATGTCCTTTAAGGAATCAAAGTTGGCCATTCTCTGAAACATGTAGAAAAGGAAATCTTCCTCCAGGGAGATTTTATTCAACACACCTAAAGAAAGTGTTCTTCACAGGTAAGACAGCTGTTGGCTTAAATTAAGAACTTTGTTTCTGAAACCAATATAAATAATTGGCATTTGGTGGCAGGGGGGCAGGCAGTGGAAGAGAATCAATGACCTGAGCCCCTCACTCAGATTGATGTACTGCATATGGCTGGAGGGAGCTCACTGGGGCACTCTGTGGTGACGCCCTGGGTGGCAAGCAAGTGACAGGCCACTGTAGAGAAGCCACGACCTGCCCATCAGTCCTATCATGCAAACAAACACCCTTCAGGAGGCTACTGAATTGCAAAGGGAGAACAGCTTGATGCTAATCAGAGCACAAAGAAGAAAATTAGAGGGTGCAGAAGTTGCTGTTTTCACAGAGAATTCCGTGGAGCTTTGAAAACTGAAAGGCTGTTTGTGTTCATAACCACCAGGCCTGTCTCCTTTGAAGTTCAGGCCCCTCCTTCCCCTGCTCTGGCTGCACTCCTTGGCTCTTGAAAATGGCTATTATAGGTGTGTTCTCTTCCCCAAAGAGTGGGGAATGTCAAATTATGTTATTATGATTATTGCTCCAGAGTGCCTGCCAAGAGCAGCCGTCTCCAATTTGGAGGAGAGTCTACTGCACCTGAAGCTGTCTCTCGTCACAGGTGGGAAGAGATGTTTCACGTGCTAGTGTTCTCCCTCCCCCGTGTGGATCCACCCCCGCCACTGCCCCAACCTTGTTACCCCTAACACATGCTGCCATGCACACCTTCCAGGCAGCATGGAAAATACCAGCGCCATCTTTAAGAAGGCCTCATCTCTACTTGCCAGGAGCCCCGATACCACCCTTGGAGACACAGCTTGTTCCGGATAATCAGAGTCTTCTGGTTCAACAAGCAGAGGAGCTGGGATTTTCCATCCTAAAGAGGATGTGGCTGGGATGGAACTCCATCACCATCCTGAAGCCACAGCAGAGGTGACAGGTAACAGACAGTCCAGAGCTGCTCACTGTCTTCATAGATGACGTGAGGATGGCGGTTCCAGTGCACCGCAACGTGGGACTGAGGTTCAGAGTTGAGGGGAAACAATAGGAAGGGGCTGCTATTGTAAGCACTTTCTTGAGGATTTGTTCAAATAAGAGTTTCTTGGCTTGGAGAACTGAGGGAAAGAGTACAACTAAGAAGTATCAGGTTGGTGCAAAACTAATTGTAGTTTTTGCCATTAAAAGCAATGACAAAAACCGCAGTTTCTTTTGCGCTAACCTAATATTCTGAGGACAGAAGACATTTAATCCCACATGGCTTTTTTTTTTTTTTAAGTAAGAGGTCTCATTTTCTAAATAACTTGAAAATAGAGGCTCTCCAAGGGTTCCATTAAAGGAGAGAATAATCAGAGGTGAAGAAAACCCATTTAGAACTGACTCCTTTTCCCATGGAATGAGCTTTTGGTCCTCACAGACTGGCATCCTGCAGACACGCAGAGAGAATAAATCCTGCCTGTGCATTGTTTGTTTGTTTGTTTGTTTGTTTGTTTGTTTTGAAACAGTCTCACTCTGTGGGCCAGGCTGGAGTGCAGTGGTGGGATCTCGGCTGACTATAACCTCTGCCTCCCAGGTTCAAGCGATTCTTCTGTCTCAGCTTCCTGTAGCTGGGATTACAGGCATGTGCCTGTATCCCAAATTTTCATATTTTTAGTAGATACGGGGTTTCACCATGTTGGCCAGGCTGGTCTCGAACTCCTGACCTCAAGCGATCCACCTGCCTCAGCCTCCCAAAGTGCTGGGTTTATAGGAGTGAGCCACCACGCCCAGCTCCCCCGTGCATTGTGCCTTTGCTCTGCACTAGGCACCCTATCAAAACTTGAAGATCCTGCCCCAACATAAGCCTCATAACGACTGTGAGGCAGGTATTATCTCCACTCTACAGGTAAATAAACTAAGATATAAAGAGAATAGTACTTTCCCACCCAGGATCACATAGCCAGTAAGCAGGGGAGTCAGAATTTGACCCCAAGCTGTGTTCTTAACTCTTCCTGCATGTAAAGCGTTCCTCTCCGTACTAAGTGTGACCTGCAGAAAAGTCA
Source organism: Mandrillus leucophaeus (assembly GCF_000951045.1). Classification (NCBI taxonomy): domain Eukaryota; kingdom Metazoa; phylum Chordata; class Mammalia; order Primates; family Cercopithecidae; genus Mandrillus; species Mandrillus leucophaeus. Next base: position 3,058,358 of record NW_012101721.1, read on the forward strand.
CCACATTTCTCTGAGCCTCAGTTTCCTCTCTATAAAATGGAACATCAACACCTACCTCTTCTGTGGTTTCGATATAATATACATGAAGTACCTAGCATAGGTGACTGACAGATAGAAAGTGTTTACTTAATGGCGACTCTTTTTGAGACTGGAAATGACCATGAACCCATTATCTGCCCCCTCCCACCCTCATGGATCTCCTCATCTTCCTTGGTCCTCCGTCTCACTGAAGGCAAGCATGTATTTGGCTCTGTTTACCCCAAGAGTCAGCTGCCAGCCAGCAGCCTGCCTTCTTACATGATCCCATGGCAGCAGGGCCTGAGAGCACTGGTCTTGGGTGGGATGGGGTTATGAGCACACTCAGGGCTCAGGGATAGGGTAGCAGCGCTCCTTGTCAGGGCCTGGGGCCGGGGTTGCATGGGCATCAACAGGACCCAGTGTGAAGTGGAAGGTGCTAGGATCAATACTCTGAAGTCCTCTTTGCAAACAGATACTACTCTGTTACTTGCAGTTTGTCCTCAGTTTATAATCAGGAAAACCTGTTGATTGCAACGACTATAGCTCCAATCCTATATTCATCAGGATGTCATTAGCTCTTTTCTCCTAAAGCCCCAGAGCTGCGTGCCCCTACCCTCCCTGATGCCCTAGAAAGAGGAGTGCTAGCCCAGCGGGACATCCAGTTGCCCACCACCTCCTCCAGCAGCTCCCGGCCCTGTGGGTGGCCACATGCCAGCCAAGCACTGGGCTTATGTGACCTGAAGCTGCTGGATGACTTCTTTCCTTTTAACAAGACTTCTAATTTGATCTCTATTTCAAAAAGGCAAAATGATGAATGAGTTCTCCCTGGAGACATTCCGCCCTGTGATCTGATTTTGCCCAGGGGCTGGATCAGGCTTTCCTGGCTGCTCTGAGGCTCAGCCCTGGCTTAGGTGGGAGGGAGCCTTAGGGTGCTGGCAAAGCAGGGAACAGTGGGCTGCCAATCACCTCTGCCAGCCACCCCAGCCTCAGATCCCCCCAGTTCTGGAGCAGGGCTCCTGTCACCAGGGAGGCTGGAAGGAGCTGCTTTAAATGAGGGTGGCTGCCTGCCAGATGTGCCAATTCAGCTCAGCCTGAGCATCACTCCATTATCACAGCTGTCCCCAACTTTACATTTGGGCTTCTTCAGTAGCTCTGGATGCTCATTTAGATCCCTCAACTCCCCTCGGCCGACAAGCACACACATACACAGCCCCACACACACAAGGAGTTCATCTCGCTGCTGCTGAGAGATGAATTTGCACATTAAAATAGATGAGTTAGTGTGCAAGGTGATTTAGACTAGATCAAAGGCACAGCAAGATAGTGAGAATTATTGGAACAAGAGGCTGAAGAAAAGGCTCCTAGAATGTCCAAGCTGAAAATTATTCAGGGATCCTCTAATCCTTTGCAGTCATCCCTTTGTATCCACCAGGGATTGATACCACAGATACCAAAACCCTGGGATGCTCAGGTCCCTTATATGAAATGCATCGTATTTGCATATAACCTACGTACATCCTCTCATACACTTTAAATCATCTCTAGATTGCTTATAATACCTAATACAATGTGAATGCTATGTAAATAGTGGATATACTGTATTTCTTAAAATTTGTATTTTTGTTTTATTGTTGGAGTGTTATTTTTAGTTTTTTTCCCCAAATATTTTCGCCCTGCAGTTGGTTGAATCTGCAAATTTGGAACCTGAGGGTAAAGAGGGCCGACTGTATCTACTTTGTTGGAGTTCATCTGATTCATTGTCCAAATACAATTAATTGCTCCAAAATAGCTAGTCCATGTCCCCTTATTTTATAAATAAGGAATCTGAGACTCAGAAAGGCCAGGTGAAGTATCTTCAGTGTCCTTACCTTTGTTCAAGAATCCTCTGAACTAACGGTCCAGAGTGAGGCAGGGACTCCAGTGAGACCCAGGGAGGCAGGAAGCTCAGTGGTGGGAGTGCAGGCTCAAAGCTCTCCTCCACCTCACTTTAAATTCCATAACCTCGCTTTAAGTTTCATAACCTTAGTGAGTGGCTTAGCCCCTCACTAAGATTGCCTTGTCCGTAAAAGGCAATAGGGGAGATATGATATCCACTTCTTGGGTTTGTTGTGGAGATTAAATGAGATGATTTCTATAAAGCTCTCATCACCATGCTTGGCACATGGAAGCCCTGAGGAGATGGGCACTCCTGTTGTGGTCGTGTTAGTTGAGCATACCTCCGCAGATGCCCCCGCCCAGCCATCCCTATATGCTCTTTTGTGGAGTTCTTAAACGTGAGGATTTTTATCAGGGTTGGAAGGGTTTCTATGTGACTCTACCCTAAAGGTGGGGGATAGAGCAGTAGGCCTCCAAATGGCAGGCTGGGCTGGCAAGGAGGGCCGAGAGAATCTAGGTGGAACACACGGCAGGCACAGGGAGAGCATGAAGGATTGAAATGTACGTTCAGTGGTATTAGGCGTTGCTGAATTCTGTGCTGTATCAACATCAGGGGAAAATAAGAAAAAGACGCTGGATTCGGTTAACTTGACTTATTGCCATAGCCTCCTTGCTGATCTCCCCATCTCACTCTGCCTTCTAAGCCATCGTGCACACTGCAGCCGGGAGAATCCTCTGAAACATCACTTTCATTATGCTGTACCCCTTCCCAGGCACCTTCTCACAATTGTCTACAAGATAAAGGGCAAACTCATTTGCTTGGTGTATCTGCACACGTGCATGCGTGTCTGCAGGGGGAGTAAGACCACAGAGCTTTTTAAATTCTCTGAAGTTTTACTGATAAAGCGCTCACATTATTGTACTTTAACTCTTGTAGGCTATAGATGCATTCTGTACACTGCATATGAGTAAGAGCTATGATTCATAAGTTGTAGGTATAATTTAAAGTAAGCATATCTTTTATTATCCCTCAAATTATTTTTCTTTATAAATAATAGTGACAAAATTCTACACGGCCTTTGCACATAAACCATCCAACGTAATCTCAACAAGCCTTAAAGTAGGCTTGCTTTTAGGGTCATGTTCTTGTTCCCAGTTAGGCCAGCCAATGTTGGGCATCAACCCTGGATGTCATTGCTCACTGTGGTGTTCCAGCATCTCAGGGAAGCCTGAGCAATGTTTGTTGAAGGGCAGCTTCCCACCATACCATCTCTCCTCTTAGGCCAGCTTCCCAATGGGTGTCTGCAGGCATTGCACTCACTCCTCTCTCCTCTGTTTCAAAGACCTTCTCCTTTCCTCTCTTTAAATCTTACACATCCACAAAGCCCCAACATAATAAAAATTATAGGTATCGCCTGTTAAATACTTGACTGGTTCCAGATCTGTCTAATGAAATGGGCACTATCATTATTCTCCCTTTACAGATGAGGAAACTGAGGCGCAAAGCAGTTAAGCAACTGGTCCAAGATCTAGACCAGGTACTCAATCACTCCACTCCACATGCAACTGTACCCAACCCATGCGATTCATCCTTTCCCTGAATGCTTGTGTTGTGCTGCCTTTTAAATTCGTAACATAATGACTTCATTGTTATGAAATTCTTTTCGGTGTCTTTATTTTTTCTCTCCCACTAGAATTTAAATTCATTAAGGATTTGGAAGATTTCTTCTCCTATGAGAAGTCTTATGGACAAGAAAAAAAGAATTAGGCATAGACAGAAGGGGTGTGATCACCCTACTCTGAGCATGTGTCATTCTGGAGGACAGGACCTTGAATTTGGGCTTGGCTCTGTCTTCAAGAGTATGTGGGTGAGTCACCAGTAGTGAGTGTGGCTTCCCGTTCTGTCATGGCATTATCTCCAAACTCATGGCCAGACACCACTGGCTCTCCCATTCCTCAGGGAAGTATGTGGGTGCCACCACAATTCTCCCTATCCACATGGGCAAATGTAGGCCCAAAGACCATCCTTCAAAGGTCTCAGAGAATCCTGGTGTTTTAGGCCAAGCCTCAGCCCTGCAGTGTGTCTCTTGTCCATGATAATAATAGCCTCACACGGGGAAGTGCTTTTATCTTCTTCAAAGGCCTTTCATGTCAGATTTCATTTCATCTGCACAACATCCCTGTGAGGTAGGTATTATTATTTCCCATTTGAAGCTAAGGGAAGACAGGCCCGGAGATCCAATATCTTGTCCAGAATTTCCTAAGGCTGAGCCAACGCCAAAATCCAGCCTTTACCTTGAACCTCACTGCCCGCTACCTGGCCCTGTCTCTCCTTTCATTAATTTTCTGGTCCAAACTGCAACACAGTCAACCAGCTGGTTCTTTTCACCTGCACCCTGAGCACGAAGGGGAAAATGAAACTCTAACGCCTTTAAGGTTTTATCAGAAAGCCTCATTAATCCACCCGCAGTCTGTTAGATAACAGCTTAAATCTCTCCACTGCAAAGGATTACCTTCCCATCTGATCAGGCACAACACATTAGAGGAGGCGTGGGGTGGGCATGAGCGTGTGGAGGCCACGACGCTTTCTCTGCAAAACTGGAGATATTCAAATTTCCAGATCTGCTGTCCTCCCCCAGATGGGCTAGGAGCCCAGCATCTGCCTGTACGTCAAGCAGCTCCTCCGTGAGGTTACTTGAATGACAGCATGTTCCTGAAAAGCTCCTCACTCATTCATTCATTCAATATATATTTGTCAGGTACCTACTATGTGCCAAGTATTGTGCTAGATAGTACAAAATGACATTGGGAAAAATGAGTCCTATTTTCTCATCCACATCTATTATTATTCTAGCAGGGCATTATCAAGGTGAAAATAACTCAGACACATACAAAAACTCCCCTTGGTGCTGTCAGGGCCTTGGAACCTGAACTATGCACCCCATGGCAGGTATCACAGAAATAGCCACTGAGAATTGAGGGAAGGGTCTGGCTGGCCTGGAAGAATCTCCAAGTCCTAACCCTTGGATTACAGGAGTTATCACTCCAATGTTCAGAGGTTCAAAGTTCAGACTTCTGTCCATCTGCTCTCGGTCATTTATAAATGAAGGGATCTGGGCTGATTAAAGCAAATTCACTCCTGTGCGATCTTTCTTTCCACTAGACCCAGCTGCCACTTGCTCTCCAGGGGCAGGTTGGAAGTACATCAGGAGAAATTCGGTCTGCCCTATTTACCCCATCAGGAGGCAGAGTGAACCCTCTGAGCACCAGTAAACAACCTCTGACAACTAGGGATAGATGGACCTGGCCTTATCTTCCCCTTAGATGTTCTCTGTGGCCACCCTTCTCCACGAAACCACAATCCATTCGGGATCCCTAGTTCTGGCTGAACCACACCTCTGAGGCTCTGGATCACTAAAAGAGTAACAAAGAAATACGTGCTTTTTGTTTGTTTATTCATTAAAACTAGTGAAATCATACAAAATTCAGGTCAGGAATTAAAGTAGGAGTGCTGTTTTTGAAATGAGGACATTCCAAATAGTGGAGCTGTTTGCTGCTGTAACCAAAGTCACTGAAAAGAGAAAATCACAAGTGGAGGGCTAGAAAAGATGGCCCCCAGCAGGTTTTTTCTGAGGGCACTCGGAAGCAGTGTGAACTAACAGTGGGGCTGCCAGCTTTGGCCTTGCCAGGGCTGTGACCTCAGACAATCAGCTTACTTCTTTGGGTCTGGGCCTTTGACTTTTTCTTTCCTTGTAGATAAGACAATGGGTATTTGCTTGCCCATTGCCCACTCTCCCGATTTTTCTTGAGGAACCACCCCACCCCGGGCTTAGACCACATGATTTAGGTGGACCGGATGCTAGCTAGCCCTGCTTCCAGGGGTGCACATGGATTAGGGCTCAGCCAGTCACACCATTGCACATCCCTCTCATTACACTGATTGGGTCAGAGATGGTCATGTGACCAGAAGAGTGCCAATCAGAAGTCAGCTCAGAGTTTTGCTGGAGTAAAGGAGAAAGGAACTTTCTCACTGAGTCTGCTCAGAAGATAGGATGGGCATTTGGAGCTGCAGTGATGATTTACCATCCTCAAGAGGCTCTTCACTGAGAATGGAGTACACACAAGAGGAAGGCAGGACCAAGAGATGCAGTTGAGGAGAGCCCTGACATCACTGCTGGGGCCCTCAGATCCCACTATGCCTGGGCTGTCACTGGGCTTTTTAGTTATGTGAGATAGTAAATTCCCTCCTTGCTTAAGCTCCTTTGAGTTGTCACCATTACCAAAAGATCCCTTATCAATACCCCTTCTACATGATTCCCCTTGTCCCTTTTATCTTGCCTAAGTTCTATTCACCCTTTGTGAAAGTTGCAGATACCAGGACAAAATCACTTTTGTCAGACCCAAATTGGAGGTGGGAAAGCAGGAAGAAGAAGGACCCACGCTTGCTTGAGATAAGACTGTTTCAAGGACTTTCTAAAATAAGCCCCTAAGAAATTCCTTCACGTCCTTCACACGTCTCATACTTTTCATGATCTATGTTTTATACATAGGCACATATTTCTAGGACCAGGTTTGTCACTAGACATTCGTTAGGACTACAGCAATTCAGAAAAGATACTCTCAAAAGAGCACTTGCCTAGTAACAGCATCTCCACCAATGAACTGACGCCAACTCTGGCTTTAAGCCTCCAGAGCCAATGAACTCTGTTTCCAAGCAGCTTATGTGAACTTATCCTTTTGCCAATAAAAGCTTCCCCTCACCCTCCCCTCTTCGGGTGCATCTGTTGCTTGCTATAGCTGTGCATCCTGGATTATAATCCTTTTGCTTACTCCCAAATAGACTAATTAAATTAGGAGATATATTTCTCTGATGTCTTTTTTTTTAGGCTGACACCTTAAGGTATCAGTTAAAATGTTAAGTGCTCCTGCCCTATTTTCCCCATCTCCTTTCTTTCTCCAACATAATACCTTAATAGATACATATTTTCCTGACATACTGTTTAACTCGCTTCTCATGATATATAATTTATTGTTTGCATTCTGCTCCCTTTTCCCACTAGAATATCAACTTCATAATTTTTGTTGGTTCTGATCCCTGATGTGTCCAAATACCTAGAAAAGTGCTGATACATAATAGGTGCTCAATAAATATTTGTTGCTTGAATGATGAAATTTAGCAAGAGAAGGCATTAGGGGACTTTCACTAGGGCCAGCCTGGGGTGAAGCCTGATTACTCTAACTTCAGACTCTCCACAGCTCCCCAGCCCCTACTGGTGATAATGGTTTAAGCTAAAATACTACAGTAAACACTAGCTTCTGTTTATTAGTTTCCACTATGTACCAGGCATTGGGATAAGTACTGGGCACACACAGAGGGATAGGACCTTCTCTTCTCTCAAGGAGGTCCCAGTCGAGAGAGAGCCAATGGACAACACACTAAAGGATCACATACCCTTGGACTTAGTGAATGTTTGTGATACAAAGCTAGGGCATCTGGCCCAGCATGAGGCACTGGGGTAGAAATCTTCCTGGAAGAGATGATGTCTGAGCTGTCCCTTTCCATTGGAAGAAGGACATGGCAAATATGAGTGTGGGTTGTGGGTAGGGAGAGAGGATGAAGAGAAATGAATGAAACTGAGACTACACCAAAGGCTGGAGCAGGAAAATGTGCTGTGATTCCCACCCTCACTTTTCTTATCTGAGCTGACCGAAGACATCTCCACAAGTTCCCTTATCCACTCTCTGCCACCAAAACACATTCTCATTCACCTTCCCAAGTAGATAAGGTCCTCTGCTCCTTTGAATTTCAAGGCAAAAATACTCTTAGCAGGCCTTCTTTGGTTACCTATTCTCACATCACTGGATGCCATCATCTGGAAATACCTGTAAGCTTGTGTCTAGACCAGTCTTTGTTTCTATGAAAAGCCAGCCCTTGCACCTGTGCCTAGCACCTGGTACCTGCCACCACTGTATACCTGGAAAGGGGCAATGCTTCAGCTCTCATCTTCAGTCACTCGCCTTCTCCACTCCCAATTGCTCCTGATTCGTGCTCCCAGGGGCCCTCCCGGGGCCAACTATGAGTTCCTTTCTCTTCTAGATCATCCTAATTCCCCCAGGAGAGAGAGGATAGCTCAGAGCTGGATGGAATCTGAAAGGCATTCTTTTCCCAGTCTGAAACTCCATCTGCTTGACACTCTATGTGCCAAGTTTCCATATTCAATGCAAATTTACCAGCACATACATAGTTTTCCTCTTACTGGTTAAAAAGGGTTTTGACAGTCCCAGGGACACATTGCTTTCTTTCCAACCAAAACTGGAGAGACAAAGAGGCATTTCCACTGCAACTAAGTAATCCTGAAGTTTCTCCATAAGCCAAATTTGACTGAGCTAATACTGACCTTTCCACAGGCACAGCTTCCAAAGATATCTTTTTGCTGCAGGCAAAGTCCTGATGAGCATATTAGTCAAAGCTCCACCTCTTCAGTACCAGCACACCCACCCTCTCTTTTCTCTTCCTTTCAGGTTGAAGGAGAATGGGGAGTGTCTCTAAATTTCCACAGCTGATTTTTCCCCCAGGAGGTCCTATTGTTCAGGCCTGACCTGGGGAGCACGTGACACCCCACCCCACCCCCAACAATGAATAAGCCTCAGTCTGAGAGTCCTATATTTGGTTTGATCAAGGCTATTCTGACCATATGTCAAGAGCAATGTACCTTGGCTGGAAGCAAGCCAGATTTAAGTCGTGGGCCATTGAATTGCCAACTGCATGACCCAAGGCTCCACTAAACCTGCAAAAATGGAAATAATAATAGTACCAAACTCAGAGGGTTGTCAAGAATATTAAATGAGATAATGCAAGTTAAGCACTTGGGATGGAGGGTCTGGCATGAAGCAAAGGCTGGCAAAATGACTGATTATTGCTTTAACCCCTGAAGCCTCACCATCAATTTGTTCTTTCATTCATCAGAAAAGCCCTTTGCTTGGAAAACCATACTTATAAAAATATGAAGCATCGTAAATGATCATAAGGAAACTGATCGGGGGAAGGTAGCAGTGATGGGAATCTCTGAGGATCTCTCCCAGGAGAATCTGCCTAGGGGTTTTAGTGGCCTGACCCTGGGGAGGCAGGTTGGAGAAAACTGTAAAGGAAAAGCTGGATCTGCTACAAAATGACTCAGCACCTACTCAGACTAGAGAGGTCTCTGAAAAGAGGCCAGAAATCAGCCTTCACCCCGGGAGATTCACCTTCCTTTTCATTCATTCACTCATTCATTCATTCATTCATTCATTCATTCATTCATTCATTCATTTATCAAATGTTAAATGAGCTCCCTCCTACATGGCCAAGTACTGACGACAGAGCAGAGAACAAGATTCCTGTCCAGCAGCCCATATTCTACTAGTCTATTTGAGTTTCTTTGACTTTTAAGAATTGTATTCTTCACAACCACCTATATCACATAGTGATAAAAACAAACAAAATATTTTCTTTTTTTTTCCAACTTGTATTTTAGATTCAGTGGGTGCATGTGCAGGTTTGTTGCATGGTTGTATTGTGTGATGCTGAGGTTTGGGGTATGAATGATCCTAACACCCAGGGAGCCAGCAAGCAAGCAGAGCACCCAGTAGGTAGTTTTTCAACCCTCACGCCCTCCCTTCTCCACCCCCAGTAGTTTGCAGTGTCTGTTATTCCCATTTTTCTGTCTATGTATTCCCAAGGTCTGGCTTCCACTTCTAGTGAGAACATGTGGTATTTTGTTTTCTGTTCTTGTTTTAATTCGCTTAAGATAATGGCCTCCAGCTGCATCTGTGTTGTTGCAAAGGACATGATTTTATTCTTTTTTATGGCTGCATAGTAGTCCATGGTATATATGTACCACATTTTCTTTATCTAGTCCACCATTGATGGGTTCCTAGGTTGATTCCATGTCTTTGCCATTGTGAACAGTGCTGTGATGAACATATGAATGCATGTGTCTTTTGGGTAGAAAGATTTATTTTATACCCAGTAATAGGATTGCTGGGTTGAACGGTAATTCTAAGTTTTTGGAGAAATATTCAGCTTGCTTTCACAGTGACTGAACTAATTTGCACAACCACAAACAGGGTATAGTGTATAAGTGTTCCCTTTTCTGGCATTTGTTATTTTTTGTTTTTTGTTTTTTTTTTTTAAATAATAGCCATTATTAAAAAAGGTTGGTGCAAAACAGTAACTCATTGTGGTTTTGATTTGCATTTCTCTAATGATTGCTGATGTTGAGCACTTTTTCATATATGCGTTAGCCGCAGGTATTTTTTTGAGATGTTCTGTTCATGTCTTTTGCCCACTTTTTATTTTTTATTTTATGTTTCCATAGGTTTTTGGGGCACAGGTAGCATTTGGTTACATAAGTAAGTTATTTGGTGGTGATTTGTGAGATTTTGGTGCACCCATCACCCGAGCAGTATACACTGCACCCTATTTGTAGTCTCTTATCCCTCGTCCTCCTCCCACCCTTCCCACCAAGTCCCCAAAGTCCATTGTATGGTTCTTATGCCTTTGTGTCCTCATAGCTTAATTCCTGCATATCAGCGATAACATACAATGTTTGGTTTTCCATCACTGAGTTACTTCACTTAGAATAATAGTCTCCAGTCTCATCCAGGTCGCTGAAAATGCCATTAATTCATTCCTTTTTATGGCTGAGTAGTATTCCATCGTATATATATACCACAGTTTCTTTCTCCACTAGTTGATTGATGGGCATTTCGGTTGGCTCCACAATTTTGCAATTGCAAATTGTACTGCTGTAAACGTGTGTGCAAGTATCTTTTTCATATAATGACTTCTTTTCTTCTGGGTAGATACCTACTAGTGGGATTGCTGGATCAAATGGTAGTTCTACTTTTAATTCTTTAAGGAATCTCCACACTGTTTTCCATAGTGGCTGTACTAGTTTACAATCTCACCAGCAGTGTAGAAGTGTTGCCTGATCACTGCATCCATGCCAACATCTACTGTTTTTTGGTTTTTTTTATTATGGCCATTCTTGTAGGAGTAAGCTGGTGTGGTTTTGATTTGCATTTCCCTGAGTGATGTTGAGCATTTTTTCATACGTTTGTTGACCTTTGCCCACTTTTTTTTTTGAGACGTAATCTCGCTCTGTCACCCAAGCTGGAGTGTAGTGGTGCAATCTTGGCTCACTGCAACCTCCGTCTCCCAGGTTCAAGTGATTCTCCTGCCTCAGCCTCCCAAGTAGCTGGGACTGCAAGTGCACACCACCATGCACAGCTAATTTTTGTATTTTTAGTAGAGACAGGGTTTCACTATGTTGGTCAGGCTGGTCTTGAACTCCTGACCTTGTGATTCACCCACCTCAGCCTCCCAAAGTGCTGGAATTACAGGCGTGAGCCACCACGCCAGCCTCCTTTGCCCACTTTTTACTGGGGTTATTTGAAGGCATTGTACTACCTGACTTCAAACTATACTACAAGCCTACAGTAACCAAAACAGCATGGTACTGGCACAACAACAGTCACATAGACCAATGGAAAAGGATAGTAAACCTGAAATAAAGCTGCACACCTACAACCATCTGATCTTTGACAGTCAACAATCACAAGCAATGGGGAAAGGACTCCCTATTCAATAAATGGGATAACTGGCTATCCCTATGTAGAATGAAACTGGACCCCTACCTATCACAATATATAAAAATTAACTTAAAATGGATTAAATATTTAAATGTAAGACCTAAAACTATAAATATCCTAGAAAACCTAGGAAAATACCATGTTGGACATTGGCTTTGGCAAAGACTTTATGACTAAGTCCCCCAACAAAACAAAAACAATTGCAAAAAAATAAAAATTGACAAGTAGGCCCCAGTCAAACTGAAGAGCTTTTGCACAGCAAAAGAAACTGTCAACAGAGTAAACAGACAACCTATGGAATAAGAGAAAATATTTGCAAACTAGGCATCCAGCAAAGGTCTAATATCCAGAATCCACAAGGAACTTAAATAATTCACCATGCAAAATCTTTTCTTGGTTTCTTTTTTTTTTTTT